>NW_027207273.1:0-306243 GCF_963455315.2 Globicephala melas | reverse complement strand
GGGCTAGGGTTAGGGTTAGGGGACGGGGAAGGTTTAGGGTCCAGGTGAGGGTACGACAACGCTTTAGGGGGAGCGTACGTGTGAGGGCGCGGGTTAGCGTCAGCGTACGGTTTAGGATTAGGGGACGGGTGAGGGTCAGGCTTCTGGGAAGGGTTAGGGTTAGGGTTCGGGCTAGGGTTAGGGTTAGGGGACGGGGACGGTTTAGTGTCCAGGTGAGGGTACGACAACACTTTAGGGGGAGCGTACGTGTGAAGGTGCGGCTTAGTGTCAGCGTACGGGTTAGGATTAGGGGACTGGTGAGGGTCAGCCTTTGGGGAAGGGTTAGGCTTAGGGTTCGGGCTAGGGTTAGGGTTAGGGGACGGGGACGGTTTAGGGTCCAGGTGAGGGTACGACAACGCTTTAGGGGGAGCGTACGTGTGAGGGCGCGGCTTAGTGTCAGCGTACGGGTTAGGATTAGGGGACGGGTGAGGGTCAGGCTTCGGGGAAGGGTTAGGGTTAGGGTTCGGGCAAGGGTTAGGGTTAGGGGACGGGGACTGTTTAGGGTCCAGGTGAGGGTACGACAACGCTTTAGGGGGAGCGTACGTGTGAGGGCGCGGCTTAGTGTCAGCGTACGGGTTAGGATTAGGGGACGGGTGAGGGTCAGGCTTCTGGGAAGGGTTAGGGTTAGGGTTCGGGCTAGGGTTAGGGTTAGGGGACGGGGACGGTTTAGGGTCCAGGTGAGGGTACGACAACGCTTTAAGGGGAGGGTACGTGTGAGGGCGCGGGTTAGTGTCAGCGTACGGGTTAGGATTAGGGGACGGGTGAGGGTCAGGCTTCGGGGAAGGGTTAGGGTTAGGGTTCGGGCTAGGGTTAGGTTTAGGGGACGGGGACGGTTTAGGGTCCAGGTGAGGGTACGACAACGCTTTAGGGGGAGCGTACGTGTGAGGGCGCGGCTTAGTGTCAGTGTACGGGTTAGGATTAGGGGACGGGTGAGGGTCAGGCTTAGGGGAAGGGTTAGGGTTAGGGTTCGGGCTAGGGTTAGGGTTAGGGGACGGGGACGGTTTAGGGTCCAGGTGAGGGTACGACAACGCTTTAAGGGGAGCGTACGTGTGAGGGCGCGGGTTAGTGTCATCGTACGGGTTAGGATTAGGGGACGGGTGAGGGTCAGGCTTCGGGGAAGGGTTAGGGTTAGGGTTCGGGCTAGGGTTAGGGTTAGGGGACGGGGACGGTTTAGGGTCCAGGTGAGGGTACGACAACGCTTTAGGGGGAGCGTACGTGTGAGGGCGCTGCTTAGTGTCAGCGTACGGGTTAGGATTAGGGGACAGGTGAGGGTCAGGCTTCGGGGAAGGGTTAGGGTTAGGGTTCGGGCTAGGGTTAGGGTTAGGGGACGGGGACGGTTTAGGGTCCAGGTGAGGGTACGACAACGCTTTAGGGGGAGCGTACGTGTGAGGGCGCGGCTTAGTGTCAGCGTACGGTTTAGGATTAGGGGACGAGTGAGGGTCAGGCTTAGGGGAAGGGTTAGGGTTAGGGTTCGGGCTAGGGTTAGGGTTAGGGGACGGGGACGGTTTAGGGTCCAGGTGAGGGTACGACAACGCTTTAAGGGGAGCGTACGTGTGAGGGCGCGGGTTAGTGTCAGCGTACGGGTTAGGATTAGGGGACGGGTGAGGGTCAGGCTTCGGGGAAGGGTTAGGGTTAGGGTTCGGGCTAGGGTTAGGGTTAGGGGATGGGGACGGTTTAGGGTCCAGGTGAGGGTACGACAACGCTTTAGGGGGAGCGTACGTGTGAGGGCGCGGCTTCGTGTCAGCGTACGGGTTAGGATTAGGGGACGGGTGAGGGTCAGGCTTCGGGGAAGTGTTAGGGTTAGGGTTCGGGCTAGGGTTAGGGTTAGGGGACGGGGACGGTTTAGGGTCCAGGTGAGGGTACGACAACGCTTTAGGGGGAGCGTACGTGTGAGGGCGCGGGTTAGCGTCAGCGTACGGGTTAGGATTAGGGGACGGGTGAGGTTCAGGCTTCGGGGAAGGGTTCGGGTTAGGGTTCGGGCTAGGGTTAGGGTTAGGGTACGGGGAAGGTTTAGGGTCCAGGTGAGGGTACGACAACGCTTTAGGGGGAGCGTACGTGTGAGGGCGCGTGTTAGTGTCAGCGTACGGGTTAGGATTAGGGGACGGGTGAGGGTCAGGCTTTGGGGAAGGGATAGGGTTAGGGTTCGGGCTAGGGTTAGGATTAGGGGACGGGGACGGGTTAGGGTCCAGGTGAGGGTACGACAACGCTTTAGGGGGAGCGTACGTGTTAGGGCGCGGGTTAGTGTCAGCGTACGGGTTAGGATTAGGGGACGGTTGAGGGTCAGGCTTCGGGGAAGGGTTAGGGTTAGGGTTCGGGCTAGGGTTAGGGTTAGGGGACGGGGACGGTTTAGGGTCCAGGTGAGGGTACGACAACGCTTTAGGGGGAGCGTACGTGTGAGGGCGCGGGTTAGCGTCAGCGTACGGGTTAGGATTAGGGGACAGGTGAGGGTCAGGCTTCGGGGAAGGGTTAGGGTTAGGGGTCGGGCTAGGGTTAGGGTTAGGGGACGGGGACGGTTTAGGGTCCAGGTGAGGGTACGACAACACTTTAGGGGGAGCGTACGTGTGAAGGTGCGGCTTAGTGTCAGCGTACGGGTTAGGATTAGGGGACTGGTGAGGGTCAGGCTTCGGGGAAGGGTTAGGGTTAGGGTTCGGGCTAGGGTTAGGGTTAGGGGACGGGGACGGTTTAGGGTCCAGGTGAGGGTACGACAACGCTTTAGGGGGAGCGTACGTGTGAGGGCGTGGGTTAGTGTCAGCGTACGGGTTAGGATTAGGGGACGGGTGAGGGTCAGGCTTCGGGGAAGGGTTAGGGTTAGGGTTCGGGCTAGGGTTAGGGTTAGGGGACGGGGACGGTTTAGGGTCCAGGTGAGGGTACGACAACGCTTTAGGGGGAGCGTACGTGTGAGGGCGCGGGTTAGTGTCAGCGTACGGGTTAGGATTAGGGGACGGGTGAGGGTCAGGCTTCGGGGAAGGGTTAGGGTTAGGGTTCGGGCTAGGGTTAGGGTTAGGGGACGGGGACGGTTTAGGGTCCAGGTGAGGGTACGACAACGCTTTGGGGGAGCGTACGTGTGAGGGCGTGGGTTAGTGTCAGCGTACGGGTTAGGATTAGGGGACGGGTGAGGGTCAGGCTTCGGGGAAGGGTTAGGGTTAGGGTTCGGGCTAGGGTTAGGGTTAGGGGACGGGGACGGTTTAGGGTCCAGGTGAGGGTACGACAACGCTTTAGGGGGAGCGTACGTGCGAGGGCGCGGGTTAGTGTCAGCGTACGGGTTAGGATTAGGGGACGGGTGAGGGTCAGGCTTCGGGGAAGGGTTAGGGTTAGGGTTCGGGCTAGGGTTAGGGTTAGGGGACGGGGACGGTTTAGCGTCCAGGTGAGGGTACGACAACGCTTTAGGGGGAGCGTACGTGTGAGGGCACGGGTTAGCGTCAGCGTACGGGTTAGGATTAGGGGACGGGTGAGGGTCAGGCTTCGGGGAAGCGTTAGGGTTAGGGTTCGGGCTAGGGTTAGGGTTAGGGGACGGGGACGGTTTAGGGTCCAGGTGAGGGTACGACAAAGCTTTAGGGGGAGCGTACGTGTGAGGGCGCGGCTTAGTGTCAGCGTACGGGTTAGGATTAGGGGACGGGTGAGGGTCAGGCTTCTGGGAAGGGTTAGGGTTAGGGTTCCGGCTAGGGTTAGGGTTAGGGGACGGGGACGGTTTAGGGTCCAGGTGAGGGTACGACAACGCTTTAAGGGGAGCGTACGTGTGAGGGCGCGGGTTAGTGTCAGCGTACGGGTTAGGATTAGGGGACGGGTGAGGGTAAGGCTTCAGGGAAGGGTTAGGGTTAGGGTTCGGGCTAGGGTTAGGTTTAGGGGACGGGGACGGTTTAGGGTCCAGGTGAGGGTACGACAACGCTTTAGGGGGAGCGTACGTGTGAGGGCGCGGGTTAGCGTCAGCGTACGGGTTAGGATTAGGGGACGGGTGAGGGTCAGGATTCGGGGAAGGGTTAGGGTTAGGGTTCGGGCTAGGGTTAGGGTTAGGGGACGGGGACGGTTTAGGGTCCAGGTGAGGGTACGACAACACTTTAGGGGGAGCGTACGTGTGAAGGTGCGGCTTAGTGTCAGCGTACGGGTTAGGATTAGGGGACTGGTGAGGGTCAGGCTTCGGGGAAGGGTTAGGGTTAGGGTTCGGGCTAGGGTTAGGTTTACGGGACGGGGACGGTTTAGGGTCCAGGTGAGGGTACGACAACGCTTTAGGGGGAGCGTACGTGTGAGGGCGCGGCTTAGTGTCAGCGTACGGGTTAGGATTAGGGGACGGGTGAGGGTCAGGCTTCGGGGAAGGGTTAGGGTTAGGGTTCGGGCTAGGGTTAGGTTTAGGGGACGGGGACGGTTTAGGGTCCAGGTGAGGGTACGACAACGCTTTAGGGGGAGCGTACGTGTGAGGGCGCGGCTTAGTGTCAGCGTACGGGTTAGGATTAGGGGACGGGTGAGGGTCAGGCTTCGGGGAAGGGTTAGGGTTAGGGTTCGGGTTAGGGTTGGGGTTAGGGGACGGGGACGGTTTAGGGTCCAGGTGAGGGTACGACAACGCTCTAGGGGGAGCATACGTGCGAGGGCGCGGGTTAGTGTCAGCGTACGGGTTAGGATTAGGGGACGGGTGAGGGTCAGGCTTCGGGTAAGGGTTAGGGTTAGGGTTCGGGCTAGGGTTAGGGTTAGGGGACGGGGACGGTTTAGCGTCCAGGTGAGGGTACGACAACGCTTTAGGGGGAGCGTACGTGTGAGGGCACGGGTTAGCGTCAGCGTACGGGTTAGGATTAGGGGACGGGTGAGGGTCAGGCTTCGGGGAAGCGTTAGGGTTAGGGTTCGGGCTAGGGTTAGGGTTAGGGGACGGGGACGGTTTAGGGTCCAGGTGAGGGTACGACAACGCTTTAGGGGGAGCGTACGTGTGAGGGCGCGGCTTAGTGTCAGCGTACGGGTTAGGATTAGGGGACTGGTGAGGGTCAGGCTTCGGGGAAGGGTTAGGGTTAGGGTTCGAGCTAGGGTTAGGGTTAGGGGACGGGGACGGTTTAGGGTCCAGGTGAGGGTACGACAACGCTTTAGGGGGAGTGTACGTGTGAGGGCGCGGGTTAGTGTCAGCGTACGGGTTAGGATTAGGGGACGGGTGAGGGTCAGGCTTTGGGGAAGGGATAGGGTTAGGGTTCGGGCTAGGGTTAGGATTAGGGGACGGGGACGGTTTAGGGTCCAGGTGAGGGTACGACAACGCTTTAGGGGGAGCGTACGTGTTAGGGCGCGGGTTAGTGTCAGCGTACGGGTTAGGATTAGGGGACGGGTGAGGGTCAGGCTTCGGGGAAGGGTTAGGGTTAGGGTTCGGGCTAGGGTTAGGGTTAGGGGACGGGGAAGGTTTAGGGTCCAGGTGAGGGTACGACAACGCTTTAGGGGGAGCGTACGTGTGAGGGCGCGGGTTAGCGTCAGCGTACGGTTTAGGATTAGGGGACGGGTAAGGGTCAGGCTTCTGGGAAGGGTTAGGGTTAGGGTTCGGGCTAGGGTTAGGGTTAGGGGACGGGGACGGTTTAGTGTCCAGGTGAGGGTACGACAACACTTTAGGGGGAGCGTACGTGTGAAGGTGCGGATTAGTGTCAGCGTACGGGTTAGGATTAGGGGACTGGTGAGGGTCAGCCTTCGGGGAAGGGTTAGGCTTAGGGTTCGGGCTAGGGTTAGGGTTAGGGGACGGGGACGGTTTAGGGTCCAGGTGAGGGTACGACAACGCTTTAGGGGGAGCGTACGTGTGAGGGCGCGGCTTAGTGTCAGCGTACGGGTTAGGATTAGGGGACGGGTGAGGGTCAGGCTTCGGGGAAGGGTTAGGGTTAGGGTTCGGGCAAGGGTTAGGGTTAGGGGACGGGGACTGTTTAGGGTCCAGGTGAGGGTACGACAACGCTTTAGGGGGAGCGTACGTGTGAGGGCGCGGCTTAGTGTCAGCGTACGGGTTAGGATTAGGGGACGGGTGAGGGTCAGGCTTCTGGGAAGGGTTAGGGTTAGGGTTCGGGCTAGGGTTAGGGTTAGGGGACGGGGACGGTTTAGGGTCCAGGTGAGGGTACGACAACGCTTTAAGGGGAGGGTACGTGTGAGGGCGCGGGTTAGTGTCAGCGTACGGGTTAGGATTAGGGGACGGGTGAGGGTCAGGCTTCGGGGAAGGGTTAGGGTTAGGGTTCGGGCTAGGGTTAGGTTTAGGGGACGGGGACGGTTTAGGGTCCAGGTGAGGGTACGACAACGCTTTAGGGGGAGCGTACGTGTGAGGGCGCGGCTTAGTGTCAGCGTACGGGTTAGGATTAGGGGACGGGTGAGGGTCAGGCTTCGGGGAAGGGTTAGGGTTAGGGTTCGGGCTAGGGTTAGGGTTAGGGGACGGGGACGGTTTAGGGTCCAGGTGAGGGTACGACAACGCTTTAGGGGGAGCGTACGTGTGAGGGCGCGGCTTAGTGTCAGCGTACGGGTTAGGATTAGGGGACGGGTGAGGGTCAGGCTTCGGGGAAGGGTTAGGGTTAGGGTTCGGGCTACGGTTAGGGTTAGGGGACGGGGACGGTTTAGGGTCCAGGTGAGGGTACGACAACGCTTTTGGGGGAGCGTACGTGTGAGGGCGCGGGTTAGCGTCAGCGTACGGGTTAGGATTAGGGGACGGGTGAGGGTCAGGCTTCGGGGAAGGGTTAGGGTTAGGGTTCGGGCTAGGGTTAGGGGTCGGGGACGGGGACGGTTTAGGGTCCAGGTGAGGGTACGACAACGCTTTAGGGGGAGCGTACGTGTGAGGGCGCGGGTTAGTGTCAGCGTACGGGTTAGGATTAGGGGACGGGTGAGGGTCAGGCTTCGGGGAAGGGTTAGGGTTAGTGTTCGGGCTAGGGTTAGGGTTAGGGGACGGGGACGGTTTAGGGTCCAGGTGAGGGTACGACAACGCTTTAGGGGGAGCGTACGAGTGAGGGCGCGGGTTACTGTCAGCGTACGGGTTAGGATTAGGGGACGGGTGAGGGTCAGGCTTCGGGGAAGGGTTAGGGTTAGGGTTCGGGCTAGGATTAGGGTTAGGGGACGGGGACGGTTTAGGGTCCAGGTGAGGGTACGACAATGCTTTAGGGGGAGCGTACGTGTGAGGGCGCGGGTTAGTGTCAGCGTACGGGTTAGGATTAGGGGACGGGTGAGTGTCACGCTTCGGGGAAGGGTTAGGGTTAGGGTTCGGGCTAGTGTTAGGGTTAGGGGACGGGGACGGTTTAGGGTCCAGGTGAGGGTACGACAACGCTTTAGGGGGAGCGTACGTGTGAGGGCGTGGGTTAGTGTCAGCGTACGGGTTAGGGTTAGGGGACGGGTGAGGTTCAGGCTTCGGGGAAGGGTTAGGGTTAGGGTTCGGGCTAGGGTTAGGGTTAGGGGACGGGGACGGTTTAGGGCCCACGTGAGGGTACGACAACGCTTTAGGGGGAGCGTACGTGTGAGGGCGTGGGTTAGTGTTAGCGTACGGGTTAGGATTAGGGGACGGGTGAGGGTCAGGCTTCGGGGAAAAGTTAGGGTTAGGGTTCGGGCTAGGGTTAGGGTTAGGGGACGGGGACGGTTTAGAGTCCAAGTGAGGGTACGACAATGCTTTAGGGGGAGCGTACGTGTGAGGGCGCGGGTTAGTGTCAGCGTACGGGTTAGGATTAGGGGACGGGTGAGGGTCAGGCTTCGGGGAAGGGTTAGGGTTAGGGTTCGGGCTAGGGTAAGGCTTAGGGGACGGGGACGGTTTAGGGTCCAGGTGAGGGTACGACAACGCTTTAGGGGGAGCGTACGTGTGAGGGCGCGGGTTAGCGTCAGCGTACGGGTTAGGATAAGGGGACGGGTGAGGGTCAGGCTTCGGGGAAGGGTTAGGGTTAGGGTTCGGGCTAGGGTTAGGGTTAGGGGACGGGGACGGTTTAGGATCCAGGTGAGTGTTCGACAACGCTTTAGGGGGAGCGTACGTGTGAGGGCGCGGGTTAGCGTCAGCGTACGGGTTAGGATTAGGGGACGGGTGAGTGTCAGGCTTCGGGGAAGGGTTAGGGTTAGGGTTCGGGCTAGGGTTAGGGTTAGGGGACGGGGACGGTTTAGGGTGCAGGTGAGTGTACGACAACTCTTTAGGGGGAGCGTACGTGTGAGGGCGCGGGTTAGTGTCAGCGTACGGGTTAGGATTAGGGGACGGGTGAGGGTCAGGCTTCGGGGAAGGGTTAGGGTTAGGGTTCGGGCTAGGGTTAGGGTTAGGGGACGGGGACGGTTTAGGGTCCAGGTGAGGGTACGAAAACGCTTTAGGGGGAGCGTACGTGCGAGGGCGCGGGTTAGTGTCAGCGTACGGGTTAGGATTAGGGGACGGGTGAGGGTCAGGCTTCGGGGAAGGGTTAGGGTTAGGGTTCGGGCTAGGGTTAGGGTTAGGGGACGGGGACGGTTTAGCGTCCAGGTGAGGGTACGACAACGCTTTAGGGGGAGCGTACGTGTGAGGGCACGGGTTAGCGTCAGCGTACGGGTTAGGATTAGGGGACGGGTGAGGGTCAGGCTTCGGGGAAGCGTTAGGGTTAGGGTTCGGGCTAGGGTTAGGGTTAGGGGACGGCGACGGTTTAGGGTCCAGGTGAGGGTACGACAAAGCTTTAGGGGGAGCGTACGTGTGAGGGCGCGGCTTAGTGTCAGCGTACGGTTTAGGATTAGGGGACGGGTGAGGGTCAGGCTTTGGGGAAGGGATAGGGTTAGGGTTCGGGCTAGGGTTAGGATTAGGGGACGGGGACGGTTTAGGGTCCAGGTGAGGGTACGACAACGCTTTAGGGGGAGCGTACGTGTTTGGGCGCGGGTTAGTGTCAGCGTACGGGTTAGGATTAGGGGACGGGTGAGGGTCAAGCTTCGGGGAAGGGTTAGGGTTAGGGTTCGGGCTAGGGTTAGGGTTAGGGGACGGGGACGGTTTAGGGTCCAGGTGAGGGTACGACAAAGCTTTAGGGGGAGCGTACGTGTGAGGGCGCGGGTTAGCGTCAGCGTACGGGTTAGGATTAGGGGACGGGTGAGGGTCAGGCTTCGGGGAAGGGTTAGGGTTAGGGTTCGGGCTAGGGTTAGGGTTAGGGGACGGGGACGGTTTAGGGTCCAGGTGAGGGTACGACAAAGCTTTAGGTGGAGCGTACGTGTGAAGGTGCGGCTTAGTGTCAGCGTACGGGTTAGGATTAGGGGACTGGTGAGGGTCAGGCTTCGGGGAAGGGTTAGGGTTAGGGTTCGGGCTAGGGTTAGGGTTAGGGGACGGGGACGGTTTAGGGTCCAGGTGAGGGTACGACAACGCTTTAGGGGGAGCGTACGTGTGAGGGCGTGGGTTACTGTCAGCGTACGGGTTAGGATTAGGGGACGGGTGAGTGTCAGGCTTCGGGGAAGGGTTAGGGTTAGGGTTCGGGCTAGGGTTAGGGTTAGGGGACGGGGACGGTTTAGGGTCCAGGTGAGGGTACGACAACGCTTTAGGGGGAGCGTACGTGTGAGGGCGCGGGTTAGTGTCAGCGTACGGGTTAGGATTAGGGGACGGGTGAGGGTCAGGCTTCGGGGAAGGGTTAGGGTTAGGGTTCGGGCTAGGGTTAGGGTTAGGGGACGGGGACGGTTTAGGGTCCAGGTGAGGGTACGACAACGCTTTAGGGGGAGCGTACGTGTGAGGGCGTGGGTTAGTGTCAGCGTACGGGTTAGGATTAGGGGACGGGTGAGAGTCAGGCTTCGGGGAAGGGTTAGGGTTAGGGTTCGGGCTAGGGTTAGGGTTAGGGGACGGGGACGGTTTAGGGTCCAGGTGAGGGTACGAAAACGCTTTAGGGGGAGCGTACGTGCGAGGGCGCGGGTTAGTGTCAGCGTACGGGTTAGGATTAGGGGACGGGTGAGGGTCAGGCTTCGGGGAAGGGTTAGGGTTAGGGTTCGGGCTAGGGTTAGGGTTAGGGGACGGGGACGGTTTAGCGTCCAGGTGAGGGTACGACAACGCTTTAGGGGGAGCGTACGTGTGAGGGCACGGGTTAGCGTCAGCGTACGGGTTAGGATTAGGGGACGGGTGAGGGTCAGGCTTCGGGGAAGCGTTAGGGTTAGGGTTCGGGCTAGGGTTAGGGTTAGGGGACGGGGACGGTTTAGGGTCCAGGTGAGGGTACGACAAAGCTTTAGGGGGAGCGTACGTGTGAGGGCGCAGCTTAGTGTCAGCGTACGGTTTAGGATTAGGGGACGGGTGAGGGTCAGGCTTCGGGGAAGGGTTAGGGTTAAGGTTCGGGCTAGGGTTAGGGTTAGGGGACGGGGACGGTTTAGGGTCCAGGTGAGGGTACGACAACGCTTTTGGGGGAGCGTACGTGTGAGGGCGCGGGTTAGCGTCAGCGTACGGGTTAGGATTAGGGGACGGGTGAGGGTCAGGCTTCGGGGAAGGGTTAGGGTTAGGGTTCGGGCTAGGGTTAGGGGTCGGGGACGGGGACGGTTTAGGGTCCAGGTGAGGGTACGACAACGCTTTAGGGGGAGCGTACGTGTGAGGGCGCGGGTTAGTGTCAGCGTACGGGTTAGGATTAGGGGACGGGTGAGGGTCAGGCTTCGGGGAAGGGTTAGGGTTAGGGTTCGGGCTAGGGTTAGGGTTAGGGGACGGGGACGGTTTAGGGTCCAGGTGAGGGTACGACAACGCTTTAGGGGGAGCGTACGAGTGAGGGCGCGGGTTACTGTCAGCGTACGGGTTAGGATTAGGGGACGGGTGAGGGTCAGGCTTCGGGGAAGTGTTAGGGTTAGGGTTCGGGCTAGGATTAGGGTTAGGGGACGGGGACGGTTTAGGGTCCAGGTGAGGGTACGACAATGCTTTAGGGGGAGCGTACGTGTGAGGGCGCGGGTTAGTGTCAGCGTACGGGTTAGGATTAGGGGACGGGTGAGTGTCACGCTTCGGGGAAGGGTTAGGGTTAGGGTTCGGGCTAGTGTTAGGGTTAGGGGACGGGGACGGTTTAGGGTCCAGGTGAGGGTACGACAACGCTTTAGGGGGAGCGTACGTGTGAGGGCGTGGGTTAGTGTCAGCGTACGGGTTAGGGTTAGGGGACGGGTGAGGTTCAGGCTTCGGGGAAGGGTTAGGGTTAGGGTTCGGGCTAGGGTTAGGGTTAGGGGACGGGGACGGTTTAGGGCCCAGGTGAGGGTACGACAACGCTTTAGGGGGAGCGTACGTGTGAGGGCGCGGGTTAGTGTTAGCGTACGGGTTAGGATTAGGGGACGGGTGAGGGTCAGGCTTCGGGGAAAAGTTAGGATTAGGGTTGGGGCTAGGGTTAGGGTTAGGGGACGGGGACGGTTTAGAGTCCAAGTGAGGGTACGACAATGCTTTAGGGGGAGCGTACGTGTGAGGGCGCGGGTTAGTGTCAGCGTACGGGTTAGGATTAGGGGACGGGTGAGGGTCAGGCTTCGGGGAAGGGTTAGGGTTAGGGTTCGGGCTAGGGTAAGGCTTAGGGGACGGGGACGGTTTAGGGTCCAGGTGAGGGTACGACAACGCTTTAGGGGGAGCGTACGTGTGAGGGCGCGGGTTAGCGTCAGCGTACGGGTTAGGATTAGGGGACGGGTGAGGGTCAGGCTTCGGGGAAGGGTTAGGGTTAGGGTTCGGGCTAGGGTTAGGGTTAGGGGACGGGGACGGTTTAGGATCCAGGTGAGTGTTCGACAACGCTTTAGGGGGAGCGTACGTGTGAGGGCGCGGGTTAGCGTCAGCGTACGGGTTAGGATTAGGGGACGGGTGAGTGTCAGGCTTCGGGGAAGGGTTAGGGTTAGGGTTCGGGCTGGGGTTAGGGTTAGGGGACGGGGACGGTTTAGGGTCCAGGTGAGTGTACGACAACTCTTTAGGGGGAGCGTACGTGTGAGGGCGCGGGTTAGTGTCAGCGTACGGGTTAGGATTAGGGGACGGGTGAGGGTCAGGCTTCGGGGAAGGGTTAGGGTTAGGGTTCGGGCTAGGGTTAGGGTTAGGGGACGGGGACGGTTTAGGGTCCAGGTGAGGGTACGAAAACGCTTTAGGGGGAGCGTACGTGCGAGGGCGCGGGTTAGTGTCAGCGTACGGGTTAGGATTAGGGGACGGGTGAGGGTCAGGCTTCGGGGAAGGGTTAGGGTTAGGGTTCGGGCTAGGGTTAGGGTTAGGGGACGGGGACGGTTTAGCGTCCAGGTGAGGGTACGACAACGCTTTAGGGGGAGCGTACGTGTGAGGGCACGGGTTAGCGTCAGCGTACGGGTTAGGATTAGGGGACGGGTGAGGGTCAGGCTTCGGGGAAGCGTTAGGGTTAGGGTTCGGGCTAGGGTTAGGGTTAGGGGACGGGGACGGTTTAGGGTCCAGGTGAGGGTACGACAAAGCTTTAGGGGGAGCGTACGTGTGAGGGCGCGGCTTAGTGTCAGCGTACGGTTTAGGATTAGGGGACGGGTGAGGGTCAGGCTTCGGGGAAGGGTTAGGGTTAAGGTTCGGGCTAGGGTTAGGGTTAGGGGACGGGGACGGTTTAGGGTCCAGGTGAGGGTACGACAACGCTTTTGGGGGAGCGTACGTGTGAGGGCGCGGGTTAGTGTCAGCGTACGGGTTAGGATTAGGGGACGGGTGAGGGTCAGGCTTCGGGGAAGGGTTAGGGTTAGGGTTCGGGCTAGGGTTAGGGTTAGGGGACGGGGACGGTTTAGGGTCCAGGTGAGGGTACGACAACGCTTTAAGGGGAGCGTACGTGTGAGGGCGCGGGTTAGTGTCAGCGTACGGGTTAGGATTAGGGGACGGTTGAGGGTCAGGCTTCGGGGAAGTGTTAGGGTTAGGGTTCGGGCTAGGGTTAGGGTTAGGGGACGGGGACGGTTTAGGGTCCAGGTGAGGGTACGACAACGCTTTAGGGGGAGCGTACGTGTGAGGGCGTGGGTTAGCGTCAGCGTACGGGTTAGGATTAGGGGACGGGTGAGGGTCAGGCTTCGGGGAAGGGTTAGGGTTAGGGTTCGGGCTAGGGTTAGGGTTAGGGGACGGGGACGGTTTAGGGTCCAGGTGAGTGTACGACAACGCTTAAGGGGGAGCGTACGTGTGAGGGTGCGGTTTAGCGTCAGCGTACGGCTTAGGATTAGGGGACGGGTGAGGGTCAGGCTTCGGGGAAGGGTTAGGGTTAGGGTTCGGGCTAGGGTTAGGGTTAGGGGACGGGGACGATTTAGGGTCCAGGTGAGGGTACGACAACGTTTTAGGGGGAGCGTACGTGTGAGGGCGCGGGTTAGTGTCAGCGTACGGGTTAGGATTAGGGGACGGGTGAGGGTCAGGCTTCGGGGAAGGGTTAGGGGTAGGGTTCGGGCTAGGGTTAGGGTTAGGGGACGGGGACGGTTTAGGGTCCAGGTGAGGGTACGACAACGCTTTAGGGGGAGCGTACGTGTGAGGGCGCGGGTTAGTGTCAGCGTACGGGTTAGGATTAGGGGACGGGTGAGGGTCAGGCTTCGGGGAAGGGTTAGGGGTAGGGTTCGGGCTAGGGTTAGGGTTAGGGGACGGGGACGGTTTAGGGTCCAGGTGAGGGTACGACAACGCTTTAGGGGGAGCGTACGTGTGAGGGCGCGGGTTAGCGTCAGCGTACGGGTTAGGATTAGGGGACGGGTGAGGGTCAGGCTTCGGGGAAGGGTTAGGGTTAGGGTTCGGGCTAGGGTAAGGCTTAGGGGACGGGGACGGTTTAGGGTCCAGGTGAGGGTACGACAACGCTTTAGGGGGAGCGTACGTGTGAGGGCGCGGGTTAGCGTCAGCGTACGGGTTAGGATTAGGGGACGGGTGAGGGTCAGGCTTCGGGGAAGGGTTAGGGTTAGGGTTCGGGCTAGGGTTAGGGTTAGGGGACGGGGACGGTTTAGGGTCCAGGTGAGTGTACGACAACGCTTTAGGGGGAGCGTACGTGTGAGGGCGCGGGTTAGCGTCAGCGTACGGGTTAGGATTAGGGGACGGGTGAGGGTCAGGCTTCGGGGAAGGGTTAGGGTTAGGGTTCGGGCTAGGGTTAGGGTTAGGGGACGGGGACGGTTTAGGGTCCAGGTGAGGGTACGACAACGCTTTAGGGGGAGCGTACGTGTGAGGGCACGGGTTAGTGTCAGCGTACGGGTTAGGATTAGGGGACGGGTGAGGGTCAGGCTTCGGGGAAGGGTTAGGGTTAGGGTTCGGGCTAGGGTTAGGGTTAGGGGACGGGGACGGTTTAGGGTCCAGGTGAGGGTACGACAACGCTTTAGGGGGAGCGTACGTGTGAGGGCGCGGGTTAGTGTCAGCGTACGGGTTAGGATTAGGGGACGGGTGAGGGTCAGGCTTCGGGGAAGGGTTAGGGTTCGGGATAGGGTTAGGGTTAGGGGACGGGGACGGTTTAGGGTCCAGGTGAGGGTAGGACAACGCTTTAGGGGGAGCGTACGTGTGAGGGCGCGGGTTAGTGTCAGCGTACGGGTTAGGATTAGGGGACGGGTGAGGGTCAGGCTTCGGGGAAGGGTTAGGGTTAGGGTTCGGGCTAGGGTTAGGGATAGGGGACGGGGACGGTTTAGGGTCCAGGTGAGGGTACGACAACGCTTTAGGGGGAGCGTACGTGTGAGGGCGCGGGTTAGTGTCAGCGTACGGGTTAGGATTAGGGGACGGGTGAGGTTCAGGCTTCGGGGAAGTGTTAGGGTTAGGGTTCGGGATAGGGTTAGGGTTAGGGGACGGGGACGGTTTAGGGTCCAGGTGAGGGTACGACAACGCTTTAGGGGGAGCGTACGTGTGAGGGCACGGGTTAGTGTAAGCGTACGGGTTAGGATTAGGGGACGTGTGAGGGTCAGGCTTCGGGGAAGAGTTAGGGTTAGGGTTCGGGCTAGGGTTAGGGTTAGGGGACGGGGACGGTTTAGGGTCCAGATGAGGGTACGACAACGCTTTAGGGGGAGCGTACGTGTGAGGGCGCGGGTTAGTGTCAGCGTACGGGTTAGGATTAGGGGACGGGTGAGGGTCAGGCTTCGGGGAAGGGTTAGGGTTAGGGTTCGGGCTAGGGTTAGGGTTAGGGGACGGGGACGGTTTAGGGTCCAGGTGAGTGTACGACAACGCTTTAGGGGGAGCGTACGTGTGAGGGCGCGGGTTAGCGTCAGCGTACGGGTTAGGATTAGGGGACGGGTGAGGGTCAGGCTTCGGGGAAGGGTTAGGGTTAGGGTTCGGGCTAGGGTTAGGGTTAGGGGACGGGGACGGTTTAGGGTCCAGGTGAGTGTACGACAACGCTTTAGGGGGAGCGTACGTGTGAGGGCGCGGGTTACTGTCAGCGTACGGGTTAGGATTAGGGGACGGGTGAGGGTCAGGCTTCGGGGAAGGGTTAGGGTTAGGGTTCGGGCTAGGGTTAGGGTTAGGGGACGGGGACGGTTTAGGGTCCAGGTGAGGGTACGACAACGCTTTAGGGGGAGCGTACGTGTGAGGGCGCGGGTTAGCGTCAGCGTACGGGTTAGGATTAGGGGACGGGTGAGGGTCAGGCTTCGGGGAAGGGTTAGGGTTAGGGTTCGGGCTAGGGTTAGGGTTAGGGGACGGGGACGGTTTAGGGTCCAGGTGAGTGTACGACAACGCTTTAGGGGGAGCGTACGTGTGAGGGCGCGGGTTAGCGTCAGCGTACGGGTTAGGAATAGGGGACGGGTGAGGGTCAGGCTTCGGGGAAGGGTTAGGGTTAGGGTTCGGGCTAGGGTTAGGGGAAGGGGACGGTTTAGGGTCCAGGTGAGTGTACGACAACGCTTTAGGGGGAGCGTACGTGTGAGGGCGCGGGTTAGTGTCAGCGTACGGGTTAGGATTAGGGGACGGGTGAGGGTCAGGCTTCGGGGAAGGGTTAGGGTTAGGGTTCGGGCTAGGGTTAGGGGACGGGGACGGTTTAGGGTCCAGGTGAGGGTACGACGACGCTTTAGGGGGAGCGTACGTGTGAGGGCGCGGGTTAGTGTAAGCGTACGGGTTAGGATTAGGGGACGGGTGAGGATCAGGATTCGGGGAAGAGTTAGGGTTAGGGTTCGGGCTAGGGTTAGGGTTAGGGGACGGGGACGGTTTAGGGTCCAGGTGAGGGTACGACAACGCTTTAGGGGGAGCGTACGTGTGAGGGCGCGGGTTAGTGTCAGCGTACGGGTTAGGATTAGGGGACGGGTGAGGGTCAGGCTTCGGGGAAGGGTTAGGGTTAGGGTTCGGGCTAGGGTAAGGCTTAGGGGACGGGGACGGTTTAGGGTCCAGGTGAGGGTACGACAACGCTTTAGGGGGAGCGTACGTGTGAGGGCGCGGGTTAGCGTCAGCGTACGGGTTAGGATTAGGGGACGGGTGAGGGTCAGGCTTCGGGGAAGGGTTAGGGTCAGGGTTCGGGCTAGGGTTAGGGTTAGGGGACGGGGACGGTTTAGGGTCCAGGTGAGTGTACGACAACGCTTTAGGGGGAGCGTACGTGTGAGGGCGCGGGTTAGTGTCAGCGTACGGGTTAGGATTAGGGGACGGGTGAGGGTCAGGCTTCGGGGAAGGTTTAGGGTTAGGGTTTGGGCTAGGGTTAGGGTTAGGGGACGGGGACGGTTTAGGGTCCAGGTGAGGGTACGACAACGCTTTAGGGGGAGCGTACGTGTGAGGGCGTGGGTTAGTGTCAGCGTACGGGTTAGGATTAGGGGACGGGTGAGGGTCAGGCTTCGGGGAACGGTTAGGGTTAGGGTTCGGGCTAGGGTTAGGGTTAGGGGACGGGGACGGTTTAGGGTCCAGGTGAGGGTTCGACAACGCTTTAGGGGGAGCGTACGTGTGAGGGCGCGGGTTAGTGTCAGCGTACGGGTTAGGATTAGGGGACGGGTGAGGGTCAGGCTTCGGGGAAGGGTTAGGGTTAGCGTTCGGGCTAGGGTTAGGGTTAGGGGACGGGGACGGTTTAGGGTCCAGGTGAGGGTACGACAACGCTTTAGGGGGAGCGTACGTGTGAGGGCGCGGGTTAGTGTCAGCGTACGGGTTAGGATTAGGGGACGGGTGAGGGTCAGGCTTCGGGGAAGGGTTAGGGTTAGGGTTCGGGCTAGGGTTAGGGTTAGGGGACGGGGACGGTTTAGGGTCCAGGTGAGGGTACGACAACGCTTTAGGGGGAGCGTACGTGTGAGGGCGCGGGTTAGTGTCAGCGTACGGGTTAGGATTAGGGGACGGGTGAGGGTCAGGCTTCGGGGAAGGGTTAGGGGTAGGGTTCGGGCTAGGGTTAGGATTAGGGGACGGGGACGGTTTAGGGTCCAGGTGAGGGTACGACAACGCTTTAGGGGGAGCATACGTGTGAGGGCGCGGGTTAGTGTCAGCGTACGGGTTAGGATTAGGGGACGGGTGAGGGTCAGGCTTCGGGGAAGGGTTAGGGTTAGGGTTCGGGCTAGGGTAAGGCTTAGGGGACGGGGACGGTTTAGGGTCCAGGTGAGGGTACGACAACGCTTTAGGGGGAGCGTACGTGTGAGGGCGCGGGTTAGCGTCAGCGTACGGGTTAGGATTAGGGGACGGGTGAGGGTCAGGCTTCGGGGAAGGGTTAGGGTTAGGGTTCGGGCTAGGGTTAGGGTTAGGGGACGGGGACGGTTTAGGGTCCAGGTGAGTGTACCACAACGCTTTAGGGGGAGCGTACGTGTGAGGGCGCGGGTTAGCGTCAGCGTACGGGTTAGGATTAGGGGACGGGTGAGGGTCAGGCTTCGGGGAAGGGTTAGGGTTAGGGTTCGGGCTAGGGTTAGGGTTAGGGGACGGGGACGGTTTAGGGTCCAGGTGAGTGTACGACAACGCTTTAGGGGGAGCGTACGTGTGAGGGCGCGGGTTAGTGTCAGCGTACGGGTTAGGATTAGGGGACGGGTGAGGGTCAGGCTTCGGGGAAGGGTTAGGGTTAGGGTTCGGGCTAGGGTTAGGGTTAGGGGACGGGGACGGTTTAGGGTCCAGGTGAGGGTACGAAAACGCTTTAGGGTGAGCGTACGTGCGAGGGCGCGGGTTAGTGTCAGCGTACGGGTTAGGATTAGGGGACGGGTGAGGGTCAGGCTTCGGGGAAGGGTTAGGGTTAGGGTTCGGGCTAGGGTTAGGGTTAGGGGACGGGGACGGTTTAGCGTCCAGGTGAGGGTACGACAACGCTTTAGGGGGAGCGTACGTGTGAGGGCACGGGTTAGCGTCAGCGTACGGGTTAGGATTAGGGGACGGGTGAGGGTCAGGCTTCGGGGAAGCGTTAGGGTTAGGGTTCGGGCTAGGGTTAGGGTTAGGGGACGGGGACGGTTTAGGGTCCAGGTGAGGGTACGACAAAGCTTTAGGGGGAGCGTACGTGTGAGGGCGCGGCTTAGTGTCAGCGTACGGTTTAGGATTAGGGGACGGGTGAGGGTCAGGCTTCGGGGAAGGGTTAGGGTTAAGGTTCGGGCTAGGGTTAGGGTTAGGGGACGGGGACGGTTTAGGGTCCAGGTGAGGGTACGACAACGCTTTTGGGGGAGCGTACGTGTGAGGGCGCGGGTTAGTGTCAGCGTACGGGTTAGGATTAGGGGACGGTTGAGGGTCAGGCTTCGGGGAACGGTTAGGGTTAGGGTTCGGGCTAGGGTTAGGGTTAGGGGACGGGGACGGTTTAGGGTCCAGGTGAGGGTACGACAACGCTTTAAGGGGAGCGTACGTGTGAGGGCGCGGGTTAGTGTCAGCGTACGGGTTAGGATTAGGTGACGGTTGAGGGTCAGGCTTCGGGGAAGTGTTAGGGTTAGGGTTCGGGCTAGGGTTAGGGTTAGGGGACGGGGACGGTTTAGGGTCCAGGTGAGGGTACGACAACGCTTTAGGGGGAGCGTACGTGTGAGGGCGTGGGTTAGCGTCAGCGTACGGGTTAGGATTAGGGGACGGGTGAGGGTCAGGCTTCGGGGAAGGGTTAGGGTTAGGGTTCGGGCTAGGGTTAGGGTTAGGGGACGGGGACGGTTTAGGGTCCAGGTGAGTGTACGACAACGCTTTAGGGGGAGCGTACGTGTGAGGGCGCGGTTTAGCGTCAGCGTACGGGTTAGGATTAGGGGACGGGTGAGGGTCAGGCTTCGGGGAAGGGTTAGGGTTAGGGTTCGGGCTAGGGTTAGGGTTAGGGGACGGGGACGATTTAGGGTCCAGGTGAGTGTACGACAACGCTTTAGGGGGAGCGTACGTGTGAGGGCGCGGGTTACTGTCAGCGTACGGGTTAGGATTAGGGGACGGGTGAGGGTCAGGCTTCGGGGAAGGGTTAGGGTTAGGGTTCGGGCTAGGGTTAGGGTTAGGGGACGGGGACGGTTTAGGGTCCAGGTGAGGGTACGACGACGCTTTAGGGGGAGCGTACGTGTGAGGGCCCGGGTTAGTGTAAGCGTACGCGTTAGGATTAGGGGACGGGTGAGGGTCAGGCTTTGGGGAAGAGTTAGGGTTAGGGTTCGGGCTAGGGTTAGGGTTAGGGGACGGGGACGGTTTAGGGTCCAGGTGAGGGTACGACAACGCTTTAGGGGGAGCGTACGTGTGAGGGCGTGGGTTAGTGTCAGCGTAAGGGTTAGGATTAGGGGACGGGTGAGGGTCAGGCTTCGGGGAAGGGTTAGGGTTAGGGTTCGGGCTAGGGTAAGGCTTAGGGGACGGGGACGGTTTAGGGTCCAGGTGACGGTACGACAACGCTTTAGGGGGAGCGTACGTGTGAGGGCGCGGGTTAGCGTCAGCGTACGGGTTAGGATTAGGGGACGGGTGAGGGTCAGGCTTAGGGGAAGGGTTAGGGTTAGGGTTCGGGCTAGGGTAAGGCTTAGGGGACGGGGACGGTTTAGGGTCCAGGTGAGTGTACGACAACGCTTTAGGGGGAGCGTACGTGTGAGGGCGCGGGTTAGCGTCAGCGTACGGGTTAGGATTAGGGGACGGGTGAGGGTCAGGCTTCGGGGAAGGGTTAGGGTTAGGGTTCGGGCTAGGGTTAGGGTTAGGGGACGGGGACGGTTTAGGGTCCAGGTGAGGGTACGACGACGCTTTAGGGGGAGCGTACGTGTGAGGGCGCAGGTTAGTGTAAGCGTACGGGTTAGGATTAGGGGACGGGTGAGGATCAGGCTTCGGGGAAGAGTTAGGGTTAGGGTTCGGGCTAGGGTTAGGGTTAGGGGACGGGGACGGTTTAGGGTCTAGGTGAGGGTACGACGACGCTTTAGGGGGAGCGTACGTGTGAGGGCGCGGGTTAGTGTCAGCGTACGGGTTAGGATTAGGGGACGGGTGAGGGTCAGGCTTCGGGGAAGGGTTAGGGTTAGGGTTCGGGCTAGGGTAAGGCTTAGGGGACGGGGACGGTTTAGGGTCCAGGTGAGGGTACGACAACGGTTTAGGGGGAGCGTACGTGTGAGGGCGCGGGTTAGCGTCAGCGTACGGGTTAGGATTAGGGGACGGGTGAGGGTCAGGCTTCGGGGAAGGGTTAGGGTTAGGGTTCGGGCTAGGGTTAGGGTTAGGGGACGGGGACGGTTTAGGGTCCAGGTGAGTGTACGACAACGCTTTAGGGGGAGCGTACGTGTGAGGGCGCGGGTTAGTGTCAGCGTACGGGTTAGGATTAGGGGACGGGTGAGGGTCAGGCTTCGGGGAAGGTTTAGGGTTAGGGTTCGGGCTAGGGTTAGGGTTAGGGGACGGGGACGGTTTAGGGTCCAGGTGAGGGTACGACAACGCTTTAGGGGGAGCGTACGTGTGAGGGCGTGGGTTAGTGTCAGCGTACGGGTTAGGATTAGGGGACGGGTGAGGGTCAGGCTTCGGGGAAGGGTTAGGGTTAGGGTTCGGGCTAGGGTTAGGGTTAGGGGACGGGGACGGTTTAGGGTCCAGGTGAGGGTACGACAACGCTTTAGGGGGAGCGTACGTGTGAGGGCGCGGGTTAGTGTCAGCGTACGGGTTAGGATTAGGGGACGGGTGAGGGTCAGGCTTCGGGGAAGTGTTAGGGTTAGGGTTCGGGCTAGGGTTAGGGTTAGGGGACGGGGACGGTTTAGGGTCCAGGTGAGGGTACGACAACGCTTTAGGGGGAGCGTACGTGTGAGGGCGCGGGTTAGTGTCAGCGTACGGGTTAGGATTAGGGGACGGGTGAGGGTCAGGCTTCGGGGAAGGGTTAGGGGTAGGGTTCGGGCTAGGGTTAGGGTTAGGGGACGGGGACGGTTTAGGGTCCAGGTGAGGGTACGACAACGCTTTAGGGGGAGCGTACGTGTGAGGGCGCGGGTTAGTGTCAGCGTACGGGTTAGGATTAGGGGACGGGTGAGGGTCAGGCTTCGGGGAAGGGTTAGGTTTAGGGTTCGGGCTAGGGTTAGGGTTAGGGGATGGGGACGGTTTAGGGTCCTGGTGAGGGTACGACAACACTTTAGGGGGAGCGTACGTGTGAGGACGCGGGTTAGTGTCAGCGTACGGGTTAGGATTAGGGGACGGGTGAGGGTCAGGCTTCGGGGAAGGTTTAGGGTTAGGGTTCGAGCTAGGGTTAGGGTTAGGGTACGGGGACGGTTTAGGGTCCAGGTGAGGGTACGACAACGCTTTAGGGGGAGCGTACGTGTGAGGGCGCGGGTTAGTGTCAGCGTACGGGTTAGGATTAGGGGACGGGTGAGGGTCAGGCTTCGGGGAAGGGTTAGGGTTAGGGTTAGGGGACGGGGACGGTTTAGGGTCCAGGTGAGGGTACGACAACGCTTTACGGGGAGCGTACGTGTGAGGGCGCGGGTTACTGTAAGCGTACGGGTTAGGATTAGGGGACGGGTGAGGGTCAGGCTTCGGGGAAGAGTTAGGGTTAGGGTTCGGGCTAGGGTTAGGGTTAGGGGACGGGGACGGTTTAGGGTCCAGATGAGGGTACGACAACGCTTTAGGGGGAGCGTACGTGTGAGGGCGCGGGTTAGTGTCAGCGTACGGGTTAGGATTAGGGGACGGGTGAGGGTCAGGCTTCGGGGAAGGGTTAGGGTTAGGGTTCGGGCTAGGGTAAGGCTTAGGGGATGGGGACGGTTTAGGGTCCAGGTGAGGGTACGACAACGCTTTAGGGGGAGCGTACGTGTGAGGGCGCGGGTTAGCGTCAGCGTACGGGTTAGGATTAGGGGACGGGTGAGGGTCAGGCTTCGGGGAAGTGTTAGGGTTAGGGTTCGGGCTAGGGTTAGGGTTAGGGGACGGGGACGGTTTAGGGTCCAGGTGAGTGTACGACAACGCTTTAGGGGGAGCGTACGTGTGAGGGCGCGGGTTAGCGTCAGCGTACGGGTTAGGATTAGGGGACGGGTGAGGGTCAGGCTTCGGGGAAGGGTTAGGGTTAGGGTTCGGGCTAGGGTTAGGGTTAGGGGACGGGGACGGTTTAGGGTCCAGGTGAGGGTACGACAACGCTTTAGGGGGAGCGTACGTGTGAGGGCACGGGTTAGTGACAGCGTACGGGTTAGGATTAGGGGACGGGTGAGGGTCAGGCTTCGGGGAAGGGTTAGGGTTAGGGTTCGGGCTAGGGTTAGGGTTAGGGGACGGGGACGGTTTAGGGTCCAGGTGAGGGTACGACAACGCTTTAGGGGGAGCGTACGTGTGAGGGCGCGGGTTAGTGTCACCGTACGGGTTAGGATTAGGGGACGGGTGAGGGTCAGGCTTCGGGGAAGGGTTAGGGTTAGGGTTCGGGATAGGGTTAGGGTTAGGGGACGGGGACGGTTTAAGGTCCAGGTGAGGGTACGACAACGCTTTAGGGGGAGCGTACGTGTGAGGGCGCGGGTTAGTGTCAGCGTACGGGTTAGGATTAGGGGACGGGTGAGGGTCAGGCTTCGGGGAAGGGTTAGGGTTAGGGTTAGGGGACGGGGACGGTTTAGGGTCCAGATGAGGGTACGACAACGCTTTAGGGGGAGCGTACGTGTGAGGGCGCGGGTTAGCGTCAGCGTACGGGTTAGGATTAGGGGACGGGTGAGGGTCAGGCTTCGGGGAAGGGTTAGGGTTAGGGTTCGGGCTAGGGTTAGGGTTAGGGGACGGGGACGGTTTAGGGTCCAGGTGAGGGTACGACAACGCTTTAGGGGGAGCGTACGTGTGAGGGCACGGGTTAGTGACAGCGTACGGGTTAGGATTAGGGGACGGGTGAGGGTCAGGCTTCGGGGAAGGGTTAGGGTTAGGGTTCGGGATAGGGTTAGGGTTAGGGGACGGGGACGGTTTAGGGTCCAGGTGAGGGTACGACAACGCTTTAGGGGGAGCGTACGTGTGAGGGAGCGGGTTAGCGTCAGCGTACGGGTTAGGATTAGGGGACGTGTGAGGGTCAGGCTTCGGGGAAGGGTTAGGGTTAGGGTTCGGGCTAGGGTTAGGGTTAGGGGACGGGGACGGTTTAGGGTCCAGGTGAGGGTACGACAACGCTTTAGGGGGAGCGTACGTGTGAGGGCGCGGGTTAGTGTCAGCGTACGGGTTAGGATTAGGGGACGGGTGAGGGTCAGTCTTCGAGGAAGGGTTAGGGTTAGGGTTCGGGCTAGGGTTAGGGTTAGGGGACGGGGACGGTTTAGGGTCCAGGTGAGGGTACGACAACGCTTTATGGGGAGCGTAAGTGTGAGGGCGTGGGTTAGTATCAGCGTACGGGTTAGGATTAGGGGACGGGTGAGGGTCAGGCTTAGGGGAAGGGTTAGGGTTAGAGGACGGGGACGGTTTAGGGTCCAGGTGAGGGTACGACAACGCTTTAGGCGGAGCGTACGTGTGAGGGCGCAGGTTAGTGTCAGCGTACGGGTTAGGATTAGGGGACGGGTGAGGGTCAGGCTTCGGGGAAGGGTTAGGGTTAGGGTTCGGGCTAGGGTTAGGGTTAGGGGACGGGGACGGTTTAGGGTCCAGGTGAGGGTACGACAACGCTTTAGGGGGAGCGTACGTGTGAGGGCACGGGTTAGTGTAAGCGTACGGGTTAGGATTAGGGGACGGGTGAGGGTCAGGCTTTGGGGAAGAGTTAGGGTTAGGGTTCGGGCTAGGGTTAGGGTTAGGTTTAGGGGACGGTTTAGGGTCCAGGTGAGGGTACGACAACGCTTTAGGGGGAGCGTACGTGTGAGGGCGCGGGTTAGCGTCAGCGTACGGGTTAGGATTAGGGGACGGGTGAGGGTCAGGCTTCGGGAAGGTTTAGGCTTAGGGTTCGGGCTAGGGTTAGGGTTAGGGGACGGGGACCGTTTAGGGTCCAGGTGAGGGTACGACAACGCTTTAGGGGGAGCGTACGTGTGAGGGCGCGGCTTAGTGTCAGCGTACGGGTTAGGATTAGGGGACGGGTGAGGGTCAGGCTTCGGGGAAGGGTTAGGGTTAGGGTTCGGGCTAGGGTTAGGGTTAGGGGACGGGGACGGTTTAGGGTCCAGGTGAGGGTACGACAACGCTTTAGGGGGAGTGTACGTGTGATGGCGCAGGTTAGTGTCAGCGTACGGGTTAGGATTAGGGGACGTGTGAGGGTCAGGCTTCGGGGAAGGGTTAGGGTTAGGGTTCGGGCTAGGGTTAGGGTTAGGGGACGGGGACGGTTTAGGGTCGAGGTGAGGGTACGACAACGCTTTAGGGGGAGCGTACGTGTGAGGGCGCGGGTTAGTGTCAGCGTACGGGTTAGGATTAGGGGACGGGTGAGGGTCAGGCTTCGGGGAAGGGTTAGGGTTAGGGTTCGGGCTAGGGTTAGGGTTAGGGGACGGGGACGGTTTAGGGTCCAGGTGAGGGTACGACAACGCTTTAGGGGGAGCGTACGTGTGAGGGCGCGGGTTAGTGTCAGCGTACGGGTTAGGATTAGGGGACGGGTGAGGGTCAGGCTTCGGGGAAGGGTTAGGGTTAGGGTTCGGGCTAGGGTTAGGGTTAGGGGACGGGGACGGTTTAGGGTCCAGGTGAGGGTACGACAACGCTTTAGGGGGAGCGTACGTGTGAGGGCGCGGGTTAGTGTCAGCGTACGGGTTAGGATTAGGGGACGGGTGAGGGTCAGGCTTCGGGGAAGGGTTAGGGTTAGGGTTCGGGCTAGGGTTAGGGTTAGGGGACGGGGACGGTTTAGGGTCCAGGTGAGGGTACGACAACGCTTTAGGGGGTGCGTACGTGTGAGGGCGCGGGTTAGTGTCAGCGTACGGGTTAGGATTAGGGGACGGGTGAGGGTCAGGCTTCGGGGAAGGGTTAGGGTTAGGGTTCGGGCTAGGGTTAGGGTTAGGGAACGGGGACGGTTTAGGGTCCAGGTGAGGGTACGACAACGCTTTAGGGGGAGCGTACGTGTGAGGGCGCGGGTTAGTGTCAGCGTACGGGTTAGGATTAGGGGACGGGTGAGGGTCAGGCTTCGGGGAAGGGTTAGGGTTAGGGTTCGGGCTAGGGTTAGGGTTAGGGGACGGGGACGGTTTAGGGTCCAGGTGAGGGTACGACAACGCTTTAGGGGGAGCGTACGTGTGAGGGCGCGGGTTAGTGTCAGCGTACGGGTTAGGATTAGGGGACGGGTGAGGGTCAGGCTTCGGGGAAGGGTTAGGGTTAGGGTTCGGGCTAGGGTTAGGGTTAGGGGACGGGGACGGTTTAGGGTCCAGGTGAGGGTACGACAACGCTTTAGGGGGAGCGTACGTGTGAGGGCGCGGGTTAGTGTCATCGTACGGGTTAGGATTAGGGGACGGGTGAGGGTCAGGCTTCGGGGAAGGGTTAGGGTTAGGGTTCGGGCTAGGGTTAGGGTTAGGGGACGGGGACGGTTTAGGGTCCAGGTGAGGGTAAGACAATGCTTTAGGGGGAGCGTACGTGTGAGGGCGCGGGTTAGTGTCAGCGTACGGGTTAGGATTAGGGGACGGGTGAGGGTCAGGCTTCGGGGAAGGGTTAGGGTTAGGGTTCGGGCTAGGGTTAGGGTTAGGGGACGGGCACGGTTTAGGGTCCAGGTGAGGGTAGGACAACGCTTTAGGGGGAGCGTACGTGTGAGGGCATGGGTTAGTGTAAGCGTACGGGTTAGGATTAGGGGACGGGTGAGGGTCAGGCTTCGGGGAAGGGTTAGGGTTAGGGTTCGGGCTAGGGTTAGGGTTAGGGGACGGGGACGGTTTAGGGTCCAGGTGAGGGTACGACAACGCTTTAGGGGGAGCGTACGTGTTAGGGCGCGGGTTAGCGTCAGCGTACGGGTTAGGATTAGGGGACGGGTGAGGGTCAGGCTTCGGGGAAGGGTTAGGGTTAGGGTTCGGGCTAGGGTTAGGGTTAGGGGACGGGGACGGTTTAGGGTCCAGGTGAGGGTACGACAACGCTTTAGGGGGAGCGTACGTGTGAGGGCACGGGTTAGTGTCAGCGTACGGGTTAGGATTAGGGGACGGGTGAGGGTCAGGCTTCGGGGAAGGGTTAGGGTTAGGGTTCGGGCTAGGCTTAGGGTTAGGGGACGGGGACGGTTTAGGGTCCAGGTGAGGGTACGACAACGCTTTAGGGGGAGCGTACGTGTGAGGGCGTGGGTTAGTGTCACCGTACGGGTTAGGATTAGGGGACGGGTGAGGGTCAGGCTTCGGGGAAGGGTTAGGGTTAGGGTTCGGGATAGGGTTAGGGTTAGGGGACGCGGACGGTTTAAGGTCCAGGTGAGGGTACGACAACGCTTTAGGGGGAGCGTACGTGTGAGGGCGCGGGTTAGTGTCAGCGTACGGGTTAGGATTAGGGGACGGGTGAGGGTCAGTCTTCGAGGAAGGGTTAGGGTTAGGGTTCGGGCTAGGGTTAGGGTTAGGGGACGGGGACGGTTTAGGGTCCAGGTGAGGGTACGACAACGCTTTATGGGGAGCGTAAGTGTGAGGGCGTGGGTTGGTATCAGCGTACGGGTTAGGATTAGGGGACGGGTGAGGGTCAGGCTTCGGGGAAGGGTTAGGGTTAGGGGACGGGGACGGTTTAGGGTCCAGGTGAGGGTACGACAACGCTTTAGGGGGAGCGTACGTGTGAGGGCGCAGGTTAGTGTCAGCGTACGGGTTAGGATTAGGGGACGGGTGAGGGTCAGGCTTCGGGGAAGGGTTAGGGTTAGGGTTCGGGCTAGGGTTAGGGTTAGGGGACGGGGACGGTTTAGGGTCCAGGTGAGGGTACGACAACGCTTTAGGGGGAGCGTACGTGTGAGGGCGCGGGTTAGTGTCAGCGTACGGGTTAGGATTAGGGGACGGGTGAGGGTCAGGCTTCGGGGAAGGGTTAGGGTTAGGGTTCGGGCTAGGGTTATGGTTAGGGGACGGGGACGGTTTAGGGTCCAGATGAGGGTACGACAACGCTTTAGGGGGAGCGTACGTGTGAGGGCGCGGGTTAGTGTCAGCGTACGGGTTAGGATTATGGGACGGGTGAGGGTCAGGCTTCGGGGAAGGGTTAGGGTTAGGGTTCGGGCTAGGGTTAGGGTTAGGGGACGGGGACGGTTTAGGGTCCAGGTGAGGGTACGACAACGCTTTAGGGGGAGCGTACGTGTGAGGGCGCGGGTTAGTGTCAGCGTACGGGTTAGGATTAGGGGACGGGTGAGGGTCAGGCTTCGGGGAAGGGTTAGGGTTAGGATGCGGGCTAGGGTTAGGGTTAGGGGACGGGGACGGTTTAGGGTCCAGGTGAGGGTACGACAACGCTTTAGGGGGAGCGTACGTGTGAGGGCGCGGGTTAGTGTCAGCGTACGGGTTAGGATTAGGGGACGGGTGAGGGTCAGGCTTCGGGGAAGGGTTAGGGTTAGGGTTCGGGCTAGGGTTAGGGTTAGGGGACGGGGACGGTTTAGGGTCCAGGTGAGGGTACGACAACGCTTTAGGGGGAGCGTACGTGTGAGGGCGTGGGTTAGTGTCAGCGTACGGGTTAGGATTAGGGGACGGGTGAGGGTCAGGCTTCGGGGAAGGGTTAGGGTTAGGGTTCGGGATAGGGTTAGGGTTAGGGGACGGGGACGGTTTAGGGTCCATGTGAGGGTACGACAACGCTTTAGGGGGAGCGTACGTGTGAGGGCACGGGTTAGTGTAAGCGTACGGGTTAGGATTAGGGGACGGGTGAGGGTCAGGCTTTGGGGAAGAGTTAGGGTTAGGGTTCGGGCTAGGGTTAGGGTTAGGTTTAGGGGACGGTTTAGGGTCCAGGTGAGGGTACGACAACGCTTTAGGGGGAGCGTACGTGTGAGGGCGCGGGTTAGCGTCAGCGTACGGGTTAGGATTAGGGGACGGGTGAGGGTCAGGCTTCGGGAAGGTTTAGGCTTAGGGTTCGGGCTAGGGTTAGGGTTAGGGGACGGGGACCGTTTAGGGTCCAGGTGAGGGTACGACAACGCTTTAGGGGGAGCGTACGTGTGAGGGCGCGGCTTAGTGTCAGCGTACGGGTTAGGATTAGGGGACGGGTGAGGGTCAGGCTTCGGGGAAGGGTTAGGGTTAGGGTTCGGGCTAGGGTTAGGGTTAGGGGACGGGGACGGTTTAGGGTCCAGGTGAGGGTACGACAACGCTTTAGGGGGAGTGTACGTGTGATGGCGCAGGTTAGTGTCAGCGTACGGGTTAGGATTAGGGGACGTGTGAGGGTCAGGCTTCGGGGAAGGGTTAGGGTTAGGGTTCGGGCTAGGGTTAGGGTTAGGGGACGGGGACGGTTTAGGGTCGAGGTGAGGGTACGACAACGCTTTAGGGGGAGCGTACGTGTGAGGGCGCGGGTTAGTGTCAGCGTACGGGTTAGGATTAGGGGACGGGTGAGGGTCAGGCTTCGGGGAAGGGTTAGGGTTAGGGTTCGGGCTAGGGTTAGGGTTAGGGGACGGGGACGGTTTAGGGTCCAGGTGAGGGTACGACAACGCTTTAGGGGGAGCGTACGTGTGAGGGCGCGGGTTAGTGTCAGCGTACGGGTTAGGATTAGGGGACGGGTGAGGGTCAGGCTTCGGGGAAGGGTTAGGGTTAGGGTTCGGGCTAGGGTTAGGGTTAGGGGACGGGGACGGTTTAGGGTCCAGGTGAGGGTACGACAACGCTTTAGGGGGAGCGTACGTGTGAGGGCGCGGGTTAGTGTCAGCGTACGGGTTAGGATTAGGGGACGGGTGAGGGTCAGGCTTCGGGGAAGGGTTAGGGTTAGGGTTCGGGCTAGGGTTAGGGTTAGGGGACGGGGACGGTTTAGGGTCCAGGTGAGGGTACGACAACACTTTAGGGGGTGCGTACGTGTGAGGGCGCGGGTTAGTGTCAGCGTACGGGTTAGGATTAGGGGACGGGTGAGGGTCAGGCTTCGGGGAAGGGTTAGGGTTAGGGTTCGGGCTAGGGTTAGGGTTAGGGAACGGGGACGGTTTAGGGTCCAGGTGAGGGTACGACAACGCTTTAGGGGGAGCGTACGTGTGAGGGCGCGGGTTAGTGTCAGCGTACGGGTTAGGATTAGGGGACGGGTGAGGGTCAGGCTTCGGGGAAGGGTTAGGGTTAGGGTTCGGGCTAGGGTTAGGGTTAGGGGACGGGGACGGTTTAGGGTCCAGGTGAGGGTACGACAACGCTTTAGGGGGAGCGTACGTGTGAGGGCGCGGGTTAGTGTCAGCGTACGGGTTAGGATTAGGGGACGGGTGAGGGTCAGGCTTCGGGGAAGGGTTAGGGTTAGGGTTCGGGCTAGGGTTAGGGTTAGGGGACGGGGACGGTTTAGGGTCCAGGTGAGGGTACGACAACGCTTTAGGGGGAGCGTACGTGTGAGGGCGCGGGTTAGTGTCATCGTACGGGTTAGGATTAGGGGACGGGTGAGGGTCAGGCTTCGGGGAAGGGTTAGGGTTAGGGTTCGGGCTAGGGTTAGGGTTAGGGGACGGGGACGGTTTAGGGTCCAGGTGAGGGTAAGACAATGCTTTAGGGGGAGCGTACGTGTGAGGGCGCGGGTTAGTGTCAGCGTACGGGTTAGGATTAGGGGACGGGTGAGGGTCAGGCTTCGGGGAAGGGTTAGGGTTAGGGTTCGGGCTAGGGTTAGGGTTCGGGGACGGGGACGGTTTAGGGTCCAGGTGAGGGTACGACAATGCTTTAGGGGGAGCGTACGTGTGAGGGCTTGGGTTAGTGTCAGCGTACGGGTTAGGATTAGGGGACGGGTGAGGGTCAGGCTTCGGGGAAGGGTTAGGGTTAGGGTTCGGGATAGGGTTAGGGTTAGGGGACGGGGACGGTTTAGGGTCCAGGTGAGGGTACGACAACGCTTTAGGGGGAGCGTACGTGTGAGGGCATGGGTTAGTGTAAGCGTACGGGTTAGGATTAGGGGACGGGTGAGGGTCAGGCTTCGGGGAAGGGTTAGGGTTAGGGCTCGGGCTAGGGTTAGGGTTAGGGGACGGGGACGGTTTAGGGTCCAGGTGAGGGTACGACAACGCTTTAGGGGGAGCGTACGTGTGAGGGCGCGGGTTAGCGTCAGCGTACGGGTTAGGATTAGGGGACGGGTGAGGGTCAGGCTTCGGGGAAGGGTTAGGGTTAGGGTTCGGGCTAGGGTTAGGGTTAGGGGACGGGCACGGTTTAGGGTCCAGGTGAGGGTAGGACAACGCTTTAGGGGGAGCGTACGTGTGAGGGCATGGGTTAGTGTAAGCGGACGGGTTAGGATTAGGGGACGGGTGAGGGTCAGGCTTCGGGGAAGGGTTAGGGTTAGGGTTCGGGCTAGGGTTAGGGTTAGGGGACGGGGACGGTTTAGGGTCCAGGTGAGGGTACGACAACGCTTTAGGGGGAGCGTACGTGTTAGGGCGCGGGTTAGCGTCAGCGTACGGGTTAGGATTAGGGGACGGGTGAGGGTCAGGCTTCGGGGAAGGGTTAGGGTTAGGGTTCGGGCTAGGGTTAGGGTTAGGGGACGGGGACGGTTTAGGGTCCAGGTGAGGGTACGACAACGCTTTAGGGGGAGCGTACGTGTGAGGGCACGGGTTAGTGTCAGCGTACGGGTTAGGATTAGGGGACGGGTGAGGGTCAGGCTTCGGGGAAGGGTTAGGGTTAGGGTTCGGGCTAGGCTTAGGGTTAGGGGACGGGGACGGTTTAGGGTCCAGGTGAGGGTACGACAACGCTTTAGGGGGAGCGTACGTGTGAGGGCGCGGGTTAGTGTCACCGTACGGGTTAGGATTAGGGGACGGGTGAGGGTCAGGCTTCGGGGAAGGGTTAGGGTTAGGGTTCGGGATAGGGTTAGGGTTAGGGGACGCGGACGGTTTAAGGTCCAGGTGAGGGTACGACAACGCTTTAGGGGGAGCGTACGTGTGAGGACGCGGGTTAGTGTCAGTGTACGGGTTAGGATTAGGGGACGGGTGAGGGTCAGGCTTCGGGGAAGGGTTAGGGTTAGGGTTCGGGCTAGGGTTAGGGATAGGGGAAGGGGACGGTTTAGGGTCCAGGTGAGGGTACGATAACGCTTTAGGGGGAGCGTACGTGTGAGGGCGCGGTTTAGTGTCAGCGTACGGGTTAGGATTAGGGGACGGGTGAGGTTCAGGCTTCGGGGAAGGGTTAGGGTTAGGGTTCGGGATAGGGTTAGGGTTAGGGGACGGGGACGGTTTAGGGTCCAGGTGAGGGTACGACAACGCTTTAGGGGGAGCGTACGTGTGAGGGCACGGGTTAGTGTAAGCGTACGGGTTAGGATTATGGGACGGGTGAGGGTCAGGCTTCGGGGAAGAGTTAGGGTTAGGGTTCGGGCTAGGGTTAGGGTTAGGGGACGGGGACTGTTTAGGGTCCAGGTGAGGGTACGACAACGCTTTAGGGGGAGCGTACGTGTGAGGGAGCGGGTTAGCGTCAGCGTACGGGTTAGGATTAGGGGACGTGTGAGGGTCAGGCTTCGGGGAAGGGTTAGGGTTAGGGTTCGGGCTAGGGTTAGGGTTAGGGGACGGGGACGGTTTAGGGTCCAGGTGAGGGTACGACAACGCTTTACGGGGAGCGTACGTGTGAGGGCGCGGGTTAGTGTCAGCGTACGGGTTAGGATTAGGGGACGGGTGAGGGTCAGTCTTCGAGGAAGGGTTAGGGTTAGGGTTCGGGCTAGGGTTAGGGTTAGGGGACGGGGACGGTTTAGGGTCCAGGTGAGGGTACGACAACGCTTTATGGGGAGCGTAAGTGTGAGGGCGTGGGTTGGTATCAGCGTACGGGTTAGGATTAGGGGACGGGTGAGGGTCAGGCTTCGGGGAAGGGTTAGGGTTAGGGGACGGGGACGGTTTAGGGTCCAGGTGAGGGTACGACAACGCTTTAGGGGGAGCGTACGTGTGAGGGCGCAGGTTAGTGTCAGCGTACGGGTTAGGATTAGGGGACGGGTGAGGGTCAGGTTTCGGGGAAGGGTTAGGGTTAGGGTTCGGGCTAGGGTTAGGGTTAGGGGACGGGGACGGTTTAGGGTCCAGGTGAGGGTACGACAACGCTTTAGGGGGAGCGTGCGTGTGAGGGCGCGGGTTAGTGTCAGCGTACGGGTTAGGATTAGGGGACGGGTGAGGGTCAGGCTTCGGGGAAGGGTTAGGGTTAGGGTTCGGGCTAGGGTTATGGTTAGGGGACGGGGACGGTTTAGGGTCCAGATGAGGGTACGACAACGCTTTAGGGGGAGCGTACGTGTGAGGGCGCGGGTTAGTGTCAGCGTACGGGTTAGGATTATGGGACGGGTGAGGGTCAGGCTTCGGGGAAGGGTTAGGGTTAGGGTTCGGGCTAGGGTTAGGGTTAGGGGACGGGGACGGTTTAGGGTCCAGGTGAGGGTACGACAACGCTTTAGGGGGAGCGTACGTGTGAGGGCGCGGGTTAGTGTCAGCGTACGGGTTAGGATTAGGGGACGGGTGAGGGTCAGGCTTCGGGGAAGGATTAGGGTTAGGATGCGGGCTAGGGTTAGGGTTAGGGGACGGGGACGGTTTAGGGTCCAGGTGAGGGTACGACAACGCTTTAGGGGGAGCGTACGTGTGAGGGCGCGGGTTAGTGTCAGCGTACGGGTTAGGATTAGGGGACGGGTGAGGGTCAGGCTTCGGGGAAGGGTTAGGGTTAGGGTTCGGGCTAGGGTTAGGGTTAGGGGACGGGGACGGTTTAGGGTCCAGGTGAGGGTACGACAACGCTTTAGGGGGAGCGTACGTGTGAGGGCGTGGGTTAGTGTCAGCGTACGGGTTAGGATTAGGGGACGGGTGAGGGTCAGGCTTCGGGGAAGGGTTAGGGTTAGGGTTCGGGATAGGGTTAGGGTTAGGGGACGGGGACGGTTTAGGGTCCATGTGAGGGTACGACAACGCTTTAGGGGGAGCGTACGTGTGAGGGCACGGGTTAGTGTAAGCGTACGGGTTAGGATTAGGGGACGGGTGAGGGTCAGGCTTTGGGGAAGAGTTAGGGTTAGGGTTCGGGCTAGGGTTAGGGTTAGGTTTAGGGGACGGTTTAGGGTCCAGGTGAGGGTACGACAACGCTTTAGGGGGAGCGTACGTGTGAGGGCGCGGGTTAGCGTCAGCGTACGGGTTAGGATTAGGGGACGGGTGAGGGTCAGGCTTCGGGAAGGGTTAGGCTTAGGGTTCAGGCTAGGGTTAGGGTTAGGGGACGGGGACCGTTTAGGGTCCAGGTGAGGGTACGACAACGCTTTAGGGGGAGCGTACGTGTGAGGGCGTGGGTTAGTGTCAGCGTACGGGTTAGGATTAGGGGACGGGTGAGGGTCAGGCTTCGGGGAAGGGTTAGGGTTAGGGTTCGGGCTAGGGTTAGGGGTAGGGGACGGGGACGGTTTAGGGTCCAGGTGAGGGTACGACAACGCTTTAGGGGGAGTGTACGTGTGATGGCGCAGGTTAGTGTCAGCGTACGGGTTAGGATTAGGGGACGTGTGAGGGTCAGGCTTCGGGGAAGGGTTAGGGTTAGGGTTCGGGCTAGGGTTAGGGTTAGGGGACGGGGACGGTTTAGGGTCCAGGTGAGGGTACGACAACGCTTTAGGGGGAGCGTACGTGTGAGGGCGCGGGTTAGTGTCAGCGTACGGGTTAGGATTAGGGGACGGGTGAGGGTCAGGCTTCGGGGAAGGGTTAGGGTTAGGGTTCGGGCTAGGGTTAGGGTTAGGGGACGGGGACGGTTTAGGGTCCAGGTGAGGGTACGACAACGCTTTAGGGGGAGCGTACGTGTGAGGGCGCGGGTTAGTGTCAGCGTACGGGTTAGGATTAGGGGACGGGTGAGGGTCAGGCTTCGGGGAAGTGTTAGGGTTAGGGTTCGGGCTAGGGTTAGGGTTAGGGGACGGGGACGGTTTAGGGTCCAGGTGAGGGTACGATAACGCTTTATGGGGAGCGTACGTGTGAGGGCGCGGGTTAGTGTCAGCGTACGGGTTAGGATTAGGGGACGGTTGAGGGTCAGGCTTCGGGGAAGGGTTAGGGTTAGGGTTCGGGCTAGGGTTAGGGTTAGGGGACGGGGACGGTTTAGGGTCCAGGTGAGGGTACGACAACGCTTTAGGGGGTGCGTACGTGTGAGGGCGCGGGTTAGTGTCAGCGTACGGGTTAGGATTAGGGGACGGGTGAGGGTCAGGCTTCGGGGAAGGGTTAGGGTTAGGGTTCGGGCTAGGGTTAGGGTTAGGGGACGGGGACGGTTTAGGGTCCAGGTGAGGGTACGACAACGCTTTAGGGGGAGCGTACGTGTGAGGGCGCGGGTTAGTGTCAGCGTACGGGTTAGGATTAGGGGACGGGTGAGGGTCAGGCTTCGGGGAAGGGTTAGGGTTAGGGTTCGGGCTAGGGTTAGGGTTAGGGGACGGGGACGGTTTAGGGTCCAGGTGAGGGTACGACAACGCTTTAGGGGGAGCGTACGTGTGAGGGCGCGGGTTAGTGTCAGCGTACGGGTTAGGATTAGGGGACGGGTGAGGGTCAGGCTTCGGGGAAGGGTTAGGGTTAGGGTTCGGGATAGGGTTAGGGTTAGGGGACGGGGACGGTTTAGGGTCCAGGTGAGGGTACGACAACGCTTTAGGGGGAGCGTACGTGTGAGGGCATGGGTTAGTGTAAGCGTACGGGTTAGGATTAGGGGACGGGTGAGGGTCAGGCTTCGGGGAAGGGTTAGGGTTAGGGTTCGGGCTAGGGTTAGGGTTAGGGGACGGGGACGGTTTAGGGTCCAGGTGAGGGTACGACAACGCTTTAGGGGGAGCGTACGTGTGAGGGCGCGGGTTAGCGTCAGCGTACGGGTTAGGATTAGGGGACGGGTGAGGGTCAGGCTTCGGGGAAGGGTTAGGGTTAGGGTTCGGGCTAGGGTTAGGGTTAGGGGACGGGGACGGTTTAGGGTCCAGGTGAGGGTACGACAACGCTTTAGGGGGAGCGTACGTGTGAGGGCGCGGGTTAGTGTCAGCGTACGGGTTAGGATTAGGGGACGGGTGAGGGTCAGGCTTCGGGGAAGGGTTAGGGTTAGGGTTCGGGCTAGGGTTAGGGTTAGGGGACGGGGACGGTTTAGGGTCCAGGTGAGGGTACGACAACGCTTTAGGGGGAGCGTACGTGTGAGGGCGCGGGTTAGTGTCAGCGTACGGGTTAGGATTAGGGGACGGGTGAGGGTCAGGCTTCGGGGAAGGGTTAGGGTTAGGGTTCGGGCTAGGGTTAGGGTTAGGGGACGGGGACGGTTTAGGGTCCAGGTGAGGGTACGACAACGCTTTAGGGGGAGCGTACGTGTGAGGGCGCGGGTTAGTGTCAGCGTACGGGTTAGGATTAGGGGACGGGTGAGGGTCAGGCTTCGGGGAAGGGTTAGGGTTAGGGTTCAGGCTAGGGTTAGGGTTCGGGGACGGGGACGGTTTAGGGTCCAGGTGAGGGTACGACAACGCTTTAGGGGGAGCGTACGTGTGAGGGCGCGGGTTAGTGTCAGCGTACGGGTTAGGATTAGGGGACGGGTGAGGGTCAGGCTTCGGGGAAGGGTTAGGGTTAGGGTTCGGGCTAGGGTTAGGGTTAGGGGACGGGGACGGTTTAGGGTCCAGGTGAGGGTACGACAACGCTTTAGGGGGAGCGTACGTGTGAGGGCGCGGGTTAGTGTCAGCGTACGGGTTAGGATTAGGGGACGGGTGAGGGTCAGGCTTCGGGGAAGGGTTAGGGTTAGGGTTCGGGCTAGGGTTAGGGTTCGGGGACGGGGACGGTTTAGGGTCCAGGTGAGGGTACGACAACGCTTTAGGGGGAGCGTACGTGTGAGGGCGTGGGTTAGTGTCAGCGTACGGGTTAGGATTAGGGGACGGGTGAGGGTCAGGCTTCGGGGAAGTGTTAGGGTTAGGGTTCGGGGTAGGGTTAGGATTAGGGGACGGGGACGGTTTAGGGTCCATGTGAGGGTACGACAACGCTTTAGGGGGAGCGTACGTGTGAGGGCACGGGTTAGTGTAAGCGTACGGGTTAGGATTAGGGGACGGGTGAGGGTCAGGCTTTGGGGAAGAGTTAGGGTTAGGGTTCGGGCTAGGGTTAGGGTTAGGTTTAGGGGACGGTTTAGGGTCCAGGTGAGGGTACGACAATGCTTTAGGGGGAGCGTACGTGTGAGGGCGCGGGTTAGCGTCAGCGTACGGGTTAGGATTAGGGGACGGGTGAGGGTCAGGCTTCGGGAAGGGTTAGGCTTAGGGTTCGGGCTAGGGTTAGGGTTAGGGGACGGGGACCGTTTAGGGTCCAGGTGAGGGTACGACAACGCTTTAGGGGGAGCGTACGTGTGAGGGCGTGGGTTAGTGTCAGCGTACGGGTTAGGATTAGGGGACGGGTGAGGGTCAGGCTTCGGGGAAGGGTTAGGGTTAGGGTTCGGGCTAGGGTTAAGGTTAGGGGACGGGGACGGTTTAGGGTCCAGGTGAGTGTACGACAACGCTTTAGGGGGAGCGTACGTGTGAGGGCGCGGGTTAGTGTTAGCGTACGGGTTAGGATTAGGGGACGGGTGAGGGTCAGGCTTCGGGGAAGGGTTAGGGTTAGGGTTCGGGCTAGGGTTAGGGTTAGGGGACGGGGACGGTTTAGGGTCCAGGTGAGGGTACGACAACGCTTTAGGGGGAGCGTACGTGTGAGGGCGCGGGTTAGTGTCAGCGTACGGGTTAGGATTAGGGGACGGGTGAGGGTCAGGCTTCGGGGAAGGGTTAGGGTTAGGGTTCGGGCTAGGGTTAGGGTTAGGGGACGGGGACGGTTTAGGGTCCAGGTGAGGGTACGATAACGCTTTAGGGGGAGCGTACGTGTGAGGGCGCGGGTTAGTGTCAGCGTAAGGGTTAGGATTAGGGGACGGGTGAGGGTCAGGCTTCGGGGAAGGGTTAGGGTTCGGGCTAGGGTTAGGGTTAGGGGACGGGGACGATTTAGGGTCCAGGTGAGGGTACGACAACGCTTTAGGGGGTGCGTACGTGTGAGGGCGCGGGTTAGTGTCAGCGTACGGGTTAGGATTAGGGGACGGGTGAGGGTCAGGCTTCGGGGAAGGGTTAGGGTTAGGGTTCGGGCTAGGGTTAGGGTTAGGGGACGGGGACGGTTTAGGGTCCAGGTGAGGGTACGACAACGCTTTAGGGGGAGCGTACGTGTGAGGGCGCGGGTTAGTGTCAGCGTACGGGTTAGGATTAGGGGACGGGTGAGGGTCAGGCTTCGGGGAAGGGTTAGGGTTAGGGTTCGGGCTAGGGTTAGGGTTAGGGGACGGGGACGGTTTAGGGTCCAGGTGAGGGTACGACAACGCTTTAGGGGGAGCGTACGTGTGAGGGCGCGGGTTAGTGTCAGCGTACGGGTTAGGATTAGGGGACGGGTGAGGGTCAGGCTTCGGGGAAGGGTTAGGGTTAGGGTTCGGGCTAGGGTTAGGGTTCGGGGACGGGGACGGTTTAGGGTCCAGGTGAGGGTACGACAATGCTTTAGGGGGAGCGTACGTGTGAGGGCTTGGGTTAGTGTCAGCGTACGGGTTAGGATTAGGGGACGGGTGAGGGTCAGGCTTCGGGGAAGGCTTAGGGTTAGGGTTCGGGATAGGGTTAGGGTTAGGGGACGGGGACGGTTTAGGGTCCAGGTGAGGGTACGACAACGCTTTAGGGGGAGCGTACGTGTGAGGGCATGGGTTAGTGTAAGCGTACGGGTTAGGATTAGGGGACGGGTGAGGGTCAGGCTTCGGGGAAGGGTTAGGGTTAGGGTTCGGGCTAGGGTTAGGGTTAGGGGACGGGGACGGTTTAGGGTCCAGGTGAGGGTACGACAACGCTTTAGGGGGAGCGTACGTGTGAGGGCGCGGGTTAGCGTCAGCGTACGGGTTAGGATTAGGGGACGGGTGAGGGTCAGGCTTCGGGGAAGGGTTAGGGTTAGGGTTCGGGCTAGGGTTAGGGTTAGGGGACGGGGACGGTTTAGGGTCCAGGTGAGGGTACGACAACGCTTTAGGGGGAGCGTACGTGTGAGGGCGCGGGTTAGTGTCAGCGTACGGGTTAGGATTAGGGGACGGGTGAGGGTCAGGCTTCGGGGAAGGGTTAGGGTTAGGGTTCGGGCTAGGGTTAGGGTTAGGGGACGGGGACGGTTTAGGGTCCAGGTGAGGGTACGACAACGCTTTAGGGGGAGCGTACGTGTGAGGGCGCGGGTTAGTGTCAGCGTACGGGTTAGGATTAGGGGACGGGTGAGGGTCAGGCTTCGGGGAAGGGTTAGGGTTAGGGTTCGGGCTAGGGTTAGGGTTAGGGGATGGGGACGGTTTAGGGTCCAGGTGAGGGTACGACAACGCTTTAGGGGGAGCGTACGTGTGAGGGCGCGGGTTAGTGTCAGCGTACGGGTTAGGATTAGGGGACGGGTGAGGGTCAGGCTTCGGGGAAGGGTTAGGGTTAGGGTTCGGGCTAGGGTTAGGGTTAGGGGACGGGGACGGTTTAGGGTCCAGGTGAGGGTACGACAACGCTTTAGGGGGAGCGTACGTGTGAGAGCGCGGGTTAGTGTCATCGTACGGGTTAGGATTAGGGGACGGGTGAGGGTCAGGCTTCGGGGAAGGGTTAGGGTTAGGGTTCGGGCTAGGGTTAGGGTTAGGGGACGGGGACGGTTTAGGGTCCAGGTGAGGGTACGACAACGCTTTAGGGGGAGCGTACGTGTGAGGGCGCGGGTTAGTGTCAGCGTACGGGTTAGGATTAGGGGACGGGTGAGGGTCAGGCTTCGGGGAAGGGTTAGGGTTAGGGTTCAGGCTAGGGTTAGGGTTCGGGGACGGGGACGGTTTAGGGTCCAGGTGAGGGTACGACAACGCTTTAGGGGGAGCGTACGTGTGAGGGCGCGGGTTAGTGTCAGCGTACGGGTTAGGATTAGGGGACGGGTGAGGGTCAGGCTTCGGGGAAGGGTTAGGGTTAGGGTTCGGACTAGGGTTAGGGTTAGGGGACGGGGACGGTTTAGGGTCCAGGTGAGGGTACGACAACGCTTTAGGGGGAGCGTACGTGTGAGGGCGCGGGTTAGTGTCAGCGTACGGGTTAGGATTAGGGGACGGGTGAGGGTCAGGCTTCGGGGAAGGGTTAGGGTTAGGGTTCGGGCTAGGGTTAGGGTTAGGGGACGGGGACGGTTTAGGGTCCAGGTGAGGGTACGACAACGCTTTAGGGGGAGCGTACGTGTGAGGGCGTGGGTTAGTGTCAGCGTACGGGTTAGGATTAGGGGACGGGTGAGGGTCAGGCTTCGGGGAAGGGTTAGGGTTAGGGTTCGGGATAGGGTTAGGGTTAGGGGACGGGGACGGTTTAGGGTCCATGTGAGGGTACGACAACGCTTTAGGGGGAGCGTACGTGTGAGGGCACGGGTTAGTGTAAGCGTACGGGTTAGGATTAGGGGACGGGTGAGGGTCAGGCTTTGGGGAAGAGTTAGGGTTAGGGTTCGGGCTAGGGTTAGGGTTAGGTTTAGGGGACGGTTTAGGGTCCAGGTGAGGGTACGACAACGCTTTAGGGGGAGCGTACGTGTGAGGGCGCGGGTTAGCGTCAGCGTACGGGTTAGGATCAGGGGACGGGTGAGGGTCAGGCTTCGGGAAGGGTTAGGCTTAGGTTTCGGGCTAGGGTTAGGGTTAGGGGACGGGGACGGTTTAGGGTCCAGGTGAGGGTACGACAACGCTTTAGGGGGAGCGTACGTGTGAGGGCGCGGGTTAGTGTCAGCGTACGGGTTAGGATTAGGGGACGGGTGAGGGTCAGGCTTCGGGGAAGGGTTAGGGTTAGGGTTCGGGCTAGGGTTAGGGTTAGGGGACGGGGACGGTTTAGGGTCCAGGTGAGGGTACGACAACGCTTTAGGGGGAGCGTACGTGTGAGGGAGCGGGTTAGTGTCAGCGTACGGGTTAGGATTAGGGGACGGGTGAGGGTCAGGCTTCGGGGAAGGGTTAGGGTTAGGGTTCGGGCTAGGGTTAGGGTTAGGGGATGGGGACGGTTTAGGGTCCAGGTGAGGGTACGACAACGCTTTAGGGGGAGCGTACGTGTGAGGGCGTGGGTTAGCGTCAGCGTACGGGTTAGGATTAGGGGACGGGTGAGGGTCAGGCTTCGGGGAAGGGTTAGGGTTAGGGTTCGGGCTAGGGTTAGGGTTAGGGGACGGGGACGGTTTAGGGTCCAGGTGAGGGTACGACAACGCTTTAGGGGGTGCGTACGTGTGAGGGCGCGGGTTAGTGTCAGCGTACGGGTTAGGATTAGGGGACGGGTGAGGGTCAGGCTTCGGGGAAGGGTTAGGGTTAGGGTTCGGGCTAGGGTTAGGGTTAGGGGACGGGGACGGTTTAGGGTCCAGGTGAGGGTACGACAACGCTTTAGGGGGAGCGTACGTGTGAGGGCGCGGGTTAGTGTCAGCGTACGGGTTAGGATTAGGGGACGGGTGAGGGTCAGGCTTCGGGGAAGGGTTAGGGTTAGGGTTCGGGCTAGGGTTAGGGTTAGGGGACGGGGACGGTTTAGGGTCCAGGTGAGGGTACGACAACGCTTTAGGGGGAGCGTACGTGTGAGGGAGCGGGTTAGTGTCAGCGTACGGGTTAGGATTAGGGGACGGGTGAGGGTCAGGCTTCGGGGAAGGGTTAGGGTTAGGGTTCGGGCTAGGGTTAGGGTTAGGGGACGGGGACGGTTTAGGGTCCAGGTGAGGGTACGACAACGCTTTAGGGGGAGCGTACGTGTGAGGGCGTGGGTTAGTGTCAGCGTACGGGTTAGGATTAGGGGACGGGTGAGGGTCAGGCTTCGGGGAAGGGTTAGGGTTAGGGTTCGGGCTAGGGTTAGGGTTAGGGGACGGGGACGGTTTAGGGTCCAGGTGAGGGTACGACAACGCTTTAGGGGGTGCGTACGTGTGAGGGCGCGGGTTAGTGTCAGCGTACGGGTTAGGATTAGGGGACGGGTGAGGGTCAGGCTTCGGGGAAGGGTTAGGGTTAGGGTTCGGGCTAGGGTTAGGGTTAGGGGACGGGGACGGTTTAGGGTCCAGTTGAGGGTACGACAACGCTTTAGGGGGAGCGTACGTGTGAGGGCGCGGGTTAGTGTCAGCGTACGGGTTAGGATTAGGGGACGGATGAGGGTCACGCTTCGGGGAAGGGTTAGGGTTAGGGTTCGGGCTAGGGTTAGGGTTAGGGGACGGGGACGGTTTAGGGTCCAGGTGAGGGTACGACAACGCTTTAGGGGGAGCGTACGTGTGAGGACGCGGGTTAGTGTCAGCGTACGGTTTAGGATTAGGGGACGGGTGAGGGTCAGGCTTCGGGGAAGGGTTAGGGTTAGGGTTCGGGCTAGGGTTAGGGTTAGGGGACGGGGACGGTTTAGGGTCCAGGTGAGGGTACGACAACGCTTTAGGGGGAGCGTATGTGTGAGGGCGCGGGTTAGTGTCATCGTACGGGTTAGGATTAGGGGACGGGTGAGGGTCAGGCTTCGGGGAAGGGTTAGGGTTAGGGTTCGGGCTAGGGTTAGGGTTCGGGGACGGGGACGGTTTAGGGTCCAGGTGAGGGTACGACAATGCTTTACGGGGAGCGTACGTGTGAGGGCGCGGGTTAGTGTCAGCGTACGGGTTAGGATTAGGGGACGGGTGAGGGTCAGGCTTCGGGGAAGGGTTAGGGTTAGGGTTCGGGCTAGGGTTAGGGTTCGGGGACGGGGACGGTTTAGGGTCCAGGTGAGGGTACGACAATGCTTTAGGGGGAGCGTACGTGTGAGGGCTTGGGTTAGTGTCAGCGTACGGGTTAGGATTAGGGGACGGGTGAGGGTCAGGCTTCGGGGAAGGGTTAGGGTTAGGGTTCGGGATAGGGTTAGGGTTAGGGGACGGGGACGGTTTAGGGTCCAGGTGAGGGTACGACAACGCTTTAGGGGGAGCGTACGTGTGAGGGCGCGGGTTAGTGTCAGCGTACGGGTTAGGATTAGGGGACGGGTGAGGGTCAGGCTTCGGGGAAGGGTTAGGGTTAGGGTTCGGGCTAGGGTTAGGGTTAGGGGACGGGGACGGTTTAGGGTCCAGGTGAGGGTACGACAACGCTTTAGGGGGAGCGTACGTGTGAGGGCGCGGGTTAGCGTCAGCGTACGGGTTAGGATTAGGGGACGGGTGAGGGTCAGGCTTCGGGTAAGGTTTAGGGTTAGGGTTCGGGCTAGGGTTAGGGTTAGGGGACGGGGACGGTTTAGGGTCCAGGTGAGGGTACGACAACGCTTTAGGGGGAGCGTACGTGTGAGGGCGCGGGTTAGTGTCAGCGTACGGGTTAGGATTAGGGGACGGGTGAGGGTCAGGCTTTGGGTAAGGGTTAGGGTTAGGGTTCGGGCTAGGGTTAGGGTTAGGGGACGGGGACGGTTTAGGGTCCAGGTGAGGGTACGACAACGCTTTAGGGGGTGCGTACGTGTGAGGGCGCGGGTTAGTGTCAGCGTACGGGTTAGGATTAGGGGACGGGTGAGGGTCAGGCTTCGGGGAAGGGTTAGGGTTAGGGTTCGGGCTAGCGTTAGGGTTAGGGGACGGGGACGGTTTAGGGTCCAGGTGAGGGTACGACAACGCTTTAGGGGGAGCGTACGTGTGAGGGCGCGGGTTAGTGTCAGCGTACGGGTTAGGATTAGGGGACGGGTGAGGGTCAGGCTTCGGGGAAGGGTTAGGGTTAGGGTTCGGGCTAGGGTTAGGGTTAGGGGACGGGGACCGTTTAGGATCCAGGTGAGGGTAAGACAACGCTTTAGGGGGAGCGTACGTGTGAGGGCGCGGGTTAGTGTCAGCGTACGGGTTAGGATTAGGGGACGGGTGAGGGTCACGCTTCGGGGAAGGGTTAGGGTTAGGGTTCGGGCTAGGGTTAGGGTTAGGGGACGGGGACGGTTTAGGGTCCAGGTGAGGGTACGACAACGCTTTAGGGGGAGTGTACGTGTGATGGCGCGGGTTAGTGTCAGCGTACGGGTTAGGATTAGGGGACGGGTGAGGGTCAGGCTTCGGGGAAGGGTTAGGGTTAGGGTTCGGACTACGGTTAGGCTTAGGGGACGGGGACGGTTTAGGGTCCAGCTGAGGGTACGACAACGCTTTAGGGGGAGCGTACGTGTGAGGGCGCGGGTTAGCGTCAGCGTACGGGTTAGGATTAGGGGACGGGTGAGGGTCAGGCTTCGGGGAAGGGTTAGGGTTAGGGTTCGGGCTAGGGTTAGGGTTAGGGGACGGGGACGGTTTAGGGTCCAGGTGAGGGTACGACAACGCTTTAGGGGGAGCGTACGTGTGAGGGCGCGGGTTAGTGTCAGCGTACGGGTTAGGATTAGGGGACGGGTGAGGGTCAGGCTTCGGGGAAGGGTTAGGGTTAGGGTTCGGGCTAGGGTTAGGGTTAGGGGACGGGGACGGTTTAGGGTCCAGGTGAGGGTACGACAACGCTTTAGGGGGAGCGTACGTGTGAGGGCGCGGGTTAGTGTCAGCGTACGGGTTAGGATTAGGGGACGGGTGAGGGTCAGGCTTCGGGGAAGGGTTAGGGTTAGGGTTCGGGCTAGGGTTAGGGTTAGGGGATGGGGACGGTTTAGGGTCCAGGTGAGGGTACGACAACGCTTTAGGGGGAGCGTACGTGTGAGGGCGCGGGTTAGTGTCAGCGTACGGGTTAGGATTAGGGGACGGGTGAGGGTCAGGCTTCGGGGAAGGGTTAGGGTTAGGGTTCGGGCTAGGGTTAGGGTTAGGGGACGGGGACGGTTTAGGGTCCAGGTGAGGGTACGACAACGCTTTAGGGGGAGCGTACGTGTGAGAGCGCGGGTTAGTGTCATCGTACGGGTTAGGATTAGGGGACGGGTGAGGGTCAGGCTTCGGGGAAGGGTTAGGGTTAGGGTTCGGGCTAGGGTTAGGGTTAGGGGACGGGGACGGTTTAGGGTCCAGGTGAGGGTACGACAACGCTTTAGGGGGAGCGTACGTGTGAGGGCGCGGGTTAGTGTCAGCGTACGGGTTAGGATTAGGGGACGGGTGAGGGTCAGGCTTCGGGGAAGGGTTAGGGTTAGGGTTCAGGCTAGGGTTAGGGTTAGGGGACGGGGACGGTTTAGGGTCCAGGTGAGGGTACGACAACGCTTTAGGGGGAGCGTACGTGTGAGGGCGCGGGTTAGTGTCAGCGTACGGGTTAGGATTAGGGGACGGGTGAGGGTCAGGCTTCGGGGAAGGGTTAGGGTTAGGGTTCGGACTAGGGTTAGGGTTAGGGGACGGGGACGGTTTAGGGTCCAGGTGAGGGTACGACAACGCTTTAGGGGGAGCGTACGTGTGAGGGCGCGGGTTAGTGTCAGCGTACGGGTTAGGATTAGGGGACGGGTGAGGGTCAGGCTTCGGGGAAGGGTTAGGGTTAGGGTTCGGGCTAGGGTTAGGGTTAGGGGACGGGGACGGTTTAGGGTCCAGGTGAGGGTACGACAACGCTTTAGGGGGAGCGTACGTGTGAGGGCGTGGGTTAGTGTCAGCGTACGGGTTAGGATTAGGGGACGGGTGAGGGTCAGGCTTCGGGGAAGGGTTAGGGTTAGGGTTCGGGATAGGGTTAGGGTTAGGGGACGGGGACGGTTTAGGGTCCATGTGAGGGTACGACAACGCTTTAGGGGGAGCGTACGTGTGAGGGCACGGGTTAGTGTAAGCGTACGGGTTAGGATTAGGGGACGGGTGAGGGTCAGGCTTTGGGGAAGAGTTAGGGTTAGGGTTCGGGCTAGGGTTAGGGTTAGGTTTAGGGGACGGTTTAGGGTCCAGGTGAGGGTACGACAACGCTTTAGGGGGAGCGTACGTGTGAGGGCGCGGGTTAGCGTCAGCGTACGGGTTAGGATCAGGGGACGGGTGAGGGTCAGGCTTCGGGAAGGGTTAGGCTTAGGTTTCGGGCTAGGGTTAGGGTTAGGGGACGGGGACGGTTTAGGGTCCAGGTGACGGTACGACAACGCTTTAGGGGGAGCGTACGTGTGAGGGCGCGGGTTAGTGTCAGCGTACGGGTTAGGATTAGGGGACGGGTGAGGGTCAGGCTTCGGGGAAGGGTTAGGGTTAGGGTTCGGGCTAGGGTTAGGGTTAGGGGACGGGGACGGTTTAGGGTCCAGGTGAGGGTACGACAACGCTTTAGGGGGAGCGTACGTGTGAGGGAGCGGGTTAGTGTCAGCGTACGGGTTAGGATTAGGGGACGGGTGAGGGTCAGGCTTCGGGGAAGGGTTAGGGTTAGGGTTCGGGCTAGGGTTAGGGTTAGGGGATGGAGACGGTTTAGGGTCCAGGTGAGGGTACGACAACGCTTTAGGGGGAGCGTACGTGTGAGGGCGTGGGTTAGTGTCAGCGTACGGGTTAGGATTAGGGGACGGGTGAGGGTCAGGCTTCGGGGAAGGGTTAGGTTTAGGGTTCGGGCTAGGGTTAGGGTTAGGGGACGGGGACGGTTTAGGGTCCAGGTGAGGGTACGACAACGCTTTAGGGGGTGCGTACGTGTGAGGGCGCGGGTTAGTGTCAGCGTACGGGTTAGGATTAGGGGACGGGTGAGGGTCAGGCTTCGGGGAAGGGTTAGGGTTAGGGTTCGGGCTAGGGTTAGGGTTAGGGGACGGGGACGGTTTAGGGTCCAGGTGAGGGTACGACAACGCTTTAGGGGGAGCGTACGTGTGAGGGCGCGGGTTAGTGTCAGCGTACGGGTTAGGATTAGGGGACGGGTGAGGGTCAGGCTTCGGGGAAGGGTTAGGGTTAGGGTTCGGGCTAGGGTTAGGGTTAGGGGACGGGGACGGTTTAGGGTCCAGGTGAGGGTACGACAACGCTTTAGGGGGAGCGTACGTGTGAGGGAGCGGGTTAGTGTCAGCGTACGGGTTAGGATTAGGGGACGGGTGAGGGTCAGGCTTCGGGGAAGGGTTAGGGTTAGGGTTCGGGCTAGGGTTAGGGTTAGGGGACGGGGACGGTTTAGGGTCCAGGTGAGGGTACGACAACGCTTTAGGGGGAGCGTACGTGTGAGGGCGTGGGTTAGTGTCAGCGTACGGGTTAGGATTAGGGGACGGGTGAGGGTCAGGCTTCGGGGAAGGGTTAGGGTTAGGGTTCGGGCTAGGGTTAGGGTTAGGGGACGGGGACGGTTTAGGGTCCAGGTGAGGGTACGACAACGCTTTAGGGGGTGCGTACGTGTGAGGGCGCGGGTTAGTGTCAGCGTACGGGTTAGGATTAGGGGACGGGTGAGGGTCAGGCTTCGGGGAAGGGTTAGGGTTAGGGTTCGGGCTAGGGTTAGGGTTAGGGGACGGGGACGGTTTAGGGTCCAGTTGAGGGTACGACAACGCTTTAGGGGGAGCGTACGTGTGAGGGCGCGGGTTAGTGTCAGCGTACGGGTTAGGATTAGGGGACGGATGAGGGTCACGCTTCGGGGAAGGGTTAGGGTTAGGGTTCGGGCTAGGGTTAGGGTTAGGGGACGGGGACGGTTTAGGGTCCAGGTGAGGGTACGACAACGCTTTAGGGGGAGCGTACGTGTGAGGACGCGGGTTAGTGTCAGCGTACGGTTTAGGATTAGGGGACGGGTGAGGGTCAGGCTTCGGGGAAGGGTTAGGGTTAGGGTTCGGGCTAGGGTTAGGGTTAGGGGACGGGGACGGTTTAGGGTCCAGGTGAGGGTACGACAACGCTTTAGGGGGAGCGTATGTGTGAGGGCGCGGGTTAGTGTCATCGTACGGGTTAGGATTAGGGGACGGGTGAGGGTCAGGCTTCGGGGAAGGGTTAGGGTTAGGGTTCGGGCTAGGGTTAGGGTTCGGGGACGGGGACGGTTTAGGGTCCAGGTGAGGGTACGACAATGCTTTACGGGGAGCGTACGTGTGAGGGCGCGGGTTAGTGTCAGCGTACGGGTTAGGATTAGGGGACGGGTGAGGGTCAGGCTTCGGGGAAGGGTTAGGGTTAGGGTTCGGGCTAGGGTTAGGGTTCGGGGACGGGGACGGTTTAGGGTCCAGGTGAGGGTACGACAATGCTTTAGGGGGAGCGTACGTGTGAGGGCTTGGGTTAGTGTCAGCGTACGGGTTAGGATTAGGGGACGGGTGAGGGTCAGGCTTCGGGGAAGGGTTAGGGTTAGGGTTCGGGATAGGGTTAGGGTTAGGGGACGGGGACGGTTTAGGGTCCAGGTGAGGGTACGACAACGCTTTAGGGGGAGCGTACGTGTGAGGGCGCGGGTTAGTGTCAGCGTACGGGTTAGGATTAGGGGACGGGTGAGGGTCAGGCTTCGGGGAAGGGTTAGGGTTAGGGTTCGGGCTAGGGTTAGGGTTAGGGGACGGGGACGGTTTAGGGTCCAGGTGAGGGTACGACAACGCTTTAGGGGGAGCGTACGTGTGAGGGCGCGGGTTAGCGTCAGCGTACGGGTTAGGATTAGGGGACGGGTGAGGGTCAGGCTTCGGGTAAGGTTTAGGGTTAGGGTTCGGGCTAGGGTTAGGGTTAGGGGACGGGGACGGTTTAGGGTCCAGGTGAGGGTACGACAACGCTTTAGGGGGAGCGTACGTGTGAGGGCGCGGGTTAGTGTCAGCGTACGGGTTAGGATTAGGGGACGGGTGAGGGTCAGGCTTTGGGTAAGGGTTAGGGTTAGGGTTCGGGCTAGGGTTAGGGTTAGGGGACGGGGACGGTTTAGGGTCCAGGTGAGGGTACGACAACGCTTTAGGGGGTGCGTACGTGCGAGGGCGCGGGTTAGTGTCAGCGTACGGGTTAGGATTAGGGGACGGGTGAGGGTCAGGCTTCGGGGAAGGGTTAGGGTTAGGGTTCGGGCTAGCGTTAGGGTTAGGGGACGGGGACGGTTTAGGGTCCAGGTGAGGGTACGACAACGCTTTAGGGGGAGCGTACGTGTGAGGGCGCGGGTTAGTGTCAGCGTACGGGTTAGGATTAGGGGACGGGTGAGGGTCAGGCTTCGGGGAAGGGTTAGGGTTAGGGTTCGGGCTAGGGTTAGGGTTAGGGGACGGGGACCGTTTAGGATCCAGGTGAGGGTAAGACAACGCTTTAGGGGGAGCGTACGTGTGAGGGCGCGGGTTAGTGTCAGCGTACGGGTTAGGATTAGGGGACGGGTGAGGGTCACGCTTCGGGGAAGGGTTAGGGTTAGGGTTCGGGCTAGGGTTAGGGTTAGGGGACGGGGACGGTTTAGGGTCCAGGTGAGGGTACGACAACGCTTTAGGGGGAGTGTACGTGTGATGGCGCGGGTTAGTGTCAGCGTACGGGTTAGGATTAGGGGACGGGTGAGGGTCAGGCTTCGGGGAAGGGTTAGGGTTAGGGTTCGGACTACGGTTAGGCTTAGGGGACGGGGACGGTTTAGGGTCCAGCTGAGGGTACGACAACGCTTTAGGGGGAGCGTACGTGTGAGGGCGCGGGTTAGCGTCAGCGTACGGGTTAGGATTAGGGGACGGGTGAGGGTCAGGCTTCGGGGAAGGGTTAGGGTTAGGGTTCGGGCTAGGGTTAGGGTTAGGGGACGGGGACCGTTTAGGGTCCAGGTGAGGGTACGACAACGCTTTAGGGGGAGCGTACGTGTGAGGGCGCGGGTTAGTGTCAGCGTACGGGTTAGGATTAGGGGACTGTTGAGAGTCACGCTTCGGGGAAGGGTTATGGTTAGGGTTCGGGCTAGGGTTAGGGTTAGGGGACGGGGACGGTTTAGGGTCCAGGTGAGGGTACGACAACGCTTTAGGGGGAGTGTACGTGTGATGGCGCGGGTTAGTGTCAGCGTACGGGTTAGGTTTAGGGGACGGGTGAGGGTCAGGCTTCGGGGAAGGGTTAGGGTTAGGGTTCGGACTAGGGTTAGGGTTAGGGGACGGGGACGGTTTAGGGTCCAGGTGAGGGTACGACAACGCTTTAGGGGGAGCGTACGTGTGAGGGCGCGGGTTAGTGTCAGCGTACGGGTTAGGATTAGGGGACGGGTGAGGGTCAGGCTTCGGGGAAGGGTTAGGGTTAGGGTTCGGGCTAGGGTTAGGGTTAGGGGACGGGGACGGTTTAGGGTCCAGGTGAGGGTACGACAACGCTTTAGGGGGAGCGTACGTGTGAGGGCGCGGGTTAGTGTCAGCGTACGGGTTAGGATTAGGGGACGGGTGAGGGTCAGGCTTCGGGGAAGGGTTAGGGTTAGGGTTCGGGATAGGGTTAGGGTTAGGGGATGGGGACGGTTTAGGGTCCAGGTGAGGGTACGACAACGCTTTAGGTGGAGCGTACGTGTGAGGGCACGGGTTAGTGTAAGCGTACGGGTGAGGATTAGGGGACGGGTGAGGGTCAGGCTTCGGGGAAGGGTTAGGGTTAGGGTTCGGGCTAGGGTTAGGGTTAGGGGACGGGGACGGTTTAGGGTCCAGGTGAGGGTACGACAACGCTTTAGGGGGAGCGTACGTGTGAGGGCGCGGGTTAGTGTCAGCGTACGGGTTAGGATTAGGGGACGGGTGAGGGTCAGGCTTCGGGGAAGGGTTAGGGTTAGGGTTCGGGCTAGGGTTCGGGTTAGGGGACGGGGACGGTTTAGGGTCCAGATGAGGGTACGACAACGCTTTAGGGGGAGCGTACGTGTGAGGGCGCGGGTTAGCGTCAGCGTACGGGTTAGGTTTAGGGGACGGGTGAGGTTCAGGCTTGGGGGAAGTGTTAGGGTTAGGGTTCGGGCTAGGTTTAGGGTTAGGGGACGGGGACGGTTTAGGGTCCAGGTGAGGGTACGACAACGCTTTAGGGGGAGCGTACGTGTGAGGGCGCGGGTTAGCGTCAGCGTATGGGTTAGGATTAGGGGACGGGTGAGGGTCAGGCTTCGGGGAAGGGTTAGGGTTAGTGTTCGGGCTAGGGTTAGGGTTAGGGGACGGGGACGGTTTAGGGTCCAGGTGAGGGTACGACAACGCTTTAGGGGGAGCGTACGTGTGAGGGCGCGGGTTAGTGTCAGCGTACGGGTTAGGATTAGGGGACGGGTGAGGGTCAGGCTTCGGGGAATGGTTAGGGTTAGGGTTCGGGCTAGGGTTAGGGTTAGGGGACGGGGACGGTTTAGGGTCCAGGTGAGGGTACGACAACGCTTTAGGGGGAGTGTACGTGTGATGGCGCGGGTTAGTGTCAGCGTACGGGTTAGGATTAGGGGACGGGTGAGGGTCAGGCTTCGGGGAAGGGTTAGGGATAGGGTTCGGGATAGGGTTAGGGTTAGGGGACGGGGACGGTTTAGGGTCCAGGTGAGGGTACGACAACGCTTTAGGGGGAGCGTACGTGTGAGGGCGCGGGTTAGCGTCAGCGTACGGGTTAGGATTAGGGGACGGGTGAGGGTCAGGCTTCGGGGAAGGGGTAGGGTTAGGGTTCGGGATAGGGTTAGGGTTAGGGGACGGGGACGGTTTAGGGTCCAGGTGAGGGTACGACAACGCTTTAGGGGGAGCGTACGTGTGAGGGCATGGGTTAGTGTAAGCGTACGGGTTAGGATTAGGGGACGGGTGAGGGTCAGGCTTCGGGGAAGAGTTAGGGTTAGGGTTCGGGCTAGGGTTAGGGTTAGGGGACGGGGACGGTTTAGGGTCCAGGTGAGGGTACGACAACGCTTTAGGGGGAGCGTACGTGTGAGGGCGCGGGTTAGCGTCAGCGTACGGGTTAGGATTAGGGGACGGGTGAGGTTCAGGCTTCGGGGAAGGGTTAGGGTTAGGGTTCGGGCTAGGGTTAGGGTTAGGGGACGGGGACGGTTTAGGGTCCATGTGAGGGTACGACAACGCTTTAGGGGGAGCGTACGTGTGAGGGCGCGGGTTAGTGTCAGCGTACGGGTTAGGATTAGGGGACGGGTGAGGGTCAGGCTTTGGGTAAGGGTTAGGGTTAGGGTTCGGGCTAGGGTTAGGGTTAGGGGACGGGGACGGTTTAGGGTCCAGGTGAGGGTACGACAACGCTTTAGGGGGTGCGTACGTGTGAGGGCGCGGGTTAGTGTCAGCGTACGGGTTAGGATTAGGGGACGGGTGAGGGTCAGGCTTCGGGGAAGGGTTAGGGTTAGGGTTCGGGCTAGCGTTAGGGTTAGGGGACGGGGACGGTTTAGGGTCCAGGTGAGGGTACGACAACGCTTTAGGGGGAGCGTACGTGTGAGGGCGCGGGTTAGTATCAGCGTACGGGTTAGGATTAGGGGACGGGTGAGGGTCAGGCTTCGGGGAAGGGTTAGAGTTAGGGTTCGGGCTAGGGTTAGGGTTATGGGACGGGGACGGTTTAGGGTCCAGGTGAGGTTACGACAACGCTTTAGGGGGAGCGTACGTGTAAGGGCGCGGGTTAGCGTCAGCGTACGGGTTAGGATTAGGGGACGGGTGAGGGTCAGGCTTCGGGGAAGGGTTAGGGTTAGGGTTCGGGCTAGGGTTAGGGTTAGGGGACGGGGACCGTTTAGGATCCAGGTGAGGGTAAGACAACGCTTTAGGGGGAGCGTACGTGTGAGGGCGCGGGTTAGTGTCAGCGTACGGGTTAGGATTAGGGGACGGGTGAGGGTCACGCTTCGGGGAAGGGTTAGGGTTAGGGTTCGGGCTAGGGTTAGGGTTAGGGGACGGGGACGGTTTAGGGTCCAGGTGAGGGTACGACAACGCTTTAGGGGGAGTGTACGTGTGATGGTGCGGGTTAGTGTCAGCGTACGGTTTAGGATTAGGGGACGGGTGAGGGTCAGGCTTCGGGGAAGGGTTAGTGTTAGGGTTCGGGCTAGGGTTAGGGTTAGGGGACGGGGACGATTTAGGGTCCAGGTGAGGGTACGACAACGCTTTAGGGGGAGCGTACGTGTGAGGGCGCGGGTTAGTGTCAGCGTACGGGTTAGGATTAGGGGACGGGTGAGGGTCAGGCTTCGGGGAATGGTTAGGGTTAGGGTTCGGGCTAGGGTTAGGGTTAGGGGACGGGGACGGTTTAGGGTCCAGGTGAGGGTACGACAACGCTTTAGGGGGAGTGTACGTGTGATGGCGCGGGTTAGTGTCAGCGTACGGGTTAGGATTAGGGGACGGGTGAGGGTCAGGCTTCGGGGAAGGGTTAGGGATAGGGTTCGGGATAGGGTTAGGGTTAGGGGACGGGGACGGTTTAGGGTCCAGGTGAGGGTACGACAACGCTTTAGGGGGAGCGTACGTGTGAGGGCGCGGGTTAGCGTCAGCGTACGGGTTAGGATTAGGGGACGGGTGAGGGTCAGGCTTCGGGGAAGGGGTAGGGTTAGGGTTCGGGATAGGGTTAGGGTTAGGGGACGGGGACGGTTTAGGGTCCAGGTGAGGGTACGACAACGCTTTAGGGGGAGTGTACGTGTGAGGGCATGGGTCAGTGTAAGCGTACGGGTTAGGCTTAGGGGACGGTTGAGGGTCAGGCTTCGGGGAAGGGTTAGGGTTAGGGTTCGGGCTAGGGTTAGGGTTAGGGGACGGGGACGGTTTAGGGTCCAGGTGAGGGTACGACAACGCTTTAGGGGGAGCGTACGTGTGAGGGCGCGGGTTAGTGTCAGCGTACGGGTTAGGATTAGGGGACGGGTGAGGGTCAGGCTTCGGGGAAGGGTTAGGGTTAGGGTTCGGGCTAGGGTTAGGGTTAGGGGACGGGGACGGTTTAGGGTCCAGATGAGGGTACGACAACGCTTTAGGGGGAGCGTACGTGTGAGGGCGCGGGTTAGCGTCAGCGTACGGTTTAGGTTTAGGGGACGGGTGAGGGTCAGGCTTCGGGGAAGGGTTAGGGTTAGGGTTCGGGCTAGGGTTAGGGTTAGGGGACGGGGACGGTTTAGGGTCCAGGTGAGGGTACGACAACGCTTTAGGGGGAGCGTACGTGTGAGGGCGCGGGTTAGTGTCAGCGTACGGGTTAGGATTAGGGGACGGGTGAGGGTCAGGCTTCGGGGAAGGGTTAGGGTTAGGGTTCGGGCTAGGGTTAGGGTTAGGGGACGGGGACGGTTTAGGGTCCAGGTGAGGGTACGACAACGCTTTAGGGGGAGCGTACGTGTGAGGGCGCGGGTTAGTGTCAGCGTACGGGTTAGGATTAGGGGACGGGTGAGGGTCAGGCTTCGGGGAAGGGTTAGGGTTAGGGTTCGGGCTAGGGTTAGGGTTAGGGGACGGGGACGGTTTAGGGTCCAGGTGAGGGTACGACAACGCTTTAGGGGGAGCGTACGTGTGAGGGCGCGGGTTAGCGTCAGCGTACGGGTTAGGATTAGGGGACGGGTGAGGTTCAGGCTTCGGGGAAGGGTTAGGGTTAGGGTTCGGGCTAGGGTTAGGGTTAGGGGACGGGGACGGTTTAGGGTCCATGTGAGGGTACGACAACGCTTTAGGGGGAGCGTACGTGTGAGGGCGCGGGTTAGTGTCAGCGTACGGGTTAGGATTAGGGGACGGGTGAGGGTCAGGCTTTGGGTAAGGGTTAGGGTTAGGGTTCGGGCTAGGGTTAGGGTTAGGGGACGGGGACGGTTTAGGGTCCAGGTGAGGGTACGACAACGCTTTAGGGGGTGCGTACGTGTGAGGGCGCGGGTTAGTGTCAGCGTACGGGTTAGGATTAGGGGACGGGTGAGGGTCAGGCTTCGGGGAAGGGTTAGGGTTAGGGTTCGGGCTAGCGTTAGGGTTAGGGGACGGGGACGGTTTAGGGTCCAGGTGAGGGTACGACAACGCTTTAGGGGGAGCGTACGTGTGAGGGCGCGGGTTAGTATCAGCGTACGGGTTAGGATTAGGGGACGGGTGAGGGTCAGGCTTCGGGGAAGGGTTAGAGTTAGGGTTCGGGCTAGGGTTAGGGTTATGGGACGGGGACGGTTTAGGGTCCAGGTGAGGTTACGACAACGCTTTAGGGGGAGCGTACGTGTAAGGGCGCGGGTTAGCGTCAGCGTACGGGTTAGGATTAGGGGACGGGTGAGGGTCAGGCTTCGGGGAAGGGTTAGGGTTAGGGTTCGGGCTAGGGTTAGGGTTAGGGGACGGGGACCGTTTAGGATCCAGGTGAGGGTAAGACAACGCTTTAGGGGGAGCGTACGTGTGAGGGCGCGGGTTAGTGTCAGCGTACGGGTTAGGATTAGGGGACGGGTGAGGGTCACGCTTCGGGGAAGGGTTAGGGTTAGGGTTCGGGCTAGGGTTAGGGTTAGGGGACGGGGACGGTTTAGGGTCCAGGTGAGGGTACGACAACGCTTTAGGGGGAGTGTACGTGTGATGGTGCGGGTTAGTGTCAGCGTACGGTTTAGGATTAGGGGACGGGTGAGGGTCAGGCTTCGGGGAAGGGTTAGTGTTAGGGTTCGGGCTAGGGTTAGGGTTAGGGGACGGGGACGATTTAGGGTCCAGGTGAGGGTACGACAACGCTTTAGGGGGAGCGTACGTGTGAGGGCGCGGGTTAGTGTCAGCGTACGGGTTAGGATTAGGGGACGGGTGAGGGTCAGGCTTCGGGGAATGGTTAGGGTTAGGGTTCGGGCTAGGGTTAGGGTTAGGGGACGGGGACGGTTTAGGGTCCAGGTGAGGGTACGACAACGCTTTAGGGGGAGTGTACGTGTGATGGCGCGGGTTAGTGTCAGCGTACGGGTTAGGATTAGGGGACGGGTGAGGGTCAGGCTTCGGGGAAGGGTTAGGGATAGGGTTCGGGATAGGGTTAGGGTTAGGGGACGGGGACGGTTTAGGGTCCAGGTGAGGGTACGACAACGCTTTAGGGGGAGCGTACGTGTGAGGGCGCGGGTTAGCGTCAGCGTACGGGTTAGGATTAGGGGACGGGTGAGGGTCAGGCTTCGGGGAAGGGGTAGGGTTAGGGTTCGGGATAGGGTTAGGGTTAGGGGACGGGGACGGTTTAGGGTCCAGGTGAGGGTACGACAACGCTTTAGGGGGAGTGTACGTGTGAGGGCATGGGTCAGTGTAAGCGTACGGGTTAGGCTTAGGGGACGGTTGAGGGTCAGGCTTCGGGGAAGGGTTAGGGTTAGGGTTCGGGCTAGGGTTAGGGTTAGGGGACGGGGACGGTTTAGGGTCCAGGTGAGGGTACGACAACGCTTTAGGGGGAGCGTACGTGTGAGGGCGCGGGTTAGTGTCAGCGTACGGGTTAGGATTAGGGGACGGGTGAGGGTCAGGCTTCGGGGAAGGGTTAGGGTTAGGGTTCGGGCTAGGGTTAGGGTTAGGGGACGGGGACGGTTTAGGGTCCAGATGAGGGTACGACAACGCTTTAGGGGGAGCGTACGTGTGAGGGCGCGGGTTAGCGTCAGCGTACGGTTTAGGTTTAGGGGACGGGTGAGGGTCAGGCTTCGGGGAAGGGTTAGGGTTAGGGTTCGGGCTAGGGTTAGGGTTAGGGGACGGGGACGGTTTAGGGTCCAGGTGAGGGTACGACAACGCTTTAGGGGGAGCGTACGTGTGAGGGCGCGGGTTAGTGTCAGCGTACGGGTTAGGATTAGGGGACGGGTGAGGGTCAGGCTTCGGGGAAGGGTTAGGGTTAGGGTTCGGGCTAGGGTTAGGGTTAGGGGACGGGGACGGTTTAGGGTCCAGGTGAGGGTACGACAACGCTTTAGGGGGAGCGTACGTGTGAGGGCGCGGGTTAGTGTCAGCGTACGGGTTAGGATTAGGGGACGGGTGAGGGTCAGGCTTCGGGGAAGGGTTAGGGTTAGGGGACGGGGACGGTTTAGGGTCCAGGTGAGTGTACGACAACGCTTTAGGGTGCGCGTACGTGTGAGGGCGCGGGTTAGTGTCAGCGTACGGGTTAGGATTAGGGGACGGGTGAGGGTCAGGCTTCGGGGAAGGGTTAGGGTTAGGGTTCGGGCTAGGGTTAGGGTTAGGGGACGGGGACGGTTTAGGATCCAGGTGAGGGTACGACAACGCTTTAGGGGGAGCGTACGTGTGAGGGCGCGGGTTAGTGTCAGCGTACGGGTTAGGATTAGGGGACGGGTGAGGGTCACGCTTCGGGGAAGGTTTAGGGTTAGGGTTCGGACTAGGGTTAGGCTTAGGGGACGGGGACGGTTTAGGGTCCAGGTGAGGGTACGACAACGCTTTAGGGGGAGCGTACGTGTGAGGGCGCGGGTTAGCGTCAGCGTACGGGTTAGGATTAGGGGACGGGTGAGGGTCAGGCTTCGGGGAAGGGTTAGGGTTAGGGTTCGGGCTAGGGTTAGGGTTAGGGGACGGGGACGGTTTAGGGTCCAGGTGAGGGTACGACAACGCTTTAGGGGGAGCGTACGTGTGAGGGCGCGGGTTAGCGTCAGCGTACGGGTTAGGATTAGGGGACGGGTGAGGGTCAGGCTTCGGGGAAGGGTTAGGGTTAGGGTTCGGGCTAGGGTTAGGGTTAGGGGACGGGGACCGTTTAGGGTCCAGGTGAGGGTACGACAACGCTTTAGGGGGAGCGTACGTGTGAGGGCGCGGGTTAGTGTCAGCGTACGGGTTAGGATTAGGGGACTGTTGAGAGTCACGCTTCGGGGAAGGGTTATGGTTAGGGTTCGGGCTAGGGTTAGGGTTAGGGGACGGGGACGGTTTAGGGTCCAGGTGAGGGTACGACAACGCTTTAGGGGGAGTGTACGTGTGATGGCGCGGGTTAGTGTCAGCGTACGGGTTAGGATTAGGGGACGGGTGAGTGTCAGGCTTCGGGGAAGGGTTAGGGTTAGGGTTCGGGCTAGGGTTAGGGTTAGGGGACGGGGACGGTTTAGGGTCCAGGTGAGGGTACGACAACGCTTTAGGGGGAGCGTACGTGTGAGGGCGCGGGTTAGCGTCAGCGTACGGGTTAGGATTAGGGGACGGGTGAGGGTCAGGCTTCGGGGAAGGGTTAGGGTTAGGGTTCGGGCTAGGGTTAGGGTTAGGGGACGGGGACCGTTTAGGGTCCAGGTGAGGGTACGACAACGCTTTAGGGGGAGCGTACGTGTGAGGGCGCGGGTTAGTGTCAGCGTACGGGTTAGGATTAGGGGACGGGTGAGGGTCAGGCTTCGGGGAAGGGTTAGGGTTAGGGTTCGGGCTAGGGTTAGGGTTAGGGGACGGGGACGGTTTAGGGTCCAGGTGAGGGTACGACAACGCTTTAGGGGGAGTGTACGTGTGATGGCGCGGGTTAGTGTCAGCGTACGGGTTAGGTTTAGGGGACGGGTGAGGGTCAGGCTTCGGGGAAGGGTTAGGGTTAGGGTTCGGACTAGGGTTAGGGTTAGGGGACGGGGACGGTTTAGGGTCCAGGTGAGGGTACGACAACGCTTTAGGGGGAGCGTACGTGTGAGGGCGCGGGTTAGTGTCAGCGTATGGGTTAGGATTAGGGGACGGGTGAGGGTCAGGCTTCGGGGAAGGGTTAGGGTTAGGGTTCGGGCTAGGGTTAGGGTTACGGGACGGGGACGGTTTAGGGTCCAGGTGAGGGTACAACAACGCTTTAGGGGGAGCGTACGTGTGAGGGCGCGGGTTAGTGTCAGCGTACGGGTTAGGATTAGGGGACGGGTGAGGGTCAGGCTTCGGGGAAGGGTTAGGGTTAGGGTTCGGGATAGGGTTAGGGTTAGGGGACGGGGACGGTTTAGGGTCCAGGTGAGGGTACGACAACGCTTTAGGTGGAGCGTACGTGTGAGGGCACGGGTTAGTGTAAGCGTACGGGTTAGGATTAGGGGACGGGTGAGGGTCAGGCTTCGGGGAAGGGTTAGGGTTAGGGTTCGGGCTAGGGTTAGGGTTAGGGGACGGGGACGGTTTAGGGTACAGGTGAGGGTACGACAACGCTTTAGGGGGAGCGTACGTGTGAGGGCGCGGGTTAGTGTCAGCGTACGGGTTAGGATTAGGGGACGGGTGAGGGTCAGGCTTCGGGGAAGGGTTAGGGTTAGGGTTCGGGCTAGGGTTAGGGTTAGGGGACGGGGACGGTTTAGGGTCCAGATGAGGGTACGACAACGCTTTAGGGGGAGCGTACGTGTGAGGGCGCGGGTTAGCGTCAGCGTACGGGTTAGGATTAGGGGACGGGTGAGGGTCAGGCTTCGGGGAAGGGTTAGGGTTAGGGTTCGGGCTAGGTTTAGGGTTAGGGGACGGGGACGGTTTAGGGTCCAGGTGAGGGTACGACAACGCTTTAGGGGGAGCGTCCGTGTGAGGGCGCGGGTTAGCGTCAGCGTACGGGTTAGGATTAGGGGACGGGTGAGGGTCAGGCTTCGGGGAAGGGTTAGGGTTAGGGTTCGGGCTAGGGTTAGGGTTAGAGGACGGGGACGGTTTAGGGTCCAGGTGAGGGTACGACAACGCTTTAGGGGGAGCGTACGTGTGAGGGCGCGGGTTAGTGTCAGCGTACGGGTTAGGATTAGGGGACGGGTGAGGGTCAGGCTTCGGGGAAGGGTTAGGGTTAGGGTTCGGGCTAGGGTTAGGGTTAGGGGACGGGGACGGTTTAGGGTCCAGGTGAGGGTACGACAACGCTTTAGGGGGAGTGTACGTGTGATGGCGCGGGTTAGTGTCAGCGTACGGGTTAGGATTAGGGGACGGGTGAGGGTCAGGCTTCGGGGAAGGGTTAGGGATAGGGTTCGGGATAGGGTTAGGGTTAGGGGACGGGGACGGTTTAGGGTCCAGGTGAGGGTACGACAACGCTTTAGGGGGAGCGTACGTGTGAGGGCGCGGGTTAGTGTCAGCGTACGGGTTAGGATTAGGGGACGGGTGAGGGTCAGGCTTTGGGTAAGGGTTAGGGTTAGGGTTCGGGCTAGGGTTAGGGTTAGGGGACGGGGACGGTTTAGGGTCCAGGTGAGGGTACGACAACGCTTTAGGGGGTGCGTACGTGTGAGGGCGCGGGTTAGTGTCAGCGTACGGGTTAGGATTAGGGGACGGGTGAGGGTCAGGCTTCGGGGAAGGGTTAGGGTTAGGGTTCGGGCTAGCGTTAGGGTTAGGGGACGGGGACGGTTTAGGGTCCAGGTGAGGGTACGACAACGCTTTAGGGGGAGCGTACGTGTGAGGGCGCGGGTTAGTGTCAGCGTACGGGTTAGGATTAGGGGACGGGTGAGGGTCAGGCTTCGGGGAAGGGTTAGAGTTAGGGTTCGGGCTAGGGTTAGGGTTATGGGACGGGGACGGTTTAGGGTCCAGGTGAGGTTACGACAACGCTTTAGGGGGAGCGTACGTGTAAGGGCGCGGGTTAGCGTCAGCGTACGGGTTAGGATTAGGGGACGGGTGAGGGTCAGGCTTCGGGGAAGGGTTAGGGTTAGGGTTCGGGCTAGGGTTAGGGTTAGGGGACGGGGACCGTTTAGGATCCAGGTGAGGGTAAGACAACGCTTTAGGGGGAGCGTACGTGTGAGGGCGCGGGTTAGTGTCAGCGTACGGGTTAGGATTAGGGGACGGGTGAGGGTCACGCTTCGGGGAAGGGTTAGGGTTAGGGTTCGGGCTAGGGTTAGGGTTAGGGGACGGGGACGGTTTAGGGTCCAGGTGAGGGTACGACAACGCTTTAGGGGGAGTGTACGTGTGATGGTGCGGGTTAGTGTCAGCGTACGGTTTAGGATTAGGGGACGGGTGAGGGTCAGGCTTCGGGGAAGGGTTAGGGTTAGGGTTCGGACTAGGGTTAGGCTTAGGGGACGGGGACGGTTTAGGGTCCAGGTGAGGGTACGACAACGCTTTAGGGGGAGCGTACGTGTGAGGGCGCGGGTTAGCGTCAGCGTACGGGTTAGGATTAGGGGACGGGTGAGGGTCAGGCTTCGGGGAAGGGTTAGGGTTAGGGTTCGGGCTAGGGTTAGGGTTAGGGGACGGGGACCGTTTAGGGTCCAGGTGAGGGTACGACAACGCTTTAGGGGGAGCGTACGTGTGAGGGCGCGGGTTAGTGTCAGCGTACGGGTTAGGATTAGGGGACTGTTGAGAGTCACGCTTCGGGGAAGGGTTATGGTTAGGGTTCGGGCTAGGGTTAGGGTTAGGGGACGGGGACGGTTTAGGGTCCAGGTGAGGGTACGACAACGCTTTAGGGGGAGTGTACGTGTGATGGCGCGGGTTAGTGTCAGCGTACGGGTTAGGTTTAGGGGACGGGTGAGGGTCAGGCTTCGGGGAAGGGTTAGGGTTAGGGTTCGGACTAGGGTTAGGGTTAGGGGACGGGGACGGTTTAGGGTCCAGGTGAGGGTACGACAACGCTTTAGGGGGAGCGTACGTGTGAGGGCGCGGGTTAGTGTCAGCGTACGGGTTAGGATTAGGGGACGGGTGAGGGTCAGGCTTCGGGGAAGGGTTAGGGTTAGGGTTCGGGCTAGGGTTAGGGTTAGGGGACGGGGACGGTTTAGGGTCCAGGTGAGGGTACGACAACGCTTTAGGGGGAGCGTACGTGTGAGGGCGCGGGTTAGTGTCAGCGTACGGGTTAGGATTAGGGGACGTGTGAGGGTCAGGCTTCGGGGAAGGGTTAGGGTTAGGGTTCGGGATAGGGTTAGGGTTAGGGGACGGGGACGGTTTAGGGTCCAGGTGAGGGTACGACAACGCTTTAGGTGGAGCGTACGTGTGAGGGCACGGGTTAGTGTAAGCGTACGGGTGAGGATTAGGGGACGGGTGAGGGTCAGGCTTCGGGGAAGGGTTAGGGTTAGGGTTCGGGCTAGGGTTAGGGTTAGGGGACGGGGACGGTTTAGGGTCCAGGTGAGGGTACGACAACGCTTTAGGGGGAGCGTACGTGTGAGGGCGCGGGTTAGTGTCAGCGTACGGGTTAGGATTAGGGGACGGGTGAGGGTCAGGCTTCGGGGAAGGGTTAGGGTTAGGGTTCGGGCTAGGGTTAGGGTTAGGGGACGGGGACGGTTTAGGGTCCAGATGAGGGTACGACAACGCTTTAGGGGGAGCGTACGTGTGAGGGCGCGGGTTAGCGTCAGCGTACGGGTTAGGATTAGGGGACGGGTGAGGGTCAGGCTTCGGGGAAGGGTTAGGGTTAGGGTTCGGGCTAGGTTTAGGGTTAGGGGACGGGGACGGTTTAGGGTCCAGGTGAGGGTACGACAACGCTTTAGGGGGAGCGTACGTGTGAGGGCGCGGGTTAGCGTCAGCGTATGGGTTAGGATTAGGGGACGGGTGAGGGTCAGGCTTCGGGGAAGGGTTAGGGTTAGGGTTCGGGCTAGGGTTAGGGTTAGGGGACGGGGACGGTTTAGGGTCCAGGTGAGGGTACGACAACGCTTTAGGGGGAGCGTACGTGTGAGGGCGCGGGTTAGTGTCAGCGTACGGGTTAGGATTAGGGGACGGGTGAGGGTCAGGCTTCGGGGAATGGTTAGGGTTAGGGTTCGGGCTAGGGTTAGGGTTAGGGGACGGGGACGGTTTAGGGTCCAGGTGAGGGTACGACAACGCTTTAGGGGGAGTGTACGTGTGATGGCGCGGGTTAGTGTCAGCGTACGGGTTAGGATTAGGGGACGGGTGAGGGTCAGGCTTCGGGGAAGGGTTAGGGATAGGGTTCGGGATAGGGTTAGGGTTAGGGGACGGGGACGGTTTAGGGTCCAGGTGAGGGTACGACAACGCTTTAGGGGGAGCGTACGTGTGAGGGCGCGGGTTAGCGTCAGCGTACGGGTTAGGATTAGGGGACGGGTGAGGGTCAGGCTTCGGGGAAGGGGTAGGGTTAGGGTTCGGGATAGGGTTAGGGTTAGGGGACGGGGACGGTTTAGGGTCCAGGTGAGGGTACGACAACGCTTTAGGGGGAGTGTACGTGTGAGGGCATGGGTCAGTGTAAGCGTACGGGTTAGGCTTAGGGGACGGTTGAGGGTCAGGCTTCGGGGAAGGGTTAGGGTTAGGGTTCGGGCTAGGGTTAGGGTTAGGGGACGGGGACGGTTTAGGGTCCAGGTGAGGGTACGACAACGCTTTAGGGGGAGCGTACGTGTGAGGGCGCGGGTTAGTGTCAGCGTACGGGTTAGGATTAGGGGACGGGTGAGGGTCAGGCTTCGGGGAAGGGTTAGGGTTAGGGTTCGGGCTAGGGTTAGGGTTAGGGGACGGGGACGGTTTAGGGTCCAGATGAGGGTACGACAACGCTTTAGGGGGAGCGTACGTGTGAGGGCGCGGGTTAGCGTCAGCGTACGGTTTAGGTTTAGGGGACGGGTGAGGGTCAGGCTTCGGGGAAGGGTTAGGGTTAGGGTTCGGGCTAGGGTTAGGGTTAGGGGACGGGGACGGTTTAGGGTCCAGGTGAGGGTACGACAACGCTTTAGGGGGAGCGTACGTGTGAGGGCGCGGGTTAGTGTCAGCGTACGGGTTAGGATTAGGGGACGGGTGAGGGTCAGGCTTCGGGGAAGGGTTAGGGTTAGGGTTCGGGCTAGGGTTAGGGTTAGGGGACGGGGACGGTTTAGGGTCCAGGTGAGGGTACGACAACGCTTTAGGGGGAGCGTACGTGTGAGGGCGCGGGTTAGTGTCAGCGTACGGGTTAGGATTAGGGGACGGGTGAGGGTCAGGCTTCGGGGAAGGGTTAGGGTTAGGGGACGGGGACGGTTTAGGGTCCAGGTGAGTGTACGACAACGCTTTAGGGTGCGCGTACGTGTGAGGGCGCGGGTTAGTGTCAGCGTACGGGTTAGGATTAGGGGACGGGTGAGGGTCAGGCTTCGGGGAAGGGTTAGGGTTAGGGTTCGGGCTAGGGTTAGGGTTAGGGGACGGGGACGGTTTAGGATCCAGGTGAGGGTACGACAACGCTTTAGGGGGAGCGTACGTGTGAGGGCGCGGGTTAGTGTCAGCGTACGGGTTAGGATTAGGGGACGGGTGAGGGTCACGCTTCGGGGAAGGTTTAGGGTTAGGGTTCGGACTAGGGTTAGGCTTAGGGGACGGGGACGGTTTAGGGTCCAGGTGAGGGTACGACAACGCTTTAGGGGGAGCGTACGTGTGAGGGCGCGGGTTAGCGTCAGCGTACGGGTTAGGATTAGGGGACGGGTGAGGGTCAGGCTTCGGGGAAGGGTTAGGGTTAGGGTTCGGGCTAGGGTTAGGGTTAGGGGACGGGGACGGTTTAGGGTCCAGGTGAGGGTACGACAACGCTTTAGGGGGAGCGTACGTGTGAGGGCGCGGGTTAGCGTCAGCGTACGGGTTAGGATTAGGGGACGGGTGAGGGTCAGGCTTCGGGGAAGGGTTAGGGTTAGGGTTCGGGCTAGGGTTAGGGTTAGGGGACGGGGACCGTTTAGGGTCCAGGTGAGGGTACGACAACGCTTTAGGGGGAGCGTACGTGTGAGGGCGCGGGTTAGTGTCAGCGTACGGGTTAGGATTAGGGGACTGTTGAGAGTCACGCTTCGGGGAAGGGTTATGGTTAGGGTTCGGGCTAGGGTTAGGGTTAGGGGACGGGGACGGTTTAGGGTCCAGGTGAGGGTACGACAACGCTTTAGGGGGAGTGTACGTGTGATGGCGCGGGTTAGTGTCAGCGTACGGGTTAGGATTAGGGGACGGGTGAGTGTCAGGCTTCGGGGAAGGGTTAGGGTTAGGGTTCGGGCTAGGGTTAGGGTTAGGGGACGGGGACGGTTTAGGGTCCAGGTGAGGGTACGACAACGCTTTAGGGGGAGCGTACGTGTGAGGGCGCGGGTTAGCGTCAGCGTACGGGTTAGGATTAGGGGACGGGTGAGGGTCAGGCTTCGGGGAAGGGTTAGGGTTAGGGTTCGGGCTAGGGTTAGGGTTAGGGGACGGGGACCGTTTAGGGTCCAGGTGAGGGTACGACAACGCTTTAGGGGGAGCGTACGTGTGAGGGCGCGGGTTAGTGTCAGCGTACGGGTTAGGATTAGGGGACGGGTGAGGGTCAGGCTTCGGGGAAGGGTTAGGGTTAGGGTTCGGGCTAGGGTTAGGGTTAGGGGACGGGGACGGTTTAGGGTCCAGGTGAGGGTACGACAACGCTTTAGGGGGAGTGTACGTGTGATGGCGCGGGTTAGTGTCAGCGTACGGGTTAGGTTTAGGGGACGGGTGAGGGTCAGGCTTCGGGGAAGGGTTAGGGTTAGGGTTCGGACTAGGGTTAGGGTTAGGGGACGGGGACGGTTTAGGGTCCAGGTGAGGGTACGACAACGCTTTAGGGGGAGCGTACGTGTGAGGGCGCGGGTTAGTGTCAGCGTATGGGTTAGGATTAGGGGACGGGTGAGGGTCAGGCTTCGGGGAAGGGTTAGGGTTAGGGTTCGGGCTAGGGTTAGGGTTACGGGACGGGGACGGTTTAGGGTCCAGGTGAGGGTACGACAACGCTTTAGGGGGAGCGTACGTGTGAGGGCGCGGGTTAGTGTCAGCGTACGGGTTAGGATTAGGGGACGGGTGAGGGTCAGGCTTCGGGGAAGGGTTAGGGTTAGGGTTCGGGATAGGGTTAGGGTTAGGGGACGGGGACGGTTTAGGGTCCAGGTGAGGGTACGACAACGCTTTAGGTGGAGCGTACGTGTGAGGGCACGGGTTAGTGTAAGCGTACGGGTTAGGATTAGGGGACGGGTGAGGGTCAGGCTTCGGGGAAGGGTTAGGGTTAGGGTTCGGGCTAGGGTTAGGGTTAGGGGACGGGGACGGTTTAGGGTCCAGGTGAGGGTACGACAACGCTTTAGGGGGAGCGTACGTGTGAGGGCGCGGGTTAGTGTCAGCGTACGGGTTAGGATTAGGGGACGGGTGAGGGTCAGGCTTCGGGGAAGGGTTAGGGTTAGGGTTCGGGCTAGGGTTAGGGTTAGGGGACGGGGACGGTTTAGGGTCCAGATGAGGGTACGACAACGCTTTAGGGGGAGCGTACGTGTGAGGGCGCGGGTTAGCGTCAGCGTACGGGTTAGGATTAGGGGACGGGTGAGGGTCAGGCTTCGGGGAAGGGTTAGGGTTAGGGTTCGGGCTAGGTTTAGGGTTAGGGGACGGGGACGGTTTAGGTTCCAGGTGAGGGTACGACAACGCTTTAGGGGGAGCGTCCGTGTGAGGGCGCGGGTTAGCGTCAGCGTACGGGTTAGGATTAGGGGACGGGTGAGGGTCAGGCTTCGGGGAAGGGTTAGGGTTAGGGTTCGGGCTAGGGTTAGGGTTAGAGGACGGGGACGGTTTAGGGTCCAGGTGAGGGTACGACAACGCTTTAGGGGGAGCGTACGTGTGAGGGCGCGGGTTAGTGTCAGCGTACGGGTTAGGATTAGGGGACGGGTGAGGGTCAGGCTTCGGGGAAGGGTTAGGGTTAGGGTTCGGGCTAGGGTTAGGGTTAGGGGACGGGGACGGTTTAGGGTCCAGGTGAGGGTACGACAACGCTTTAGGGGGAGTGTACGTGTGATGGCGCGGGTTAGTGTCAGCGTACGGGTTAGGATTAGGGGACGGGTGAGGGTCAGGCTTCGGGGAAGGGTTAGGGATAGGGTTCGGGATAGGGTTAGGGTTAGGGGACGGGGACGGTTTAGGGTCCAGGTGAGGGTACGACAACGCTTTAGGGGGAGCGTACGTGTGAGGGCGTTGGTTAGCGTCAGCGTACGGGTTAGGATTAGGGGACGGGTGAGGGTCAGGCTTCGGGGAAGGGGTAGGGTTAGGGTTCGAGATAGGGTTAGGGTTAGGGGACGGGGACGGTTTAGGGTCCAGGTGAGGGTACGACAACGCTTTAGGGGGAGTGTACGTGTGAGGGCATGGGTCAGTGTAAGCGTACGGGTTAGGCTTAGGGGACGGGTGAGGGTCAGGCTTCGGGGAAGGGTTAGGGTTAGGGTTCGGGCTAGGGTTAGGGTTAGGTGACGGGGACGGTTTAGGGTCCAGGTGAGGGTACGACAACGCTTTAGGGGGAGCGTACGTGTGAGGGCGCGGGTTAGTGTCAGCGTACGGGTTAGGATTAGGGGACGGGTGAGGGTCAGGCTTCGGGGAAGGGTTAGGGTTAGGGTTCGGGATAGGGTTAGGGTTAGGGGACGGGGACGGTTTAGGGTCCAGGTGAGGGTACGACAACGCTTTAGGTGGAGCGTACGTGTGAGGGCACGGGTTAGTGTCAGCGTACGGGTTAGGATTAGGGGACGGGTGAGGGTCAGGCTTCGGGGAAGGGTTAGGGTTAGGGTTCGGGATAGGGTTAGGGTTAGGGGACGGGGACGGTTTAGGGTCCAGGTGAGGGTACGACAACGCTTTAGGGGGAGCGTACGTGTGAGGGCGCGGGTTAGTGTCAGCGTACGGGTTAGGATTAGGGGACGGGTGAGGGTCAGGCTTCGGGGAAGGGTTAGGGTTAGGGTTCGGGCTAGGGTTAGGGTTAGGGGACGGGGACGGTTTAGGGTCCAGATGAGGGTACGACAACGCTTTAGGGGGAGCGTACGTGTGAGGGCGCGGGTTAGCGTCAGCGTACGGGTTAGGATTAGGGGACGGGTGAGGGTCAGGCTTCGGGGAAGGGTTAGGGTTAAGGTTCGGGCTAGGGTTAGGGTTAGGGGACGGGGACGGTTTAGGGTCCAGGTGAGGGTACGACAACGCTTTAGGGGGAGCGTATGTGTGAGGGCGCGGGTTAGTGTCAGCGTACGGGTTAGGATTAGGGGACGGGTGAGGGTCAGGCTTCGGGGAAGGGTTAGGGTTAGGGGACGGGGACGGTTTAGGGTCCAGGTGAGTGTACGACAACGCTTTAGGGGGCGCGTACGTGTGAGGGCGCGGGTTAGTGTCAGCGTACGGGTTAGGATTAGGGGACGGGTGAGGGTCAGGCTTCGGGGAAGGGTTAGGGTTAGGGTTCGGGCTAGGGTTAGGGTTAGGGGACGGGGACGGTTTAGGATCCAGGTGAGGGTACGACAACGCTTTAGGGGGAGCGTACGTGTGAGGGCGCGGGTTAGTGTCAGCGTACGGGTTAGGATTAGGGGACGGGTGAGGGTCAGGCTTCGGGGAAGGGTTAGGGTTAGGGTTCGGGCTAGGGTTAGGGTTAGGGGACGGGGACGGTTTAGGGTCCAGGTGAGGGTACGACAACGCTTTAGGGGGAGCGTACGTGTGAGGGCGCGGGTTAGTGTCAACGTACGGGTTAGGATTAGGGGACCGGTGAGGGTCAGGCTTCAGGGAAGGGTTAGGGTTAGGGTTCGGACTAGGGTTAGGGTTAGGGGACGGGGACGGTTTAGGGTCCAGGTGAGGGTACGACAACGCTTTAGGGGGAGCGTACGTGTGAGGGCGCGGGTTAGTGTCAGCGTACGGGTTAGGATTAGGGGACGGGTGAGGGTCAGGCTTCGGGGAAGGGTTAGGGTTAGGGTTCGGGCTAGGGTTAGGGTTAGGGGACGGGGACCGTTTAGGGTCCAGGTGAGGGTACGACAACGCTTTAGGGGGAGCGTACGTGTGAGGGCGTGGGTTAGTGTCAGCGTACGGGTTAGGATTAGGGGACTGTTGAGAGTCAAGCTTCGGGGAAGGGTTATGGTTAGGGTTCGGGCTAGGGTTAGTGTTAGGGGACGGGGACGGTTTAGGGTCCAGGTGAGGGTACGACAACGCTTTAGGGGGAGTGTACGTGTGATGGTGCGGGTTAGTGTCAGCGTACGGGTTAGGATTAGGGGACGGGTGAGTGTCAGGCTTCGGGGAAGGGTTAGGTTTAGGGTTCGGGCTAGGGTTAGGGTTAGGGGACGGGGACGGTTTAGGGTCCAGGTGAGGGTACGACAACGCTTTAGGGGGAGCGTACGTGTGAGGGCGCGGGTTAGTGTCAGCGTACGGGTTAGGATTAGGGGACGGGTGAGGGTCAGGCTTCGGGGAAGGGTTAGGGTTAGGGTTCGGGCTAGGGTTAGGGTTAGGGGACGGGGACGGTTTAGGGTCCAGGTGAGGGTACGACAACGCTTTAGGGGGAACGTACGTGTGAGGGCGCGGGTTAGCGTCAGCGTACGGGTTAGGATTAGGGGATGGGTGAGGGTCAGGCTTCGGGGAAGGGTTAGGGTTAGGGTTCGGGCTAGGGTTAGGGTTAGGTGACGGGGACCGTTTAGGGTCCAGGTGAGGGTACGACAACGCTTTAGGGGGAGCGTACGTGTGAGGGCGCGGGTTAGTGTCAGCGTACGGGTTAGGATTAGGGGACGGGTGAGGGTCACGCTTCGGGGAAGGGTTAGGGTTAGGGTTCGGGCTAGGGTTAGGGTTAGGGGACGGGGACGGTTTAGGGTCCAGGTGAGGGTACGACAACGCTTTAGGGGGAGCGTACGTGTGAGGGCGCGGGTTAGTGTCAGCGTACGGGTTAGGATTAGGGGACGGGTGAGGGTCAGGCTTCGGGGAAGGGTTAGGGTTAGGGTTCGGGCTAGGGTTAGGGTTAGGGGACGGGGACGGTTTAGGGTCCATGTGAGGGTACGACAACGCTTTAGGGGGAGCGTACGTATGAGGGCGCGGGTTAGTGTCAGCGTACGGGTTAGGATTAGGGGACGGGTGAGGGTCAGGCTTCGGGGAAGGGTTAGGGTTAGGGTTCGGGCTAGGGTTAGGGTTAGGGGACGGGGACGGTTTAGGGTCCAGGTGAGGGTACGACAACGCTTTAGGGGGTGCGTACGTGTGAGGGCGCGGGTTAGTGTCAGCGTACGGGTTAGGATTACGGGACGGGTGAGGGTCAGGCTTCGGGTAAGGGTTAGGGTTAGGGTTCGGGCTAGGGTTAGGGTTAGGGGACGGGGACGGTTTAGGGTCCAGGTGAGGGTACGACAACGCTTTAGGGGGAGCGTACGTGTGAGGGCGCGGGTTAGTGTCAGCGTACGGGTTAGGATTAGGGGACGGGTGAGGGTCAGGCTTCGGGGAAGGGTTAGGGTTAGGGGACGGGGACGGTTTAGGGTCCAGGTGAGGGTACGACAACGCTTTAGGGGGAGCGTACGTGTGAGGGCGCGGGTTAGTGTCAGCGTACGGGTTAGGATTAGGGGACGGGTGAGGGTCAGGCTTCGGGGAAGGGTTAGGGTTAGGGTTCGGGCTAGGGTTAGGGTTAGGGGACGGGGACGGTTTAGGGTCCATGTGAGGGTACGACAACGCTTTAGGGGGAGCGTACATATGAGGGCGCGGGTTAGTGTCAGCGTACGGGTTAGGATTAGGGGACGGGTGAGGGTCAGGCTTCGGGGAAGGGTTAGGGTTAGGGTTCGGGCTAGGGTTAGGGTTAGGGGACGGGGACGGTTTAGGGTCCAGGTGAGGGTACGACAACGCTTTAGGGGGTGCGTACTGTGAGGGCGCGGGTTAGTGTCAGCGTACGGGTTAGGATTACGGGACGGGTGAGGGTCAGGCTTCGGGTAAGGGTTAGGGTTAGGGTTCGGGCTAGGGTTAGGGTTAGGGGACGGGGACGGTTTAGGGTCCAGGTGAGGGTACGACAACGCTTTAGGGGGAGCGTACGTGTGAGGGCGCGGGTTAGTGTCAGCGTACGGGTTAGGATTAGGGGACGGGTGAGGGTCAGGCTTCGGGGAAGGGTTAGGGTTAGGGGACGGGGACGGTTTAGGGTCCAGGTGAGGGTACGACAACGCTTTAGGGGGAGCGTACGTGTGAGGGCGCGGGTTAGTGTCAGCGTACGGGTTAGGATTAGGGGACGGGTGAGGGTCAGGCTTCGGGGAAGGGTTAGGGTTAGGGTTCGGGCTAGGGTTAGGGTTAGGGGACGGGGACGGTTTAGGGTCCAGGTGAGGGTACGACAACGCTTTAGGGGGAGTGTAGGTGTGAGGGCGCGGGTTAGTGTCAGCGTACGGGTTAGGATTAGGGGACGGGTGAGGGTCAGGCTTCGGGGAAGGGTTAGGGTTAGGGTTCGGGCTAGGGTTAGGGTTAGGGGACGGGGACGGTTTAGGGTCCAGGTGAGGGTACGACAACGCTTTAGGGGGAGCGTACGTGTGAGGGCTCGGGTTAGTGTAAGCGTACGGGTTAGGATTAGGGGACGGTTGAGGGTCAGGCTTCGGGGAAGGGTTAGGGTTAGGGTTCGGGCTAGGGTTAGGATTAGGGGACGGGGACCGTTTAGGGTCCAGGTGAGGGTACGACAACGCTTTAGGGGGAGCGTACGTGTGAGGGCGTGGGTTAGTGTCAGCGTACGGGTTAGGATTAGGGGACTGTTGAGAGTCACGCTTCGGGGAAGGGTTATGGTTAGGGTTCGGGCTAGGGTTAGGGTTAGGGGACGGGGACGGTTTAGGGTCCAGGTGAGGGTACGACAACGCTTTAGGGGGAGTGTACGTGTGATGGTGCGGGTTAGTGTCAGCGTACGGGTTAGGATTAGGGGACGGGTGAGTGTCAGGCTTCGGGGAAGGGTTAGGTTTAGGGTTCGGGCTAGGGTTAGGGTTAGGGGACGGGGACGGTTTAGGGTCCAGGTGAGGGTACGACAACGCTTTAGGGGGAGCGTACGTGTGAGGGCGCGGGTTAGTGTCAGCGTACGGGTTAGGATTAGGGGACGGGTGAGGGTCAGGCTTCGGGGAAGGGTTAGGGTTAGGGTTCGGGCTAGGGTTAGGGTTAGGGGACGGGGATGGTTTAGGGTCCAGGTGAGGGTACGACAACGCTTTAGGGGGAGCGTAAGTGTGAGGGCGCGGGTTAGTGTCAGCGTACGGGTTAGGATTAGGGGATGGGTGAGGGTCAGGCTTCGGGGAAGGGTTAGGGTTAGGGTTCGGGCTAGGGTTAGGGTTAGGTGACGGGGACCGTTTAGGGTCCAGGTGAGGGTACGACAACGCTTTAGGGGGAGCGTACGTGTGAGGGCGCGGGTTAGTGTCAGCGTACGGTTTAGGATTAGGGGACGGGTGAGGGTCACGCTTCGGGGAAGGGTTAGGGTTAGGGTTCGGGCTAGGGTTAGGGTTAGGGGACGGGGACGGTTTAGGGTCCAGGTGAGGGTACGACAACGCTTTAGGGGGAGCGTACGTGTGAGGGCGCGGGTTAGTGTCAGCGTACGGGTTAGGATTAGGGGACGGGTGAGGGTCAGGCTTCGGGGAAGGGTTAGGGTTAGGGTTCGGGCTAGGGTTAGGGTTAGGGGACGGGGACGGTTTAGGGTCCATGTGAGGGTACGACAACGCTTTAGGGGGAGCGTACGTATGAGGGCGCGGGTTAGTGTCAGCGTACGGGTTAGGATTAGGGGACGGGTGAGGGTCAGGCTTCGGGGAAGGGTTAGGGTTAGGGTTCGGGCTAGGGTTAGGGTTAGGGGACGGGGACGGTTTAGGGTCCAGGTGAGGGTACGACAACGCTTTAGGGGGTGCGTACGTGTGAGGGCGCGGGTTAGTGTCAGCGTACGGGTTAGGATTACGGGACGGGTGAGGGTCAGGCTTCGGGTAAGGGTTAGGGTTAGGGTTCGGGCTAGGGTTAGGGTTAGGGGACGGGGACGGTTTAGGGTCCAGGTGAGGGTACGACAACGCTTTAGGGGGAGCGTACGTGTGAGGGCGCGGGTTAGTGTCAGCGTACGGGTTAGGATTAGGGGACGGGTGAAGGTCAGGCTTCGGGGAAGTGTTAGGGTTAGGGGACGGGGACGGTTTAGGGTCCAGGTGAGGGTACGACAACGCTTTAGGGGGAGCGTACGTGTGAGGGCGCGGGTTAGTGTCAGCGTACGGGTTAGGATTAGGGGACGGGTGAGGGTCAGGCTTCGGGGAAGGGTTAGGGTTAGGGTTCGGGCTAGGGTTAGGGTTAGGGGACGGGGACGGTTTAGGATCCAGGTGAGGGTACGACAACGCTTTAGGGGGAGCGTACGTGTGAGGGCGCGGGTTAGTGTCAGCGTACGGGTTAGGATTAGGGGACGGCTGAGGGTCAGGCTTCGGGGAAGGGTTAGGGTTAGGGTTCGGGCTAGGGTTAGGGTTAGGGGACGGGGACGGTTTAGGGTCCAGGTGAGGGTACGACAACGCTTTAGGGGGAGTGTAGGTGTGAGGGCGCGGGTTAGTGTCAGCGTACGGGTTAGGATTAGGGGACGGGTGAGGGTCAGGCTTCGGGGAAGGGTTAGGGTTAGGGTTCGGGCTAGGGTTAGGGTTAGGGGACGGGGACGGTTTAGGGTCCAGGTGAGGGTACGACAACGCTTTAGGGGGAGCGTACGTGTGAGGGCTCGGGTTAGTGTAAGCGTACGGGTTAGGATTAGGGGACGGGTGAGGGTCAGGCTTCGGGGAAGGGTTAGGGTTAGGGTTCGGGCTAGGGTTAGGGTTAGGGGACGGGGACGGTTTAGGGTCCAGGTGAGGTTACGACAACGCTTTAGGGGGAGTGTACGTGTGATGGCGCGGGTTAGTGTCAGCGTATGGGTTAGGATTAGGGGACGGGTGAGGGTCAGGCTTCGGGGAAGGGTTAGGGTTAGGGTTCGGGCTAGGGTTAGGGTTAGGGGACGGGGACGGTTTAGGGTCCAGGTGAGGGTACGACAACGCTTTAGGGGGAGCGTACGTGTGAGGGCGCCGGTTAGTGTCAGCGTACGGGTTAGGATTAGGGGACGGGTGAGGGTCAGGCTTCGGGGAAGGGTTAGGGTTAGGGTTCGGGCTAGGGTTAGGGTTAGGGGACGGGGACGGTTTAGGGTCCAGGTGAGGGTACGACAACGCTTTAGGGGGAGTGTACGTGTGAGGGCGCGGGTTAGTGTCAGCGTACGGGTTAGGATTAGGGGACGGTTGAGGGTCAGGCTTCGGGGAAGGGTTAGGGTTCGGGCTAGGGTTAGGGTTAGGGGACGGGGACGGTTTAGGGTCCAGGTGAGGGTACGACAACGCTTTAGGGGGAGCGTACGTGTGAGGGCGCGGGTTAGTGTCAGCGTACGGGTTAGGATTAGCGGACGGGTGAGGGTCAGGCTTCGGGGAAGGGTTAGGGTTAGGGTTCGGACTAGGGTTAGGCTTAGGGGACGGGGACGGTTTAGGGTCCAGGTGAGGGTACGACAACGCTTTAGGGGGATCGTACGTGTGAGGGCGCGGGTTAGTGTCAGCGTACGGGTTAGGATTAGGGGACGGGTGAGGGTCAGGCTTCGGGGAAGTGTTAGGGTTCGGGTTCGGGCTAGGGTTAGGGTTAGGGGACGGGGACGGTTTAGGGTCCAGGTGAGGGTACGACAACGCTTTAGGGGGAGCGTACGTGTGAGGGCGCGGGTTAGTGTCAGCGTACGGGTTAGGATTAGGGGACGGGTGAGGGTCAGGCTTCGGGGAAGGGTTAGGGTTAGGGGACGGGGACGGTTTAGGGTCCAGGTGAGGGTACGACAACACTTTAGGGGGAGCGTACGTGTGAGGGCGCGGGTTAGTGTCAGCGTACGGGTTAGGATTAGGGGACGGGTGAGGGTCAGGCTTCGGGGAAGGGTTAGGGTTAGGGTTCGGGCTAGGGTTAGGGTTAGGGGACGGGGACGGTTTAGGGTCCAGGTGAGGGTACGACAACGCTTTAGGGGGTGCGTACGTGTGAGGGCGCGGGTTAGTGTCAGCGTACGGGTTAGGATTAGGGGACGGGTGAGGGTCAGGCTTCGGGTAAGGGTTAGGGTTAGGGTTCGGGCTAGGGTTAGGGTTAGGGGACGGGGACGGTTTAGGGTCCAGGTGAGGGTACGACAACGCTTTAGGGGGAGCGTACGTGTGAGGGCGCGGGTTAGTGTCAGCGTACGGGTTAGGATTAGGGGACGGGTGAGGGTCAGGCTTCGGGGAAGGGTTAGGGTTAGGGGACGGGGACGGTTTAGGGTCCAGGTGAGGGTACGACAACGCTTTAGGGGGAGCGTACGTGTGAGGGCGCGGGTTAGTGTCAGCGTACGGGTTAGGATTAGGGGACGGGTGAGGGTCAGGCTTCGGGGAAGGGTTAGGGTTAGGGTTCGGGCTAGGGTTAGGGTTAGGGGACGGGGACGGTTTAGGATCCAGGTGAGGGTACGACAACGCTTTAGGGGGAGCGTACGTGTGAGGGCGCGGGTTAGTGTCAGCGTACGGGTTAGGATTAGGGGACGGGTGAGGGTCAGGCTTCGGGGAAGGGTTAGGGTTAGGGTTCGGGCTAGGGTTAGGGTTAGGGGACGGGGACGGTTTAGGGTCCAGGTGAGGGTACGACAACGCTTTAGGGGGAGCGTAGGTGTGAGGGCGCGGGTTAGTGTCAGCGTACGGGTTAGGATTAGGGGACGGGTGAGGGTCAGGCTTCGGGGAAGGGTTAGGGTTAGGGTTCGGGCTAGGGTTAGGGTTAGGGGACGGGGACGGTTTAGGGTCCAGGTGAGGGTACGACAACGCTTTAGGGGGAGCGTACGTGTGAGGGCGCGGGTTAGTGTAAGCGTACGGGTTAGGATTAGGGGACGGGTGAGGGTCAGGCTTCGGGGAAGGGTTAGGGTTAGGGTTCGGGCTAGGGTTAGGGTTAGGGGACGGGGACGGTTTAGGGTCCAGGTGAGGGTACGACAACGCTTTAGGGGGAGTGTACGTGTGATGGCGCGGGTTAGTGTCAGCGTATGGGTTAGGATTAGGGGACGGGTGAGGGTCAGGCTTCGGGGAAGGGTTAGGGTTAGGGTTCGGGCTAGGGTTAGGGTTAGGGGATGGGGACGGTTTAGGGTCCAGGTGAGGGTACGACAACGCTTTAGGGGGAGCGTACGTGTGAGGGCGCGGGTTAGTGTCAGCGTACGGGTTAGGATTAGGGGACGGGTGAGGGTCAGGCTTCGGGGAAGGGTTAGGGTTAGGGTTCGGGCTAGGGTTAGGGTTAGGGGACGGGGACGGTTTAGGGTCCAGGTGAGGGTACGACAACGCTTTAGGGGGAGCGTACGTGTGAGGGCGCGGGTTAGTGTCAGCGTACGGGTTAGGATTAGGCGACGGGTGAGGGTCAGGCTTCGGGGAAGGGTTAGGGTTCGGGCTAGGGTTAGGGTTAGGGGACGGGGACGGTTTAGGGTCCAGGTGAGGGTACGACAACGCTTTAGGGGGAGCGTACGTGTGAGGGCGCGGGTTAGTGTCAGCGTACGGGTTAGGATTAGGGGACGTGTGAGGGTCAGGCTTCGGGGAAGGGTTAGGGTTCGGGTTCGGGCTAGGGTTAGGGTTAGGGGACGGGGACGGTTTAGGGTCCAGGTGAGGGTACGACAACGCTTTAGGGGGTGCGTACGTGTGAGGGCGCGGGTTAGTGTCAGCGTACGGGTTAGGATTAGGGGACGGGTGAGGGTCAGGCTTCGGGGAAGGCTTAGGGTTAGGGTTCGGGCTAGGGTTAGGGTTAGGGGACGGGGACGGTTTAGGGTCCAGGTGAGGGTACGACAACGCTTTAGGGGGAGCGTACGTGTGAGGGCGCGGGTTAGTGTCAGCGTACGGGTTAGGATTAGGGGACGGGTGAGGGTCAGGCTTCGGGGAAGGGTAAGGGTTAGGGTTCGGGCTAGGGTTAGGGTTAGGGGACGGGGACGGTTTAGGGTCCATGTGAGGGTACGACAACGCTTTAGGGGGAGCGTACGTGTGAGGGCGCGGGTTAGTGTCAGCGTACGGGTTAGGATTAGGGGACGGGTGAGGGTCAGGCTTCGGGGAAGGGTTAGGGTTAGGGTTCGGGCTAGGGTTAGGGTTAGGGGACGGGGACGGTTTAGGGTCCAGGTGAGGGTACGACAACGCTTTAGGGGGAGCGTACGTGTGAGGGCGTGGGTTAGTCTCAGCGTACGGGTTAGGATTAGGGGACGGGTGAGGGTCAGGCTTCGGGGAAGGGTTAGGGTTAGGGTTCGGGCTAGGGTTAGGGTTAGGGGACGGGGACGGTTTAGGGTCCAGGTGAGGGTACGACAACGCTTTAGGGGGAGCGTAGGTGTGAGGGCGCGGGTTAGTGTCAGCGTACGGGTTAGGATTAGGGGACGGGTCAGGGTCAGGCTTCGGGGAAGGGTTAGGGTTAGGGTTCGGGCTAGGGTTAGGGTTAGGGGACGGGGACGGTTTAGGGTCCAGGTGAGGGTACGACAACGCTTTAGGGGGAGCGTACGTGTGAGGGCGCGGGTTAGTGTTAGCGTACGGGTTAGGATTAGGGGACGGGTGAGGGTCAGGCTTCGGGGAAGGGTTAGGGTTAGGGTTCGGGCTAGGGTTAGGGTTAGGGGACGGGGACGGTTTAGGGTCCAGGTGAGGGTACGACAACGCTTTAGGGGGAGCGTACCTGTGAGGGCGCGGGTTAGTGTCAGCGTACGGGTTAGGATTAGGGGACGGGTGAGGGGTCAGGCTTCGAGGAAGGGTTAGGGTTAGGGTTCGGGCTAGGGTTAGGGTTAGGGGACGGGGACGGTTTAGGGTCCAGGTGAGGGTACGACAACGCTTTAGGGGGAGCGTACGTGTGAGGACGCGGGTTAGTGTCAGCGTACGGGTTAGGATTAGGGGACGGGTGTGGGTCAGGCTTCGGGAAAGGGTTAGGGTTAGGGTTCGAGCTAGGGTTAGGGTTAGGGGACGGGGACGGTTTAGGGTCCAGGTGAGGGTACGACAACACTTTAGGGGGAGCGTACGTGTGAGGGCACGGGTTAGTGTCAGCGTACGGGTTAGGATTAGGGGACGGGTGAGGGTCAGGCTTCGGGGAAGGGTTAGGGTTAGGGTTCGGGCTAGGGTTAGGGTTAGGGGACGGGGACGGTTTAGGGTCCAGGTGAGGGTACGACAATGCTTTAGGGGGAGCGTACGTGTGAGGTCGCGGGTTAGTGTAAGCGTACGGGTTAGGATTAGGGGACGGGTGAGAGGCTTCGGGGAAGAGTTAGGGTTAGGGTTCGGGCTAGGGTTAGGGTTAGGGGACGGGGACGGTTTAGGGTCCAGGTGAGGGTACGACAACGCTTTAGGGGGAGCGTACGTGTGAGGGCGCGGGTTAGTGTCAGCGTACGGGTTAGGATTAGGGGACGGGTGGGGGTCAGGCTTCGGGGAAGGGTTAGGGTTAGGGTTCGGGCTAGGGTAAGGGTTAGGGGACGGGGACGGTTTAGGGTCCAGATGAGGGTACGACAACGCTTTAGGGGGAGCGTACGTGTGAGGGCGCGGGTTAGCATCAGCGTACGGGTTAGGATTAGGGGACGGGTGAGGGTCAGGCTTCGGGGAAGGGTTAGGGTTAGGGTTCGGGCTAGGGTTAGGGTTAGGGGACGGGGACGGTTTAGGGTCCAGGTGAGTGTACGACAACGCTTTAGGGGGAGCGTACGTGTGAGGGCGTGGGTTAGCGTCAGCGTACGGGTTAGGATTAGGGGACGGGTGAGGGTCAGGCTTCGGGGAAGGGTTAGGGTTAGGGTTCGGGCTAGGGTTAGGGTTAGGGGTCGGGGACGGTTTAGGGTCCAGGTGAGGGTACGACAACGCTTTAGGGGGAGCGTACGTGTGAGGGCGCGGGTTAGTGTCAGCGTACGGGTTAGGATTAGGGGACGGGTGAGGGTCAGGCTTCGGGGAAGGGTTAGGTTTAGGGTTCGGGCTAGGGTTAGGGTTAGGAGACGGGGACGGTTTAGGGTCCAGGTGAGGGTACGACAACGCTTTAGGGGGAGCGTACGTGTGAGGGCGCGGGTTAGTGTCAGCGTACGGGTTAGGATTAGGGGACGGGTGAGGGTCAGGCTTCGGGGAAGGGTTAGGGTTAGGGTTCGGGATAGGGTTAGGGTTAGGGGACGGGGACGGTTTAGGGTCCAGGTGAGGGTACGACAACGCTTTAGGGGGAGCGTACGTGTGAGGGCGCGGGTTAGTGTCAGCGTACGGGTTAGGATTACGGGACGGGTGAGGGTCACGCTTCGGGGAAGGGTTAGGGTTAGGGTTCGGGCTAGGGTTAGGGTTAGGGGACGGGGACGGTTTAGGGTCCAGGTGAGGGTACGACAACGCTTTAGGGGGAGCGTACGTGTGAGGGCGCGGGTTAGTGTCAGCGTACGGGTTAGGCTTAGGGGACGGGTGAGGTTCAGGCTTCGGGGAAGGGTTAGGGTTAGGGTTCGGGCTAGGGTTAGGGTTAGGGGACGGGGACGGTTTAGGGTCCAGGTGAGGGTACGACAACGCTTTAGGGGGAGCGTACGTGTGAGGGCACGGGTTAGTGTAAGCGTACGGGTTAGGATTAGGGGACGGGTGAGGGTCAGGCTTCGGGGAAGAGTTAGGGTTAGGGTTCGGGCTAGGGTTAGGGTTAGGGGACGGGGACGGTTTAGGGTCCAGGTGAGGGTACGACAACGCTTTAGGGGGAGCGTACGTGTGAGGGCGCGGGTTAGCGTCAGCGTACGGGTTAGGATTAGGGGACGGGTGAGGGTCAGGCTTCGGGGAAGGGTTAGGGTTAGGGTTCGGGCTAGGGTTAGGGTTAGGGGACGGGGACGGTTTAGGGTCCAGATGAGGGTACGACAACGCTTTAGGGGGAGCGTACGTTTGAGGGCGCGGGTTAGCGTCAGCGTACGGCTTAGGATTAGGGGACGGGTGAGGGTCAGGCTTCGGGGAAGGGTTAGGGTTAGGGTTCGGGCTAGGGTTAGGGTTAGGGGTCGGGGACGGTTTAGGGTCCAGGTGAGGGTACGACAACGCTTTAGGGGGAGCGTACGTGTGAGGGCGCGGGTTAGCGTCAGCGTACGGGTTAGGATTAGGGGACGGGTGAGTGTCAGGCTTCGGGGAAGGGTTAGGGTTCGGGTTCGGGCTAGGGTTACGGTTAGGTGACGCGGACCGTTTAGGGTCCAGGTGAGGGTACGACAACGCTTTAGGGGGAGCGTACGTGTGAGGGCGCGGGTTAGTGTAAGCGTACGGGTTAGGATTAGGGGACGGGTGAGGGTCAGGCTTCGGGGAAGAGTTAAGGTTAGGGTTCGGGCTAGGGTTAGGGTTAGGGGACGGGGACGGTTTAGGGTCCAGGTGAGGGTACGACAACGCTTTAGGGGGAGCGTACGTGTGAGGGCGCGGGTTAGTGTCAGCGTACGGGTTAGGATTAGGGGACGGGTGAGGGTCAGGCTTCGGGGAAGGGTTAGGGTTAGGGTTCGGGCTAGGGTAAGGGTTAGGGGACGGGGACGGTTTAGGGTCCAGATGAGGGTACGACAACGCTTTAGGGGGAGCTTACGTGTGAGGGCGCGGGTTAGCGTCAGCGTACGGGTTAGGATTAGGGGACGGGTGAGGGTCAGGCTTCGTGGAAGGGTTAGGGTTAGGGTTCGGGGTAGGGTTAGGGTTAGGGGACGGGGACGGTTTAGGGTCCAGGTGTGTGTACGACAACGCTTTAGGGGGAGCGTACGTGTGAGGGCGCGGGTTAGCGTCAGCGTACGGGTTAGGATTAGGGGACGGGTGAGGGTCAGGCTTCGGGGAAGGGTTAGGGTTAGGGTTCGGGCTAGGGTTAGGGTTAGGGGACGGGGACGGTTTAGGGTCCAGGTGAGGGTACGACAACGCTTTAGGGGGAGCGTACGTGTGAGGGCGCGGGTTAGTGTCAGCGTACGGGTTAGGATTAGGGGACGGGTGAGGATCAGGCTTCGGGGAAGGGTTAGGTTTAGGGTTCGGGCTAGGGTTAGGGTTAGGGGACGGGGACGGTTTAGGGTCCAGGTGAGGGTACGACAACGCTTTAGGGGGAGCGTACGTGTGAGGGCGCGGGTTAGTGTCAGCGTACGGGTTAGGATTAGGGGACGGGTGAGGGTCAGGCTTCGGGGAAGGGTTAGGGTTAGGGTTCGGGATAGGGTTAGGGTTAGGGGACGGGGACGGTTTAGGGTCCAGGTGAGGGTACGACAACGCTTTAGGGGGAGCGTACGTGTGAGGGCGCGGGTTAGTGTCAGCGTACGGGTTAGGATTAGGGGACGGGTGAGGTTCAGGCTTCGGGGAAGGGTTAGGGTTAGGGTTCGGGATAGGGTTAGGGTTAGGGGACGGGGACGGTTTAGGGTCCAGGTGAGGGTACGACAACGCTTTAGGGGGAGCGTACGTGTGAGGGCACGGGTTAGTGTAAGCGTACGGGTTAGGATTAGGGGACGGTTGAGGGTCAGGCTTCGGGGAAGAGTTAGGGTTAGGGTTCGGGCTAGGGTTAGGGTTAGGGGACGGGGACGGTTTAGGGTCCAGGTGAGGGTACGACAACGCTTTAGGGGGAGCGTACGTGTGAGGGCGCGGGTTAGCGTCAGCGTACGGGTTAGGATTAGGGGACGGGTGAGGGTCAGGCTTCGGGGAAGGGTTAGGGTTAGGGTTCGGGCTAGGGTTAGGGTTAGGGGACGGGGACGGTTTAGAGTACAGATGAGGGTACGACAACGCTTTAGGGGGAGCGTACGTGTGAGGGCGCGGGTTAGCGTCAGCGTACGGGTTAGGATTAGGGGACGGGTGAGGGTCAGGCTTCGGGGAAGGGTTAGGGTTAGGGTTCGGGCTAGGGTTAGGGTTAGGGGACGGGGACCGTTTAGGGTCCAGGTGAGGGTACGACAACGCTTTAGGGGGAGCGTACGTGTGAGGGCGCGGCTTAGTGTCAGCGTACGGGTTAGGATTAGGGGACGGGTGAGGGTCAGGCTTCGGGGAAGGGTTAGGGTTAGGGTTCGGGCTAGGGTTAGGGTTAGGGGACGGGGACGGTTTAGGGTCCAGGTGAGGGTACGACAACGATTAGGGGGAGCGTACGTGTGAGGGCGCGGCTTAGTGTCAGCATACGGGTTAGGATTAGGGGACGGTTGAGGGTCACGCTTCGGGGAAGGGTTAGGGTTAGGGTTCGGGCTAGGGTTAGGGTTAGGGGACGGGGACGGTTTAGGGTCCAGGTGAGGGTACGACAACGCTTTAGGGGGAGCGTACGTGTGAGGGCGCGGGTTAGTGTCAGCGTACGGGTTAGGATTAGGGGACGGGTGAGGGTCAGGCTTCGGGGAAGGGTTAGGGTTAGGGTTCGGGCTAGGGTTAGGGTTAGGGGACGGGGACGGTTTAGGGTCCAGGTGAGGGTACGACAACGCTTTAGGGGGAGCGTACGTGTGAGGGCGCGGGTTAGTGTCAGCGTACGGGTTAGGATTAGGGGACGGGTGAGGGTCAGGCTTCGGGGAAGGGTTAGGGTCAGGGTTAGGGCTAGGGTTAGGGTTAGGGGACGGGGACGGTTTAGGGTCCAGGTGAGGGTACGACAACGCTTTAGGGGGAGCGTACGTGTGAGGGCGCGGGTTAGTGTCAGCGTACGGGTTAGGATTAGGGGACGGGTGAGGGTCAGGCTTCGGGGAAGGGTTAGGGTTAGGGTTCGGGCTAGGGTTAGGGTTAGTGGACGGGGACGGTTTAGGGTCCAGGTGAGGGTACGACAACGCTTTAGGGGGAGCGTACGTGTGAGGGCGCGGGTTAGTGTCAGCGTACGGGTTAGGATTAGGGGACGGGTGAGGGTCAGGCTTCGGGGAAGGGTTAGGGTTAGGGTTCGGGCTAGGGTTAGGGTTAGGGGACGGGGACGGTTTAGGGTCCAGGTGAGGATACGACAGCGCTTTAGGGGGAGCGTACGTGTGAGGGCGCGGCTTAGTGTCAGAGTACTGGTTAGGATTAGGGGACGGGTGAGGGTCAGGCTTCGGGGAAGGGTTAGGGTTAGGGTTCGGGCTAGGGTTAGGGTTAGGGGACGGGGACGGTTTAGGGTCCAGGTGAGGGTACGACAACGCTTTAGGGGGAGCGTACGTGTGAGGGCGCGGGTTAGTGTCAGCGTACGGGTTAGGATTAGGGGACGGGTGAGGGTCAGGCTTCGGGGAAGGGTTAGGGTTAGGGTTCGGGCTAGGGTTAGTGTTAGGGGACGCGGACCGTTTAGGGTCCAGGTGAGGGTACGACAACGCTTTAGGCGGAGCGTACGTGTGAGGGCGCGGGTTAGTGTAAGCGTACGGGTTAGGATTAGGGGACGGGTGAGGGTCAGGCTTAGGGGAAGAGTTAGGGTTAGGGTTCGGGCTAGGGTTAGGGTGAGGGAACGGGGACGGTTTAGGGTCCAGGTGAGGGTACGACAACGCTTTAGGGGGAGCGTACGTGTGAGGGCGCGGGTTAGTGTCAGCGTACGGGTTAGGATTAGGGGACGGGTGAGGGTCAGGCTTCGGGGAAGGGTTAGGGTTAGGGTTCGGGCTAGGGTAAGGGTTAGGGGACGGGGACGATTTAGGGTCCAGATGAGGGTACGACAACGCTTTAGGGGGACCGTACGTGTGAGGGCGCGGGTTAGCGTCAGCGTACGGGTTAGGATTAGGGGACGGGTGAGGGTCAGGCTTCGGGGAAGGGTTAGGGTTAGGGTTCGGGCTAGGGTTAGGGTTAGGGGACGGGGACGGTTTAGGGTCCAGGTGAGGGTACGAAAAAGCTTTAGGGGGAGCGTACGTGTGAGGGCACGGGTTAGCGTCAGCGTACGGGTTAGGATTAGGGGACGGGTGAGGGTCAGGCTTCGGGGAAGGGTTAGGGTTAGGGTTCGGGCTAGGGTTAGGGTTAGGGCACGGGGACGGTTTAGAGTACAGATGAGGGTACGACAACGCTTTAGGGGGAGCGTACGTGTGAGGGCGCGGCTTAGTGTCAGCGTACGGGTTAGGATTAGGGGACGGGTGAGTGTCAGGCTTCGGGGAAGGGTTAGGGTTAGGGTTCGGGCTAGGGTTAGGGTTAGGGGACGGGGACGGTTTAGGGTCCAGGTGAGGGTACGACAACGCTTTAGGGGGAGCGTACGTGTGAGGGCGCGGCTTAGTGTCAGCGTACGGGTTAGGATTAGGGGACGGGTGAGGGTCAGGCTTCGGGGAAGGGTTAGGGTTAGGGTTCGGGCTAGGGTTAGGGTTAGGGGACGGGGACGGTTTAGGGTCCAGGTGAGGGTACGACAACCCTTTAGGGGGAGCGTACGTGTGAGGGCGCGGGTTAGTGTCAGCGTACGGGTTAGGATTAGGGGACGGGTGAGGGTCAGGCTTCGGGGAAGGGTTAAGGTTAGGGTTCGGGCTAGGGTTAGGGTTAGGGGACGGGGACGGTTTAGGTTCCAGGTGAGGGTACGACAACGCTTTAGGGGGAGCGTACGTGTGAGGGCGCGGGTTAGCGTCAGCGTACGGGTTAGGATTAGAGGACGGGTGATGGTCAGGCTTCGGGGAAGGGTTAGGGTTAGGGTTCGGGCTAGGGTTAGGGTTAGGGGACGGGGACGGTTTAGGGTCCAGGTGAGGGTACGGAAACGCTTTAGGAGGAGCGTACGTGTGAGGGCGCGGCTTAGTGTCAGCGTACGGGTTAGGATTAGGGGACGGGTGAGGGTCAGGCTTCGGGGAAGGGTTAGGGTTAGGGTTCGGGCTAGGGTTAGGGTTAGGGGACGGGGACGGTTTAGGGTCCAGGTGAGGGTACGACAACGCTTTAGGGGGAGCGTACGTGTGAGGGCGCGGGTTAGTGTCAGCGTACGGGTTAGGATTAGGGGACGTGCGAGGGTCAGGCTTCGGGGAAGGGTTAGGGTTAGGGTTCGGGCTAGGGTTAGGGTTAGGGGACGGGGACGGTTTAGGGTCCAGGTGAGGGTACGACAACGCTTTAGGGGGAGCGTACGTGTGAGGGCGCGGCTTAGTGTCAGCGTACGGGTTAGGATTAGGGGACGAGTGAGGGTCAGGCTTCGGGGAAGGGTTAGGGTTAGGGTTCGGGCTAGGTTTAGGGTTAGGGGACGGGGACGGTTTAGGGTCCAGGTGAGGGTACGACAACGCTTTAGGGGGAGCGTACGTGTGAGGGCGCGGATTAGTGTCAGCGTACGGGTTAGGATTAGGGGACGGGTGAGGGTCAGGCTTCGGGGAAGGGTTAGGGTTAGGGTTCGGGCTGGGGTTAGGGTTAGGGGACGGGGACGGTTCAGGGTCCAGGTGAGGGTATGACAACGCTTTAGGGGGAGCGTACGTGTGAGGGCGCGGGTTAGTGTCAGCGTACGGGTTAGGATTAGGGGACGGGTGAGGGTCAGGCTTCGGGGAAGGGTTAGGGTTAGGGTTCGGGCTAGGGTTAGGGTAAGGGGACGCGGACCGTTTAGGGTCCAGGTGAGGGTACGACAACGCTTTAGGGGGAGCGTACGTGTGAGGGCGCGGGTTAGTGTCAGCGTACGGGTTAGGATTAGGGGACGGGTGAGGGTCAGGCTTCGGGGAAGGGTTAGGGTTAGGGTTCGGGCTAGGGTTAGGGTTAGGGGACGGGGACGGTTTAGGGTCCAGGTGAGGGTACGACAACGCTTTAGGGGGAGCATACGTGTGAGGTCGCTGCTTAGTGTCAGCGTACGGGTTAGGATTAGGGGACGGGTGAGGGTCAGGCTTCGGGGAAGTGTTAGGGTTAGGGTTCGGGCTAGGGTTAGGCTTAGGGGATGGGGACGGTTTAGGGTCCAGGTGAGGGTACGACAACGCTTTAGGGGGAGCGTACGTGTGAGGGCGCGGGTTAGTGTCAGCGTAAGGGTTAGGATTAGGGGACGGGTGAGGGTCAGGCTTCGGGGAAGGGTTAGGGTTAGGGTTCGGGCTAGGGTTAGGGTTAGGGGACGGGGACGGTTTAGGGTCCAGGTGAGGGTACGACAACGCTTTAGGGGGAGCGTACGTGTGAGGGCGAGGGTTAGGGTCAGCGTACGGGTTAGGATTAAGGGACGGGTGAGGGTCAGGCTTCGGGGAAGGGTTAGGGTTAGGGTTCGGGCTAGGGTTAGGGTTAGGGGACGGGGACGGTTTAGGGTCCAGGTGAGGGTACGACAACGCTTTAGGGGGAGCGTACGTGTGAGGGCGCGGGTTAGTGTCAGCGTACGGGTTAGGATTAGGGGACGGGTGAGGGTCAGGCTTCGGGGAAGGGTTAGGGTTAGGGTTCGGGCTAGGGTTAGGGTTAGGGGACGGGGACGGTTTAGGGTCCAGTTGAGGGTACGACAACGCTTTAGGGGGAGCGTACGTGTGAGGGCGCGGGTTAGTGTCAGCGTACGGGTTAGGATTAGGGGACGGGTGAGGGTCAGGCTTCGGGGAAGGGTTAGGGTTAGGGTTCGGGCTAGGGTTAGGGTTAGGGGACGGGGACGGTTTAGGGTCCAGGTGAGGGTACGACAACGCTTTAGGGGGAGCGTACGTGTGAGGGCGCGGGTTAGTGTCAGCGTACGGGTTAGGATTAGGGGACGGGTGAGGGTCAGGCTTCGGGGAAGGGTTAGGGTTAGGGTTCGGGCTAGGGTTAGGGTTAGGGGACGGGGACGGTTTAGGGTCCAGGTGAGGGTACGACAACGCTTTAGGGGGAGCGTACGTGTGAGGGCGCGGGTTAGTGTCAGCGTACGGGTTAGGATTAGGGGACGGGTGAGGGTCAGGCTTCGGGGAAGGGTTAGGGTTAGGGTTCGGGCTAGGGTTAGGGTTAGGGGACGGGGACGGTTTAGGGTCCAGGTGAGGGTACGAAAATGCTTTAGGGGGAGCGTACGTGTGACGGCGCGGGTTAGCGTCAGCGTACGGGTTAGGATTAGGGGACGGGTGAGGGTCAGGCTTCGGGGAAGGGTTAGGGTTAGGGTTCGGGCTAGGGTTAGGGTTAGGGGACGGGGACGGTTTAGGGTCCCGGTGAGGGTACGACAACGCTTTAGGGGGAGCGTACGTGTGAGGGCGCGGGTTAGTGTCAGCCTACGGGTTAGGATTGGGGACGGGTGAGGGTCAGGCTTCGGGGAAGGATTAGGGTTAGGGTTCGGGCTAGTGTTAGGGTTAGGGGACGGGGACGGTTTAGAGTCCAGGTGAGGGTACGACAACGCTTTAGGGGGAGCGTACGTGTGAGGGCGCGGGTTAGTGTCAGCGTACGGGTTAGGATTAGGGGACGGGTGAGGGTCAGGCTTCGGGGAAGGAATAAGGTTAGGGTTCGGGCTAGGGTTAGGGTTAGGGGACGGGGACGGTTTAGGGTCCAGGTGAGGGTACGACAACGCTTTAGGGGGAGCGTACGTGTAAGGGCGCGGGTTAGTGTCAGCGTAAGGGTTAGGATTAGGGGACGGGTGAGGGTCAGGCTTCGGGGAAGGGTTAGGGTTAGGGTTCGGGCTAGGGTTAGGGTTAGGGGACGGGGACGGTTTAGGGTCCAGGTGAGGGTACGACAACGCTTTAGGGGGAGCGTACGTGTGAGGGCGAGGGTTAGGGTCAGCGTACGGGTTAGGATTAAGGGACGGGTGAGGGTCAGGCTTCGGGGAAGTGTTAGGGTTAGGGTTCGGGCTAGGGTTAGGGTTAGGGGACGGGGACGGTTTAGGGTCCAGGTGAGGGTACGACAACGCTTTAGGGGGAGCGTACGTGTGAGGGCGCGGGTTAGTGTCAGCGTACGGGTTAGGATTAGGGGACGGGTTAGGGTCAGGCTTCGGGGAAGGGTTAGGGTTAGGGTTCGGGCTAGGGTTAGGGTTAGGGGACGGGGACGGTTTAGGGTCCAGTTGAGGGTACGACAACGCTTTAGGGGGAGCGTACGTGTGAGGGCGCGGGTTAGTGTCAGCGTACGGGTTAGGATTAGGGGACGGGTGAGGGTCAGGCTTCGGGGAAGGGTTAGGGTTAGGGTTCGGGCTAGGGTTAGGGTTAGGGGACGGGGACGGTTTAGGGTCCAGGTGAGGGTACGACAACGCTTTAGGGGGAGCGTACGTGTGAGGGCGCGGGTTAGCGTCAGCGTACGGGTTAGGATTAGAGGACGGGTGATGGTCAGGCTTCGGGGAAGGGTTAGGGTTAGGGTTCGGGCTAGGGTTAGGGTTAGGGGACGGGGACGGTTTAGGGTCCAGGTGAGGGTACGGCAACGCTTTAGGAGGAGCGTACGTGTGAGGGCGCGGCTTAGTGTCAGCGTACGGGTTAGGATTAGGGGACGGGTGAGGGTCAGGCTTCGGGGAAGGGTTAGGGTTAGGGTTCGGGCTAGGGTTAGGGTTAGGGGACGGGGACGGTTTAGGGTCCAGGTGAGGGTACGACAACGCTTTAGGGGGAGCGTACGTGTGAGGGCGCGGGTTAGTGTCAGCGTACGGGTTAGGATTAGGGGACGTGCGAGGGTCAGGCTTCGGGGAAGGGTTAGGGTTAGGGTTCGGGCTAGGGTTAGGGTTAGGGGACGGGGACGGTTTAGGGTCCAGGTGAGGGTACGACAACGCTTTAGGGGGAGCGTACGTGTGAGGGCGAGGGTTAGGGTCAGCGTACGGGTTAGGATTAAGGGACGGGTGAGGGTCAGGCTTCGGGGAAGTGTTAGGGTTAGGGTTCGGGCTAGGGTTAGGGTTAGGGGACGGGGACGGTTTAGGGTCCAGGTGAGGGTACGACAACGCTTTAGGGGGAGCGTACGTGTGAGGGCGCGGGTTAGTGTCAGCGTACGGGTTAGGATTAGGGGACGGGTTAGGGTCAGGCTTCGGGGAAGGGTTAGGGTTAGGGTTCGGGCTAGGGTTAGGGTTAGGGGACGGGGACGGTTTAGGGTCCAGTTGAGGGTACGACAACGCTTTAGGGGGAGCGTACGTGTGAGGGCGCGGGTTAGTGTCAGCGTACGGGTTAGGATTAGGGGACGGGTGAGGGTCAGGCTTCGGGGAAGGGTTAGGGTTAGGGTTCGGGCTAGGGTTAGGGTTAGGGGACGGGGACGGTTTAGGGTCCAGGTGAGGGTACGACAACGCTTTAGGGGGAGCGTACGTGTGAGGGCGCGGGTTAGCGTCAGCGTACGGGTTAGGATTAGAGGACGGGTGATGGTCAGGCTTCGGGGAAGGGTTAGGGTTAGGGTTCGGGCTAGGGTTAGGGTTAGGGGACGGGGACGGTTTAGGGTCCAGGTGAGGGTACGGCAACGCTTTAGGAGGAGCGTACGTGTGAGGGCGCGGCTTAGTGTCAGCGTACGGGTTAGGATTAGGGGACGGGTGAGGGTCAGGCTTCGGGGAAGGGTTAGGGTTAGGGTTCGGGCTAGGGTTAGGGTTAGGGGACGGGGACGGTTTAGGGTCCAGGTGAGGGTACGACAACGCTTTAGGGGGAGCGTACGTGTGAGGGCGCGGGTTAGTGTCAGCGTACGGGTTAGGATTAGGGGACGTGCGAGGGTCAGGCTTCGGGGAAGGGTTAGGGTTAGGGTTCGGGCTAGGGTTAGGGTTAGGGGACGGGGACGGTTTAGGGTCCAGGTGAGGGTACGACAACGCTTTAGGGGGAGCGTACGTGTGAGGGCGCGGCTTAGTGTCAGCGTACGGGTTAGGATTAGGGGACGAGTGAGGGTCAGGCTTCGGGGAAGGGTTAGGGTTAGGGTTCGGGCTAGGTTTAGGGTTAGGGGACGGGGACGGTTTAGGGTCCAGGTGAGGGTACGACAACGCTTTAGGGGGAGCGTACGTGTGAGGGCGCGGATTAGTGTCAGCGTACGGGTTAGGATTAGGGGACGGGTGAGGGTCAGGCTTCGGGGAAGGGTTAGGGTTAGGGTTCGGGCTGGGGTTAGGGTTAGGGGACGGGGACGGTTCAGGGTCCAGGTGAGGGTATGACAACGCTTTAGGGGGAGCGTACGTGTGAGGGCGCGGGTTAGTGTCAGCGTACGGGTTAGGATTAGGGGACGGGTGAGGGTCAGGCTTCGGGGAAGGGTTAGGGTTAGGGTTCGGGCTAGGGTTAGGGTAAGGGGACGCGGACCGTTTAGGGTCCAGGTGAGGGTACGACAACGCTTTAGGGGGAGCGTACGTGTGAGGGCGCGGGTTAGTGTCAGCGTACGGGTTAGGATTAGGGGACGGGTGAGGGTCAGGCTTCGGGGAAGGGTTAGGGTTAGGGTTCGGGCTAGGGTTAGGGTTAGGGGACGGGGACGGTTTAGGGTCCAGGTGAGGGTACGACAACGCTTTAGGGGGAGCATACGTGTGAGGTCGCTGCTTAGTGTCAGCGTACGGGTTAGGATTAGGGGACGGGTGAGGGTCAGGCTTCGGGGAAGTGTTAGGGTTAGGGTTCGGGCTAGGGTTAGGCTTAGGGGATGGGGACGGTTTAGGGTCCAGGTGAGGGTACGACAACGCTTTAGGGGGAGCGTACGTGTGAGGGCGCGGGTTAGTGTCAGCGTAAGGGTTAGGATTAGGGGACGGGTGAGGGTCAGGCTTCGGGGAAGGGTTAGGGTTAGGGTTCGGGCTAGGGTTATTGTTAGGGGACGGGGACGGTTTAGGGTCCAGGTGAGGGTACGACAACGCTTTAGGGGGAGCGTACGTGTGAGGGCGAGGGTTAGGGTCAGCGTACGGGTTAGGATTAAGGGACGGGTGAGGGTCAGGCTTCGGGGAAGGGTTAGGGTTAGGGTTCGGGCTAGGGTTAGGGTTAGGGGACGGGGACGGTTTAGGGTCCAGGTGAGGGTACGACAACGCTTTAGGGGGAGCGTACGTGTGAGGGCGCGGGTTAGTGTCAGCGTACGGGTTAGGATTAGGGGACGGGTGAGGGTCAGGCTTCGGGGAAGGGTTAGGGTTAGGGTTCGGGCTAGGGTTAGGGTTAGGGGACGGGGACGGTTTAGGGTCCAGTTGAGGGTACGACAACGCTTTAGGGGGAGCGTACGTGTGAGGGCGCGGGTTAGTGTCAGCGTACGGGTTAGGATTAGGGGACGGGTGAGGGTCAGGCTTCGGGGAAGGGTTAGGGTTAGGGTTCGGGCTAGGGTTAGGGTTAGGGGACGGGGACGGTTTAGGGTCCAGGTGAGGGTACGACAACGCTTTAGGGGGAGCGTACGTGTGAGGGCGCGGGTTAGTGTCAGCGTACGGGTTAGGATTAGGGGACGGGTGAGGGTCAGGCTTCGGGGAAGGGTTAGGGTTAGGGTTCGGGCTAGGGTTAGGGTTAGGGGACGGGGACGGTTTAGGGTCCAGGTGAGGGTACGACAACGCTTTAGGGGGAGCGTACGTGTGAGGGCGCGGGTTAGTGTCAGCGTACGGGTTAGGATTAGGGGACGGGTGAGGGTCAGGCTTCGGGGAAGGGTTAGGGTTAGGGTTCGGGCTAGGGTTAGGGTTAGGGGACGGGGACGGTTTAGGGTCCAGGTGAGGGTACGAAAACGCTTTAGGGGGAGCGTACGTGTGACGGCGCGGGTTAGCGTCAGCGTACGGGTTAGGATTAGGGGACGGGTGAGGGTCAGGCTTCGGGGAAGGGTTAGGGTTAGGGTTCGGGCTAGGGTTAGGGTTAGGGGACGGGGACGGTTTAGGGTCCCGGTGAGGGTACGACAACGCTTTAGGGGGAGCGTACGTGTGAGGGCGCGGGTTAGTGTCAGCCTACGGGTTAGGATTGGGGACGGGTGAGGGTCAGGCTTCGGGGAAGGATTAGGGTTAGGGTTCGGGCTAGTGTTAGGGTTAGGGGACGGGGACGGTTTAGGGTCCAGGTGAGGGTACGACAACGCTTTAGGGGGAGCGTACGTGTGAGGGCGCGGGTTAGTGTCAGCGTACGGGTTAGGATTAGGGGACGGGTGAGGGTCAGGCTTCGGGGAAGGAATAAGGTTAGGGTTCGGGCTAGGGTTAGGGTTAGGGGACGGGGACGGTTTAGGGTCCAGGTGAGGGTACGACAACGCTTTAGGGGGAGCGTACGTGTGAGGGCGCGGGTTAGTGTCAGCGTAAGGGTTAGGATTAGGGGACGGGTGAGGGTCAGGCTTCGGGGAAGGGTTAGGGTTAGGGTTCGGGCTAGGGTTAGGGTTAGGGGACGGGGACGGTTTAGGGTCCAGGTGAGGGTACGACAACGCTTTAGGGGGAGCGTACGTGTGAGGGCGAGGGTTAGGGTCAGCGTACGGGTTAGGATTAAGGGACGGGTGAGGGTCAGGCTTCGGGGAAGTGTTAGGGTTAGGGTTCGGGCTAGGGTTAGGGTTAGGGGACGGGGACGGTTTAGGGTCCAGGTGAGGGTACGACAACGCTTTAGGGGGAGCGTACGTGTGAGGGCGCGGGTTAGTGTCAGCGTACGGGTTAGGATTAGGGGACGGGTTAGGGTCAGGCTTCGGGGAAGGGTTAGGGTTAGGGTTCGGGCTAGGGTTAGGGTTAGGGGACGGGGACGGTTTAGGGTCCAGTTGAGGGTACGACAACGCTTTAGGGGGAGCGTACGTGTGAGGGCGCGGGTTAGTGTCAGCGTACGGGTTAGGATTAGGGGACGGGTGAGGGTCAGGCTTCGGGGAAGGGTTAGGGTTAGGGTTCGGGCTAGGGTTAGGGTTAGGGGACGGGGACGGTTTAGGGTCCAGGTGAGGGTACGACAACGCTTTAGGGGGAGCGTACGTGTGAGGGCGCGGGTTAGCGTCAGCGTACGGGTTAGGATTAGAGGACGGGTGATGGTCAGGCTTCGGGGAAGGGTTAGGGTTAGGGTTCGGGCTAGGGTTAGGGTTAGGGGACGGGGACGGTTTAGGGTCCAGGTGAGGGTACGGCAACGCTTTAGGAGGAGCGTACGTGTGAGGGCGCGGCTTAGTGTCAGCGTACGGGTTAGGATTAGGGGACGGGTGAGGGTCAGGCTTCGGGGAAGGGTTAGGGTTAGGGTTCGGGCTAGGGTTAGGGTTAGGGGACGGGGACGGTTTAGGGTCCAGGTGAGGGTACGACAACGCTTTAGGGGGAGCGTACGTGTGAGGGCGCGGGTTAGTGTCAGCGTACGGGTTAGGATTAGGGGACGTGCGAGGGTCAGGCTTCGGGGAAGGGTTAGGGTTAGGGTTCGGGCTAGGGTTAGGGTTAGGGGACGGGGACGGTTTAGGGTCCAGGTGAGGGTACGACAACGCTTTAGGGGGAGCGTACGTGTGAGGGCGCGGCTTAGTGTCAGCGTACGGGTTAGGATTAGGGGACGAGTGAGGGTCAGGCTTCGGGGAAGGGTTAGGGTTAGGGTTCGGGCTAGGTTTAGGGTTAGGGGACGGGGACGGTTTAGGGTCCAGGTGAGGGTACGACAACGCTTTAGGGGGAGCGTACGTGTGAGGGCGCGGATTAGTGTCAGCGTACGGGTTAGGATTAGGGGACGGGTGAGGGTCAGGCTTCGGGGAAGGGTTAGGGTTAGGGTTCGGGCTGGGGTTAGGGTTAGGGGACGGGGACGGTTCAGGGTCCAGGTGAGGGTATGACAACGCTTTAGGGGGAGCGTACGTGTGAGGGCGCGGGTTAGTGTCAGCGTACGGGTTAGGATTAGGGGACGGGTGAGGGTCAGGCTTCGGGGAAGGGTTAGGTTTAGGGTTCGGGCTAGGTTTAGGGTAAGGGGACGCGGACCGTTTAGGGTCCAGGTGAGGGTACGACAACGCTTTAGGGGGAGCGTACGTGTGAGGGCGTGGGTTAGTGTCAGCGTACGGGTTAGGATTAGGGGACGGGTGAGGGTCAGGCTTCGGGGAAGGGTTAGGGTTAGGGTTCGGGCTAGGTTTAGGGTTAGGGGACGGGGACGGTTTAGGGTCCAGGTGAGGGTACGACAACGCTTTAGGGGGAGCATACGTGTGAGGTCGCTGCTTAGTGTCAGCGTACGGGTTAGGATTAGGGGACGGGTGAGGGTCAGGCTTCGGGGAAGTGTTAGGGTTAGGGTTCGGGCTAGGGTTAGGCTTAGGGGATGGGGACGGTTTAGGGTCCAGGTGAGGGTACGACAACGCTTTAGGGGGAGCGTACGTGTGAGGGCGCGGGTTAGTGTCAGCGTAAGGGTTAGGATTAGGGGACGGGTGAGGGTCAGGCTTCGGGGAAGGGTTAGGGTTAGGGTTCGGGCTAGGGTTAGGGTTAGGGGACGGGGACGGTTTAGGGTCCAGGTGAGGGTACGACAACGCTTTAGGGGGAGCGTACGTGTGAGGGCGAGGGTTAGGGTCAGCGTACGGGTTAGGATTAAGGGACGGGTGAGGGTCAGGCTTCGGGGAAGGGTTAGGGTTAGGGTTCGGGCTAGGGTTAGGGTTAGGGGACGGGGACGGTTTAGGGTCCAGGTGAGGGTACGACAACGCTTTAGGGGGAGCGTACGTGTGAGGGCGCGGGTTAGTGTCAGCGTACGGGTTAGGATTAGGGGACGGGTGAGGGTCAGGCTTCGGGGAAGGGTTAGGGTTAGGGTTCGGGCTAGGGTTAGGGTTAGGGGACGGGGACGGTTTAGGGTCCAGTTGAGGGTACGACAACGCTTTAGGGGGAGCGTACGTGTGAGGGCGCGGGTTAGTGTCAGCGTACGGGTTAGGATTAGGGGACGGGTGAGGGTCAGGCTTCGGGGAAGGGTTAGGGTTAGGGTTCGGGCTAGGGTTAGGGTTAGGGGACGGGGACGGTTTAGGGTCCAGGTGAGGGTACGACAACGCTTTAGGGGGAGCGTACGTGTGAGGGCGCGGGTTAGTGTCAGCGTACGGGTTAGGATTAGGGGACGGGTGAGGGTCAGGCTTCGGGGAAGGGTTAGGGTTAGGGTTCGGGCTAGGGTTAGGGTTAGGGGACGGGGACGGTTTAGGGTCCAGGTGAGGGTACGACAACGCTTTAGGGGGAGCGTACGTGTGAGGGCGCGGGTTAGTGTCAGCGTACGGGTTAGGATTAGGGGACGGGTGAGGGTCAGGCTTCGGGGAAGGGTTAGGGTTAGGGTTCGGGCTAGGGTTAGGGTTAGGGGACGGGGACGGTTTAGGGTCCAGGTGAGGGTACGAAAACGCTTTAGGGGGAGCGTACGTGTGACGGCGCGGGTTAGCGTCAGCGTACGGGTTAGGATTAGGGGACGGGTGAGGGTCAGGCTTCGGGGAAGGGTTAGGGTTAGGGTTCGGGCTAGGGTTAGGGTTAGGGGACGGGGACGGTTTAGGGTCCCGGTGAGGGTACGACAACGCTTTAGGGGGAGCGTACGTGTGAGGGCGCGGGTTAGTGTCAGCCTACGGGTTAGGATTGGGGACGGGTGAGGGTCAGGCTTCGGGGAAGGATTAGGGTTAGGGTTCGGGCTAGTGTTAGGGTTAGGGGACGGGGACGGTTTAGGGTCCAGGTGAGGGTACGACAACGCTTTAGGGGGAGCGTACGTGTGAGGGCGCGGGTTAGTGTCAGCGTACGGGTTAGGATTAGGGGACGGGTGAGGGTCAGGCTTCGGGGAAGGAATAAGGTTAGGGTTCGGGCTAGGGTTAGGGTTAGGGGACGGGGACGGTTTAGGTTCCAGGTGAGGGTACGACAACGCTTTAGGGGGAGCGTACGTGTGAGGGCGCGGGTTAGTGTCAGCGTACGGGTTAGGATTAGGGGACGGGTGAGGGTCAGGCTTCGGGGAAGGGTTAGGGTTAGGGTTCGGGCTAGGGTTAGGGTTAGGGGACGGGGACGGTTTAGGGTCCAGGTGAGGGTACGACAACGCTTTAGGGGGAGCGTACGTGTGAGGGCGCGGGTTAGCGTCAGCATACGGGTTAGGATTAGGGGACGGGTGAGTGTCAGGCTTCGGGGAACGGTTTGGGTTAGGGTTTGGGCTAGGGTTAGGGTTAGGGGACGGGGACGGTTTAGGGTCCAGGTGAGGGTACGACAACGCTTTACGGGGAACGTACGTATGAGGGTGCGGGTTAGCGTCAGCGTACGGGTTAGGATTAGGGGACGGGTGAGGGTCAGGCTTCGGGGAAGGGTTAGGGTTAGGGTTCGGGCTAGGGTTAGGGTTAGGGGACGGGGACGGTTTAAGGTCCAGGTGAGGGTACGACAACGCTTTAGGGGGAGCGTACGTGTGAGGGCACGGGTTAGCGTCAGCGTACAGGTTAGGATTAGGGGACGGGTGAGGGTCAGGCTTCGGGGAAGGGTTAGGGTTAGGGTTCGGGCTAGGGTTAGGGTTAGGGGACGGGGACGGTTTAGGGTCCAGGTGAGGGTACGACAACGCTTTAGGGGGAGCGTACGTGTGAGGTTGCGGGTTAGTGTCAGCGTACGGGTTAGGATTAGGGGACGGGTGAGGGTCAGGCTTCGGGGAAGTGTTAGGGTTAGGGTTCGGGCTAGGGTTAGGGTTAGGGGACGGGGACGGTTTAGGGTCCAGGTGAGGGTACGACAACGCTTTAGGGGGAGCGTACGTGTGAGGGCGCGGGTTAGTGTCAGCGTACGGGTTAGGATTAGGGGACGGGTGAGGGTCAGGCTTCGGGGAAGGGTTAGGGTTAGGGTTCGGGCTAGCGTTAGGGTAAGGGGACGCGGACCGTTTAGGGTCCAGGTGAGGGTACGACAACGCTTTAGGGGGAGCGTACGTGTGAGGGCGCGGGTTAGTGTCAGCGTACGGGTTAGGATTAGGGGACGGGTGAGGGTCAGGCTTCGGGGAAGGGTTAGGGTTAGGGTTCGGGCTAGGGTTAGGGTTAGGGGACGGGGACAGTTTAGGGTCCAGGTGAGGGTACGACAACGCTTTAGGGGGAGCATACGTGTGAGGTCGCTGCTTAGTGTCAGCGTACGGGTTAGGATTAGGGGACGGGTGAGGGTCAGGCTTCGGGGAAGGGTTAGGGTTAGGGTTCGGGCTAGGGTTAGGGTTAGGGGACGGGGACGGTTTAGGGTCCAGGTGAGGGTACGACAACGCTTTAGGGGGAGCGTACGTGTGAGGGCGCGGCTTAGTGTCAGCGTACGGGTTAGGATTAGGGGACGGGTGAGGGTCAGGCTTCGGGGAAGGGTTAGGGTTAGGGTTCGGGCTAGGGTTAGGGTTAGGGGACGGGGACGGTTTAGGGTCCAGGTGAGGGTACGACAACGTTTTAGGGGGAGCGTACGTGTGAGGGCGCGGGTTAGTGTCAGCGTACGGGTTAGGATTAGGGGACGGGTGAGGGTCAGGCTTCGGGGAAGGGTTAGGGTTAGGGTTCGGGCTAGGGTTAGGGTTAGGGGACGGGGACGGTTTAGGGTCCAGGTGAGAGTACGAAAACGCTTTAGGGGGAGCGTACGTGTGACGGCGCGGGTTAGCGTCAGCGTACGGGTTAGGATTAGGGGACGGGTGAGGGTCAGGCTTCGGGGAAGGGTTAGGGTTAGGGTTCGGGCTAGGGTTAGGGTTAGGGGACGGGGACGGTTTAGGGTCCAGGTGAGGGTACGACAACGCTTTAGGGGGAGCGTACGTGTGAGGGCACGGGTTAGTGTCAGCCTACGGGTTAGGATTGGGGACGGGTGAGGGTCAGGCTTCGGGGAAGGGTTAGGGTTAGGGTTCGGGCTAGTGTTAGGGTTAGGGGACGGGGACGGTTTAGGGTCCAGGTGAGGGTACGACAACGCTTTAGGGGGAGCGTACGTGTGAGGGCGCGGGTTAGTGTCAGCGTACGGGTTAGGATTAGGGGACGGGTGAGGGTCAGGCTTCGGGGAAGGGATAGGGTTAGGGTTCGGGCTAGGGTTAGGGTTAGGGGACGGGGACGGTTTAGGTTCCAGGTGAGGGTACGACAACGCTTTAGGGGGAGCGTACGTGTGAGGGCGCGGGTTAGTGTCAGCGTACGGGTTAGGATTAGGGGACGGGTGAGGGTCAGGCTTCGGGGAAGGGTTAAGGTTAGGGTTCGGGCTAGGGTTAGGGTTAGGGGACGGGGACGGTTTAGGGTCCAGGTGAGGGTACGACAACGCTTTAGGGGGAGCGTACGTGTGAGGGCGCGGGTTAGCGTCAGCATACGGGTTAGGATTAGGGGACGGGTGAGTGTCAGGCTTCGGGGAACGGTTTGGGTTAGGGTTTGGGCTAGGGTTAGGGTTAGGGGACGGGGACGGTTTAGGGTCCAGGTGAGGGTACGACAACGCTTTACGGGGAACGTACGTATGAGGGTGCGGGTTAGCGTCAGCGTACGGGTTAGGATTAGGGGACGGGTGAGGGTCAGGCTTCGGGGAAGGGTTAGGGTTAGGGTTCGGGCTAGGGTTAGGGTTAGGGGACGGGGACGGTTTAGGGTCCAGGTGAGGGTACGACAACGCTTTAGGGGGAGCGTACGTGTGAGGGCGCGGGTTATCGTCAGCGTACGGGTTAGGAATAGGGGACGGGTGAGGGTCAGGCTTCGGGGAAGTGTTAGGTTTAGGGTTCGGGCTAGGGTTAGGGTTAGGGGACGGGGACGGTTTAGGGTCCAGGTGAGGGTACGACAACGCTTTAGGGGGACCGTACGTGTGAGGGTGCGGGTTAGTGTCAGCGTACGGGTTAGGATTAGGGGACGGGTGAGGGTCAGGCTTCGGGGAAGTGTTAGGGTTAGGGTTCGGGCTAGGGTTAGGGTTAGGGGACGGGGACGGTTTAGGGTCCAGGTGAGGGTACGACAACGCTTTAGGGGGAGCGTACGTGTGAGGGCGCGGGTTAGTGTCAGCGTACGGGTTAGGATTAGTGGACGGGTGAGGGTCAGGCTTCGGGGAAGGGATAGGGTTAGGGTTCGGGCTAGGGTTAGGGTTAGGGGACGGGGACGGTTTAGGTTCCAGGTGAGGGTACGACAACGCTTTGGGGGAGCGTACGTGTGAGGGCGCGGGTTAGTGTCAGCGTACGGGTTAGGATTAGGGGACGGGTGAGGGTCAGGCTTCGGGGAAGGGTTAGGGTTAGGGTTCGGGCTAGGGTTAGGGTTAGGGGACGGGGACGGTTTAGGGTCCAGGTGAGGGTACGACAACGCTTTAGGGGGAGCGTACGTGTGAGGGCGCGGGTTAGCGTCAGCATACGGGTTAGGATTAGGGGACGGGTGAGGGTCAGGCTTCGGGGAAGGGTTAGGGTTAGGCTTCGGGCTAGGGTTCGGGTTAGGGGACGGGGACGGTTTAGGGTCCAGGTGAGGGTACGACAACGCTTTAGGGGGAGCGTACGTGTGAGGGCGCGGGTTAGTGTCAGCGTACGGGTTAGGATTAGGGGACGGGTGAGGGTCAGGCTTCGGGGAAGGGTTAGGGTTAGGGTTCGGGCTAGGGTTAGGGTTAGGGGACGGGGACGGTTTAGGGTCCAGGTGAGGGTACGACAACGCTTTAGGGGGAGCGTACGTGTGAGGGCGCGGGTTAGTGTCAGCGTACGGGTTAGGATTAGGGGACGGGTTAGGGTCAGGCTTCGGGGAAGGGTTAGGGTTAGGGTTCGGGCTAGGGTTAGGGTTAGGGGACGGGGACGGTTTAGGGTCCAGTTGAGGGTACGACAACGCTTTAGGGGGAGCGTACGTGTGAGGGCGCGGGTTAGTGTCAGCGTACGGGTTAGGATTAGGGGACGGGTGAGGGTCAGGCTTCGGGGAAGGGTTAGGGTTAGGGTTCGGGCTAGGGTTAGGGTTAGGGGACGGGGACGGTTTAGGGTCCAGGTGAGGGTACGACAACGCTTTAGGGGGAGCGTACGTGTGAGGGCGCGGGTTAGCGTCAGCGTACGGGTTAGGATTAGGGGACGGGTGATGGTCAGGCTTCGGGGAAGGGTTAGGGTTAGGGTTCGGGCTAGGGTTAGGGTTAGGGGACGGGGACGGTTTAGGGTCCAGGTGAGGGTACGGCAACGCTTTAGGAGGAGCGTACGTGTGAGGGCGCGGCTTAGTGTCAGCGTACGGGTTAGGATTAGGGGACGGGTGAGGGTCAGGCTTCGGGGAAGGGTTAGGGTTAGGGTTCGGGCTAGGGTTAGGGTTAGGGGACGGGGACGGTTTAGGGTCCAGGTGAGGGTACGACAACGCTTTAGGGGGAGCGTACGTGTGAGGGCGCGGGTTAGTGTCAGCGTACGGGTTAGGATTAGGGGACGTGCGAGGGTCAGGCTTCGGGGAAGGGTTAGGGTTAGGGTTCGGGCTAGGGTTAGGGTTAGGGGACGGGGACGGTTTAGGGTCCAGGTGAGGGTACGACAACGCTTTAGGGGGAGCGTACGTGTGAGGGCGCGGCTTAGTGTCAGCGTACGGGTTAGGATTAGGGGACGAGTGAGGGTCAGGCTTCGGGGAAGGGTTAGGGTTAGGGTTCGGGCTAGGTTTAGGGTTAGGGGACGGGGACGGTTTAGGGTCCAGGTGAGGGTACGACAACGCTTTAGGGGGAGCGTACGTGTGAGGGCGCGGATTAGTGTCAGCGTACGGGTTAGGATTAGGGGACGGGTGAGGGTCAGGCTTCGGGGAAGGGTTAGGGTTAGGGTTCGGGCTGGGGTTAGGGTTAGGGGACGGGGACGGTTCAGGGTCCAGGTGAGGGTATGACAACGCTTTAGGGGGAGCGTACGTGTGAGGGCGCGGGTTAGTGTCAGCGTACGGGTTAGGATTAGGGGACGGGTGAGGGTCAGGCTTCGGGGAAGGGTTAGGTTTAGGGTTCGGGCTAGGGTTAGGGTAAGGGGACGTGGACCGTTTAGGGTCCAGGTGAGGGTACGACAACGCTTTAGGGGGAGCGTACGTGTGAGGGCGTGGGTTAGTGTCAGCGTACGGGTTAGGATTAGGGGACGGGTGAGGGTCAGGCTTCGGGGAAGGGTTAGGGTTAGGGTTCGGGCTAGGTTTAGGGTTAGGGGACGGGGACGGTTTAGGGTCCAGGTGAGGGTACGACAACGCTTTAGGGGGAGCATACGTGTGAGGTCGCTGCTTAGTGTCAGCGTACGGGTTAGGATTAGGGGACGGGTGAGGGTCAGGCTTCGGGGAAGTGTTAGGGTTAGGGTTCGGGCTAGGGTTAGGCTTAGGGGATGGGGACGGTTTAGGGTCCAGGTGAGGGTACGACAACGCTTTAGGGGGAGCGTACGTGTGAGGGCGCGGGTTAGTGTCAGCGTAAGGGTTAGGATTAGGGGACGGGTGAGGGTCAGGCTTCGGGGAAGGGTTAGGGTTAGGGTTCGGGCTAGGGTTAGGGTTAGGGGACGGGGACGGTTTAGGGTCCAGGTGAGGGTACGACAACGCTTTAGGGGGAGCGTACGTGTGAGGGCGAGGGTTAGGGTCAGCGTACGGGTTAGGATTAAGGGACGGGTGAGGGTCAGGCTTCGGGGAAGGGTTAGGGTTAGGGTTCGGGCTAGGGTTAGGGTTAGGGGACGGGGACGGTTTAGGGTCCAGGTGAGGGTACGACAACGCTTTAGGGGGAGCGTACGTGTGAGGGCGCGGGTTAGTGTCAGCGTACGGGTTAGGATTAGGGGACGGGTGAGGGTCAGGCTTCGGGGAAGGGTTAGGGTTAGGGTTCGGGCTAGGGTTAGGGTTAGGGGACGGGGACGGTTTAGGGTCCAGTTGAGGGTACGACAACGCTTTAGGGGGAGCGTACGTGTGAGGGCGCGGGTTAGTGTCAGCGTACGGGTTAGGATTAGGGGACGGGTGAGGGTCAGGCTTCGGGGAAGGGTTAGGGTTAGGGTTCGGGCTAGGGTTAGGGTTAGGGGACGGGGACGGTTTAGGGTCCAGGTGAGGGTACGACAACGCTTTAGGGGGAGCGTACGTGTGAGGGCGCGGGTTAGTGTCAGCGTACGGGTTAGGATTAGGGGACGGGTGAGGGTCAGGCTTCGGGGAAGGGTTAGGGTTAGGGTTCGGGCTAGGGTTAGGGTTAGGGGACGGGGACGGTTTAGGGTCCAGGTGAGGGTACGACAACGCTTTAGGGGGAGCGTACGTGTGAGGGCGCGGGTTAGTGTCAGCGTACGGGTTAGGATTAGGGGACGGGTGAGGGTCAGGCTTCGGGGAAGGGTTAGGGTTAGGGTTCGGGCTAGGGTTAGGGTTAGGGGACGGGGACGGTTTAGGGTCCAGGTGAGGGTACGAAAACGCTTTAGGGGGAGCGTACGTGTGACGGCGCGGGTTAGCGTCAGCGTACGGGTTAGGATTAGGGGACGGGTGAGGGTCAGGCTTCGGGGAAGGGTTAGGGTTAGGGTTCGGGCTAGGGTTAGGGTTAGGGGACGGGGACGGTTTAGGGTCCCGGTGAGGGTACGACAACGCTTTAGGGGGAGCGTACGTGTGAGGGCGCGGGTTAGTGTCAGCCTACGGGTTAGGATTGGGGACGGGTGAGGGTCAGGCTTCGGGGAAGGATTAGGGTTAGGGTTCGGGCTAGTGTTAGGGTTAGGGGACGGGGACGGTTTAGGGTCCAGGTGAGGGTACGACAACGCTTTAGGGGGAGCGTACGTGTGAGGGCGCGGGTTAGTGTCAGCGTACGGGTTAGGATTAGGGGACGGGTGAGGGTCAGGCTTCGGGGAAGGAATAAGGTTAGGGTTCGGGCTAGGGTTAGGGTTAGGGGACGGGGACGGTTTAGGTTCCAGGTGAGGGTACGACAACGCTTTAGGGGGAGCGTACGTGTGAGGGCGCGGGTTAGTGTCAGCGTACGGGTTAGGATTAGGGGACGGGTGAGGGTCAGGCTTCGGGGAAGGGTTAGGGTTAGGGTTCGGGCTAGGGTTAGGGTTAGGGGACGGGGACGGTTTAGGGTCCAGGTGAGGGTACGACAACGCTTTAGGGGGAGCGTACGTGTGAGGGCGCGGGTTAGCGTCAGCATACGGGTTAGGATTAGGGGACGGGTGAGTGTCAGGCTTCGGGGAACGGTTTGGGTTAGGGTTTGGGCTAGGGTTAGGGTTAGGGGACGGGGACGGTTTAGGGTCCAGGTGAGGGTACGACAACGCTTTACGGGGAACGTACGTATGAGGGTGCGGGTTAGCGTCAGCGTACGGGTTAGGATTAGGGGACGGGTGAGGGTCAGGCTTCGGGGAAGGGTTAGGGTTAGGGTTCGGGCTAGGGTTAGGGTTAGGGGACGGGGACGGTTTAAGGTCCAGGTGAGGGTACGACAACGCTTTAGGGGGAGCGTACGTGTGAGGGCACGGGTTAGCGTCAGCGTACAGGTTAGGATTAGGGGACGGGTGAGGGTCAGGCTTCGGGGAAGGGTTAGGGTTAGGGTTCGGGCTAGGGTTAGGGTTAGGGGACGGGGACGGTTTAGGGTCCAGGTGAGGGTACGACAACGCTTTAGGGGGAGCGTACGTGTGAGGTTGCGGGTTAGTGTCAGCGTACGGGTTAGGATTAGGGGACGGGTGAGGGTCAGGCTTCGGGGAAGTGTTAGGGTTAGGGTTCGGGCTAGGGTTAGGGTTAGGGGACGGGGACGGTTTAGGGTCCAGGTGAGGGTACGACAACGCTTTAGGGGGAGCGTACGTGTGAGGGCGCGGGTTAGTGTCAGCGTACGGGTTAGGATTAGGGGACGGGTGAGGGTCAGGCTTCGGGGAAGGGTTAGGGTTAGGGTTCGGGCTAGCGTTAGGGTAAGGGGACGCGGACCGTTTAGGGTCCAGGTGAGGGTACGACAACGCTTTAGGGGGAGCGTACGTGTGAGGGCGCGGGTTAGTGTCAGCGTACGGGTTAGGATTAGGGGACGGGTGAGGGTCAGGCTTCGGGGAAGGGTTAGGGTTAGGGTTCGGGCTAGGGTTAGGGTTAGGGGACGGGGACGGTTTAGGGTCCAGGTGAGGGTACGACAACGCTTTAGGGGGAGCATACGTGTGAGGTCGCTGCTTAGTGTCAGCGTACGGGTTAGGATTAGGGGACGGGTGAGGGTCAGGCTTCGGGGAAGGGTTAGGGTTAGGGTTCGGGCTAGGGTTAGGGTTAGGGGACGGGGACGGTTTAGGGTCCAGGTGAGGGTACGACAACGCTTTAGGGGGAGCGTACGTGTGAGGGCGCGGCTTAGTGTCAGCGTACGGGTTAGGATTAGGGGACGGGTGAGGGTCAGGCTTCGGGGAAGGGTTAGGGTTAGGGTTCGGGCTAGGGTTAGGGTTAGGGGACGGGGACGGTTTAGGGTCCAGGTGAGGGTACGACAACGTTTTAGGGGGAGCGTACGTGTGAGGGCGCGGGTTAGTGTCAGCGTACGGGTTAGGATTAGGGGACGGGTGAGGGTCAGGCTTCGGGGAAGGGTTAGGGTTAGGGTTCGGGCTAGGGTTAGGGTTAGGGGACGGGGACGGTTTAGGGTCCAGGTGAGAGTACGAAAACGCTTTAGGGGGAGCGTACGTGTGACGGCGCGGGTTAGCGTCAGCGTACGGGTTAGGATTAGGGGACGGGTGAGGGTCAGGCTTCGGGGAAGGGTTAGGGTTAGGGTTCGGGCTAGGGTTAGGGTTAGGGGACGGGGACGGTTTAGGGTCCAGGTGAGGGTACGACAACGCTTTAGGGGGAGCGTACGTGTGAGGGCACGGGTTAGTGTCAGCCTACGGGTTAGGATTGGGGACGGGTGAGGGTCAGGCTTCGGGGAAGGGTTAGGGTTAGGGTTCGGGCTAGTGTTAGGGTTAGGGGACGGGGACGGTTTAGGGTCCAGGTGAGGGTACGACAACGCTTTAGGGGGAGCGTACGTGTGAGGGCGCGGGTTAGTGTCAGCGTACGGGTTAGGATTAGGGGACGGGTGAGGGTCAGGCTTCGGGGAAGGGATAGGGTTAGGGTTCGGGCTAGGGTTAGGGTTAGGGGACGGGGACGGTTTAGGTTCCAGGTGAGGGTACGACAACGCTTTAGGGGGAGCGTACGTGTGAGGGCGCGGGTTAGTGTCAGCGTACGGGTTAGGATTAGGGGACGGGTGAGGGTCAGGCTTCGGGGAAGGGTTAAGGTTAGGGTTCGGGCTAGGGTTAGGGTTAGGGGACGGGGACGGTTTAGGGTCCAGGTGAGGGTACGACAACGCTTTAGGGGGAGCGTACGTGTGAGGGCGCGGGTTAGCGTCAGCATACGGGTTAGGATTAGGGGACGGGTGAGTGTCAGGCTTCGGGGAACGGTTTGGGTTAGGGTTTGGGCTAGGGTTAGGGTTAGGGGACGGGGACGGTTTAGGGTCCAGGTGAGGGTACGACAACGCTTTACGGGGAACGTACGTATGAGGGTGCGGGTTAGCGTCAGCGTACGGGTTAGGATTAGGGGACGGGTGAGGGTCAGGCTTCGGGGAAGGGTTAGGGTTAGGGTTCGGGCTAGGGTTAGGGTTAGGGGACGGGGACGGTTTAGGGTCCAGGTGAGGGTACGACAACGCTTTAGGGGGAGCGTACGTGTGAGGGCGCGGGTTATCGTCAGCGTACGGGTTAGGAATAGGGGACGGGTGAGGGTCAGGCTTCGGGGAAGTGTTAGGTTTAGGGTTCGGGCTAGGGTTAGGGTTAGGGGACGGGGACGGTTTAGGGTCCAGGTGAGGGTACGACAACGCTTTAGGGGGACCGTACGTGTGAGGGTGCGGGTTAGTGTCAGCGTACGGGTTAGGATTAGGGGACGGGTGAGGGTCAGGCTTCGGGGAAGTGTTAGGGTTAGGGTTCGGGCTAGGGTTAGGGTTAGGGGACGGGGACGGTTTAGGGTCCAGGTGAGGGTACGACAACGCTTTAGGGGGAGCGTACGTGTGAGGGCGCGGGTTAGTGTCAGCGTACGGGTTAGGATTAGTGGACGGGTGAGGGTCAGGCTTCGGGGAAGGGATAGGGTTAGGGTTCGGGCTAGGGTTAGGGTTAGGGGACGGGGACGGTTTAGGTTCCAGGTGAGGGTACGACAACGCTTTGGGGGAGCGTACGTGTGAGGGCGCGGGTTAGTGTCAGCGTACGGGTTAGGATTAGGGGACGGGTGAGGGTCAGGCTTCGGGGAAGGGTTAGGGTTAGGGTTCGGGCTAGGGTTAGGGTTAGGGGACGGGGACGGTTTAGGGTCCAGGTGAGGGTACGACAACGCTTTAGGGGGAGCGTACGTGTGAGGGCGCGGGTTAGCGTCAGCATACGGGTTAGGATTAGGGGACGGGTGAGGGTCAGGCTTCGGGGAAGGGTTAGGGTTAGGCTTCGGGCTAGGGTTCGGGTTAGGGGACGGGGACGGTTTAGGGTCCAGGTGAGGGTACGACAACGCTTTAGGGGGAGCGTACGTGTGAGGGCGCGGGTTAGTGTCAGCGTACGGGTTAGGATTAGGGGACGGGTGAGGGTCAGGCTTCGGGGAAGGGTTAGGGTTAGGGTTCAGGCTAGGGTTAGGGTTAGGGGACGGGGACGGTTTAGGGTCCAGTTGAGGGTACGACAACGCTTTAGGGGGAGCGTACGTGTGAGGGCGCGGGTTAGTGTCAGCGTACGGGTTAGGATTAGGGGACGGGTGAGGGTCAGGCTTCGGGGAAGGGTTAGGGTTAGGGTTCGGGCTAGGGTTAGGGTTAGGGGACGGGGACGGTTTAGGGTCCAGGTGAGGGTACGACAACGCTTTAGGGGGAGCGTACGTGTGAGGGCGCGGGTTAGTGTCAGCGTACGGGTTAGGATTAGGGGACGGGTGAGGGTCAGGCTTCGGGGAAGGGTTAGGGTTAGGGTTCGGGCTAGGGTTAGGGTTAGGGGACGGGGACGGTTTAGGGTCCAGGTGAGGGTACGACAACGCTTTAGGGGGAGCGTACGTGTGAGGGCGCGGGTTAGTGTCAGCGTACGGGTTGGGATTAGGGGACGGGTGAGGGTCAGGCTTCGGGGAAGGGTTAGGGTTAGGGTTCGGGCTAGGGTTAGGGTTAGGGGACGGGGACGGTTTAGGGTCCAGGTGAGGGTACGACAACGCTTTAGGGGGAGCGTACGTGTGAGGGCGCGGGTTAGCGTCAGCGTACGGGTTAGGATTAGGGGACGGGTGAGGGTCAGGCTTCGGGGAAGGGTTAGGGTTAGGGTTCGGGCTAGGGTTAGGGTTAGGGGACGGGGACGGTTTAGGGTCCAGGTGAGGGTACGACAACGCTTTAGGGGGAGCGTACGTGTGAGGGCGCGGGTTAGTGTCAGCCTACGGGTTAGGATTGGGGACGGGTGAGGGTCAGGCTTCAGGGAAGGGTTAGGGTTAGGGTTCGGGCTAGGGTTAGGGTTAGGGGACGGGGACGGTTTAGGGTCCAGGTGAGGGTACGACAACGCTTTAGGGGGAGCGTACGTGTGAGGGCGCGGGTTAGTGTCAGCCTACGGGTTAGGATTAGGGGACGGGTGAGGGTCAGGCTTCGGGGAAGGGTTAGGGTTAGGGTTCGGGCTAGGGTTAGGGTTAGGGGATGGGGACGGTTTAGGGTCCAGGTGAGGGTACGACAACGCTTTAGGGGGAGCGTACGTGTGAGGGCGCGGGTTAGGGTCAGCGTACGGGTTAGGATTAGGGGACGGGTGAGGGTCATGCTTCGGGGAAGTGTTAGGGTTAGTGTTCGGGCTAGGGTTAGGGTTAGGGGACGGGGACAGTTTAGGGTCCAGGTGAGGGTACGACAACGCTTTGGGGGAGCGTACGTGTGGGGGCGCGGGTTAGTGTCAGCGTACGGGTTAGGATTAGGGGACGGGTGAGGGTCAGGCTTCGGGGAAGGGTTAGGGTTAGGGTTCGGGCTAGGGTTAGGGTTAGGGGACGGGGACGGTTTAGGGTCCAGGTGAGGGTACGACAACGCTTTAGGGGGAGCGTACGTGTGAGGGCGCGGCTTAGTGTCAGCTTACGGGTTAGGATTAGGGGACGGGTGAGGGTCAGGCTTCGGGGAAGGGTTAGGGTTAGGGTTCGGGCTAGGGTTAGGGTTAGGGGACGGGGACGGTTTAGGGTCCAGGTGAGGGTACGACAACGCTTTAGGGGGAGCGTACGTGTGAGGGCGCGGGTTAGTGTCAGCGTACGGGTTAGGATTAGGGGACGGGTGAGGGTCAGGCTTCGGGGAAGGGTTAGGGTTAGGGTTCGGGCTAGGGTTAGGGTTAGGGGACGGGGACGGTTTAGGGTCCAGGTGAGGGTACAACAACGCTTTAGGGGGAGCGTACGTGTGAGGGCGCGGGTTAGTGTCAGCGTACGGGTTAGGATTAGGGGACGGGTGAGGGTCAGGCTTCGGGGAAGGGTTAGGGTTAGGGTTCCGGCTAGGGTTAGGGTTAGGGGACGGGGACGGTTTAGGGTCCAGGTGAGGGTACGACAACGCTTTAGGGGGAGCGTACGTGTGAGGGCGCGGGTTAGTGTCAGCGTAAGGGTTAGGATTAGGGGACGGGTGAGGGTCAGGCTTCGGGGAAGGGTTAGGGTTAGGGTTCGGGCTAGGGTTAGGGTTAGGGGACGGGGACGGTTTAGGGTCCAGGTGAGGGTACGACAACACTTTAGGGGGAGCGTACGTGTGAGGGCGAGGGTTAGGGTCAGCTTACGGGTTAGGATTAAGGGACGGGTGAGGGTCAGGCTTCGGGGAAGGGTTAGGGTTAGGGTTCGGGCTAGGGTTAGGGGACGGGGACGGGGACGGTTTAGGGTCCAGGTGAGGGTACGACAACGCTTTAGGGGGAGCGTACGTGTGAGGGCGCGGGTTAGTGTCAGCGTACGGCTTAGGATAAGGGGACGGGTGAGGGTCAGGCTTCGGGGAAGGGTTAGGGTTAGGGTTCGGGCTAGGGTTAGGGTTAGGGGACGGGGACGGTTTAGGGTCCAGGTGAGGGAACGACAACGCTTTAGGGGGAGCGTACGTGTGAGGGCGCGGCTTAGTGTCAGCGTACGGGTTAGGATTAGGGGACGGGTGAGGGTCAGGCTTCGGGGAAGGGTTAGGGTTAGGGTTCGGGCTAGGGTTAGGGTTAGGGGACGGGGACGGTTTAGGGTCCAGGTGAGGGTACGACAACGCTTTAGGAGGAGCGTACGTGTGAGGGCGTGGCTTAGTGTCAGTGTACGGGTTAGGATTAGGGGACGGGTGAGGGTCAGGCTTCGGGGAAGGGTTAGGGTTAGGGTTCGGGCTAGGGTTAGGGTTAGGGGACGGGGACGGTTTAGGGTCCAGGTGAGGGTACGACAACGCTTTAGGGGGAGCGTACGTGTGAGGGCGCGGGTTAGTGTCAGCGTACGGGTTAGGATTAGGGGACGGGTGAGGGTCAGGCTTCGGGGAAGGGTTAGGGTTAGGGTTCGGGCTAGGGTGAGGGTTAGGGGACGGGGACGGTTTAGGGTCCAGGTGAGGGTACGACAACGCTTTAGGGGGAGCGTACGTGTGAGGGCGCGGCTTAGTGTCAGCGTACGGGTTAGGATTAGGGGACGGATGAGGGTCAGGCTTCGGGGAAGGGTTAGGGTTAGGGTTCGGGCTAGGGTTAGGGTTAGGGGACGGGGACGGTTTAGGGTCCAGGTGAGGGTACGACAACGTTTTAGGGGGAGCGTACGTGTGAGGGCGCGGCTTAGTGTCAGCGTACGGGTTAGGATTAGGGGACGGGTGAGGGTCAGGCTTCGGGGAAGGGTTAGGGTTAGGGTTCGGGCTAGGGTTAGGGTTAGGGGACGGGGACGGTTTAGGGTCCAGGTGAGGGTACGACAACGCTTTAGGGGGAGCGTACGTGTGAGGGCGCGGGTTAGTGTCAGCGTACGGGTTAGGATTAGGGGACGGGTGAGGGTCAGGCTTCGGGGAAGGGTTAGGGTTAGGGTTCGGGCTAGGGTGAGGGTTAGGGGACGGGAACGGTTTAGGGTCCAGGTGAGGGTACGACAACGCTTTAGGGGGAGCGTACGTGTGAGGGCGCGGCTTAGTGTCAGCGTACGGGTTAGGATTAGGGGACGGGTGAGGGTCAGGCTTCGGGGAAGGGTTAGGGTTAGGGTTCGGGCTAGGGTTAGGGTTAGGGGACGGGGACGGTTTAGGGTCCAGGTGAGGGTACGACAACGCTTTAGGGGGAGCGTACGTGTGAGGGCGTGGCTTAGTGTCAGCGTACGGCTTAGGATAAGGGGACGGGTGAGGGTCAGGCTTCGGGGAAGGGTTAGGGTTAGGGTTCGGGCTAGGGTTAGGGTTAGGGGACGGGGAATGTTTAGGGTCCAGGTGAGGGAACGACAACGCTTTAGGGGGAGCGTACGTGTGAGGGCGCGGCTTAGTGTCAGCGTACGGGTTAGGATTAGGGGACGGGTGAGGGTCAGGCTTCGGGGAAGGGTTAGGGTTAGGGTTCGGGCTAGGGTTAGGGTTAGGGGACGGGGACGGTTTAGGGTCCAGGTGAGGGTACGACAACGCTTTAGGGGGAGCGTACGTGTGAGGGCGCAGCTTAGTGTCAGCGTACGTGTTAGGATTAGGGGACGGTTGAGGGTCAGGCTTCGGGGAAGGGTTAGGGTTAGGGTTCGGGCTAGGGTTGGGGTTAGGGGACGGGGACGGTTTAGGGTCCAGCTGAGGGTACGACAATGCTTTAGGGGGAGCGTACGTGTGAGAGCGCGGGTTAGTGTCAGCGTCCGGGTTAGGATAAGGGGACGGGTGAGGGTCAGGCTTCGGGGAAGGGTTAGGGTTAGGGTTCGGGCTAGGGTTAGGGTTAGGGGACGGGGACGGTTTAGGGTCCAGGTGAGGGTACGACAACGCTTTAGGGGGAGCGTACGTGTGAGGGCGTGGGTTAGTGTCAGCGTACGGGTTAGGATTAGGGGACGGGTGAGGGTCAGGCTTCGGGGAAGGGTTATGGTTAGGGGACGGGGACGGTTTAGGGTCCAGGTGAGGGTACGACAACGCTTTAGGGGGAGCGTACGTGTGAGGGCGCGGCGTAGTGTCAGCGTACGGGTTAGGATTAGGGGACGGGTGAGGGTCAGGCTTCGGGGAAGGGTTAGGGTTAGGGTTCGGGCTAGGGTTAGGGTTAGGGGACGGGGACGGTTTAGGGTCCAGGTGAGGGTACGACAACGCTTTAGGGGGAGCGTACGTGTGAGGGCGCGGCTTAGTGTCAGCGTACGGGTTAGGATTAGGGGACGGGTGAGGGTCAGGCTTCGGGGAAGGGTTAGGGTTAGGGTTCGGGCTAGGGTTAGGGTTAGGGGACGGGGACGGTTTAGGGTCCAGGTGATGGTACGACAACGCTTTACGGGGAGCGTACGTGTGAGGGCGCGGGTTAGTGTCAGCGTACGGGTTAGGATAAGGGGACGGGTGAGGGTCAGGCTTCGGGGAAGGGTTAGGGTTAGGGTTCGGGCTAGGGTTAGGGTTAGGGGACGGGGACGGTTTAGGGTCCAGGTGAGGGTACGACAACGCTTTAGGGGGAGCGTACGTGTGAGGGCGCGGCTTAGTGTCAGCGTACGGGTTAGGATTAGGGGACGGGTGAGGGTCAGGCTTCGGGGAAGGGTTAGGGTTAGGGTTCGGGCTAGGGTTAGGGTTAGGGGACGGGGACGGTTTAGGGTCCAGGTGAGGGTACGACAACGCTTTAGGGGGAGCGTACGTGTGAGGGCGCGGCTTAGTGTCAGCGTACGGGTTAGGATTAGGGGAAGGGTGAGGGTCAGGCTTCGGGGAAGGGTTAGGGTTAGGGTTCGGGCTAGGGTTAGGGTTAGGGGACGGGGACGGTTTAGGGTCCAGGTGAGGGTACGACAACGCTTTACGGGGAGCGTACGTGTGAGGGCGCGGGTTAGTGTCAGCGTACGGGTTAGGATAAGGGGACGGGTGAGGGTCAGGCTTCGGGGAAGGGTTAGGGTTAGGGATCGGGCTAGGGTTAGGGTTAGGGGACGGGGACGGTTTAGGGTCCAGGTGAGGGTACGACAACGCTTTAGGGGGAGCGTACGTGTGAGGGCGCGGCTTAGTGTCAGCGTACGGGTTAGGATTAGGGGACGGGTGAGGGTCAGGCTTCGGGGAAGGGTTAGGGTTAGGGTTCGGGCTAGGGTTCGGGTTAGGGGACGGGGACGGTTTAGGGTCCAGCTGAGGGTACGACAATGCTTTAGGGGGAGCGTACGTGTGAGAGCGCGGGTTAGTTTCAGCGTCCGGGTTAGGATAAGGGGACGGGTGAGGGTCAGGCTTCGGGGAAGGGTTAGGGTTAGGATTCGGGCTAGGGTTAGGGTTAGGGGACGGGGACGGTTTAGGGTCCAGGTGAGGGTACGACAACGCTTTAGGGGGAGCGTACGTGTGAGGGCGCGTGCTTAGTGTCAGCGTACGGGTTAGGATTAGGGTACGGGTGAGGGTCAGGCTTCGGGGAAGGGTTAGGGTTAGGGTTCGGGCTAGGGTTAGGGTTAGGGGACGGGGATGGTTTAGGGTCCAGGTGAGCGTACGACAACGCTTTACGGGGAGCGTACGTGTGAGGGCGTGGGTTAGTGTCAGCGTACGGGTTAGGATAAGGGGACGGGTGAGGGTCAGGCTTCGGGGAAGGGTTAGGGTTAGGGTTCGGGCTAGGGTTAGGGTTAGGGGAGGGGGACGGTTTAGGGTCCAGGTGAGGTTACGACAACGTTTTAGGGGGAGCGTACGTGTGAGGGCGCGGCTTAGTGTCAGCGTCCGGATTAGGATTAGGGGACGGGTGAGGGTCAGGCTTCGGGGAAGGGTTAGGGTTAGGGGATGGGGACGGTTTAGGGTCCAGGTGAGGGTACGACAACGCTTTAGGGGGAGCGTACGTGTGAGGGCGCGGCTTAGTGTCAGCGTACGGGTTAGGATTAGGGGACGGTTGAGGGTCAGGCTTCGGGGAAGGGTTAGGGTTAGGGTTCGGGCTAGGGTTAGGGTTAGGGGACGGGGACGGTTTAGGGTCCAGGTGAGGGTACGACAACGCTTTAGGGGGAGCGTACGTGTGAGGGCGCGGGTTAGTGTCAGCGTACGGGTTGGGATTAGGGGACGGGTGAGGGTCAGGCTTCGGGAAAGGGTTAGGGTTAGGGTTCGGGCTAGGGTTAGGGTTAGGGGACGGGGACGGTTTAGGGTCCAGGTGAGGGTACGACAACGCTTTAGGGGGAGCGTACGTGTGAGGGCGCGGGTTAGCGTCAGCGTACGGGTTAGGATTAGGGGACGGGTGAGGGTCAGGCTTCGGGGAAGGGTTAGGGTTAGGGTTCGGGCTAGGGTTAGGGTTAGGGGACGGGGACGGTTTAGGGTCCAGGTGAGGGTACGACAACGCTTTAGGGGGAGCGTACGTGTGAGGGCGCGGGTTAGTGTCAGCCTACGGGTTAGGATTGGGGACGGGTGAGGGTCAGGCTTCAGGGAAGGGTTAGGGTTAGGGTTCGGGCTAGGGTTAGGGTTAGGGGACGGGGACGGTTTAGGGTCCAGGTGAGGGTACGACAACGCTTTAGGGGGAGCGTACGTGTGAGGGCGCGGGTTAGTGTCAGCCTACGGGTTAGGATTAGGGGACGGGTGAGGGTCAGGCTTCGGGGAAGGGTTAGGGTTAGGGTTCGGGCTAGGGTTAGGGTTAGGGGATGGGGACGGTTTAGGGTCCAGGTGAGGGTACGACAACGCTTTAGGGGGAGCGTACGTGTGAGGGCGCGGGTTAGGGTCAGCGTACGGGTTAGGATTAGGGGACGGGTGAGGGTCATGCTTCGGGGAAGTGTTAGGGTTAGTGTTCGGGCTAGGGTTAGGGTTAGGGGACGGGGACAGTTTAGGGTCCAGGTGAGGGTACGACAACGCTTTGGGGGAGCGTACGTGTGGGGGCGCGGGTTAGTGTCAGCGTACGGGTTAGGATTAGGGGACGGGTGAGGGTCAGGCTTCGGGGAAGGGTTAGGGTTAGGGTTCGGGCTAGGGTTAGGGTTAGGGGACGGGGACGGTTTAGGGTCCAGGTGAGGGTACGACAACGCTTTAGGGGGAGCGTACGTGTGAGGGCGCGGCTTAGTGTCAGCTTACGGGTTAGGATTAGGGGACGGGTGAGGGTCAGGCTTCGGGGAAGGGTTAGGGTTAGGGTTCGGGCTAGGGTTAGGGTTAGGGGACGGGGACGGTTTAGGGTCCAGGTGAGGGTACGACAACGCTTTAGGGGGAGCGTACGTGTGAGGGCGCGGGTTAGTGTCAGCGTACGGGTTAGGATTAGGGGACGGGTGAGGGTCAGGCTTCGGGGAAGGGTTAGGGTTAGGGTTCGGGCTAGGGTTAGGGTTAGGGGACGGGGACGGTTTAGGGTCCAGGTGAGGGTACGACAACGCTTTAGGGGGAGCGTACGTGTGAGGGCGCGGGTTAGTGTCAGCGTACGGGTTAGGATTAGGGGACGGGTGAGGGTCAGGCTTCGGGGAAGGGTTAGGGTTAGGGTTCCGGCTAGGGTTAGGGTTAGGGGACGGGGACGGTTTAGGGTCCAGGTGAGGGTACGACAACGCTTTAGGGGGAGCGTACGTGTGAGGGCGCGGGTTAGTGTCAGCGTAAGGGTTAGGATTAGGGGACGGGTGAGGGTCAGGCTTCGGGGAAGGGTTAGGGTTAGGGTTCGGGCTAGGGTTAGGGTTAGGGGACGGGGACGGTTTAGGGTCCAGGTGAGGGTACGACAACACTTTAGGGGGAGCGTACGTGTGAGGGCGAGGGTTAGGGTCAGCTTACGGGTTAGGATTAAGGGACGGGTGAGGGTCAGGCTTCGGGGAAGGGTTAGGGTTAGGGTTCGGGCTAGGGTTAGGGGACGGGGACGGGGACGGTTTAGGGTCCAGGTGAGGGTACGACAACGCTTTAGGGGGAGCGTACGTGTGAGGGCGCGGGTTAGTGTCAGCGTACGGCTTAGGATAAGGGGACGGGTGAGGGTCAGGCTTCGGGGAAGGGTTAGGGTTAGGGTTCGGGCTAGGGTTAGGGTTAGGGGACGGGGACGGTTTAGGGTCCAGGTGAGGGAACGACAACGCTTTAGGGGGAGCGTACGTGTGAGGGCGCGGCTTAGTGTCAGCGTACGGGTTAGGATTAGGGGACGGGTGAGGGTCAGGCTTCGGGGAAGGGTTAGGGTTAGGGTTCGGGCTAGGGTTAGGGTTAGGGGACGGGGACGGTTTAGGGTCCAGGTGAGGGTACGACAACGCTTTAGGGGGAGCGTACGTGTGAGGGCGCGGCTTAGTGTCAGCGTACGGGTTAGGATAAGGGGACGGGTGAGGGTCAGGCTTCGGGGAAGGGTTAGGGTTAGGGTTCGGGCTAGGGTTAGGGTTAGGGGACGGGGACGGTTTAGGGTCCAGGTGAGGGTACGACAACGCTTTAGGAGGAGCGTACGTGTGAGGGCGTGGCTTAGTGTCAGTGTACGGGTTAGGATTAGGGGACGGGTGAGGGTCAGGCTTCGGGGAAGGGTTAGGGTTAGGGTTCGGGCTAGGGTTAGGGTTAGGGGACGGGGACGGTTTAGGGTCCAGGTGAGGGTACGACAACGCTTTAGGGGGAGCGTACGTGTGAGGGCGCGGGTTAGTGTCAGCGTACGGGTTAGGATTAGGGGACGGGTGAGGGTCAGGCTTCGGGGAAGGGTTAGGGTTAGGGTTCGGGCTAGGGTGAGGGTTAGGGGACGGGGACGGTTTAGGGTCCAGGTGAGGGTACGACAACGCTTTAGGGGGAGCGTACGTGTGAGGGCGCGGCTTAGTGTCAGCGTACGGGTTAGGATTAGGGGACGGATGAGGGTCAGGCTTCGGGGAAGGGTTAGGGTTAGGGTTCGGGCTAGGGTTAGGGTTAGGGGACGGGGACGGTTTAGGGTCCAGGTGAGGGTACGACAACGTTTTAGGGGGAGCGTACGTGTGAGGGCGCGGCTTAGTGTCAGCGTACGGGTTAGGATTAGGGGACGGGTGAGGGTCAGGCTTCGGGGAAGGGTTAGGGTTAGGGTTCGGGCTAGGGTTAGGGTTAGGGGACGGGGACGGTTTAGGGTCCAGGTGAGGGTACGACAACGCTTTAGGGGGAGCGTACGTGTGAGGGCGCGGGTTAGTGTCAGCGTACGGGTTAGGATTAGGGGACGGGTGAGGGTCAGGCTTCGGGGAAGGGTTAGGGTTAGGGTTCGGGCTAGGGTGAGGGTTAGGGGACGGGAACGGTTTAGGGTCCAGGTGAGGGTACGACAACGCTTTAGGGGGAGCGTACGTGTGAGGGCGCGGCTTAGTGTCAGCGTACGGGTTAGGATTAGGGGACGGGTGAGGGTCAGGCTTCGGGGAAGGGTTAGGGTTAGGGTTCGGGCTAGGGTTAGGGTTAGGGGACGGGGACGGTTTAGGGTCCAGGTGAGGGTACGACAACGCTTTAGGGGGAGCGTACGTGTGAGGGCGTGGCTTAGTGTCAGCGTACGGCTTAGGATAAGGGGACGGGTGAGGGTCAGGCTTCGGGGAAGGGTTAGGGTTAGGGTTCGGGCTAGGGTTAGGGTTAGGGGACGGGGAATGTTTAGGGTCCAGGTGAGGGAACGACAACGCTTTAGGGGGAGCGTACGTGTGAGGGCGCGGCTTAGTGTCAGCGTACGGGTTAGGATTAGGGGACGGGTGAGGGTCAGGCTTCGGGGAAGGGTTAGGGTTAGGGTTCGGGCTAGGGTTAGGGTTAGGGGACGGGGACGGTTTAGGGTCCAGGTGAGGGTACGACAACGCTTTAGGGGGAGCGTACGTGTGAGGGCGCAGCTTAGTGTCAGCGTACGGGTTAGGATTAGGGGACGGTTGAGGGTCAGGCTTCGGGGAAGGGTTAGGGTTAGGGTTCGGGCTAGGGTTGGGGTTAGGGGACGGGGACGGTTTAGGGTCCAGCTGAGGGTACGACAATGCTTTAGGGGGAGCGTACGTGTGAGAGCGCGGGTTAGTGTCAGCGTCCGGGTTAGGATAAGGGGACGGGTGAGGGTCAGGCTTCGGGGAAGGGTTAGGGTTAGGGTTCGGGCTAGGGTTAGGGTTAGGGGACGGGGACGGTTTAGGGTCCAGGTGAGGGTACGACAACGCTTTAGGGGGAGCGTACGTGTGAGGGCGTGGGTTAGTGTCAGCGTACGGGTTAGGATTAGGGGACGGGTGAGGGTCAGGCTTCGGGGAAGGGTTATGGTTAGGGGACGGGGACGGTTTAGGGTCCAGGTGAGGGTACGACAACGCTTTAGGGGGAGCGTACGTGTGAGGGCGCGGCGTAGTGTCAGCGTACGGGTTAGGATTAGGGGACGGGTGAGGGTCAGGCTTCGGGGAAGGGTTAGGGTTAGGGTTCGGGCTAGGGTTAGGGTTAGGGGACGGGGACGGTTTAGGGTCCAGGTGAGGGTACGACAACGCTTTAGGGGGAGCGTACGTGTGAGGGCGCGGCTTAGTGTCAGCGTACGGGTTAGGATTAGGGGACGGGTGAGGGTCAGGCTTCGGGGAAGGGTTAGGGTTAGGGTTCGGGCTAGGGTTAGGGTTAGGGGACGGGGACGGTTTAGGGTCCAGGTGATGGTACGACAACGCTTTACGGGGAGCGTACGTGTGAGGGCGCGGGTTAGTGTCAGCGTACGGGTTAGGATAAGGGGACGGGTGAGGGTCAGGCTTCGGGGAAGGGTTAGGGTTAGGGTTCGGGCTAGGGTTAGGGTTAGGGGACGGGGACGGTTTAGGGTCCAGGTGAGGGTACGACAACGCTTTAGGGGGAGCGTACGTGTGAGGGCGCGGCTTAGTGTCAGCGTACGGGTTAGGATTAGGGGACGGGTGAGGGTCAGGCTTCGGGGAAGGGTTAGGGTTAGGGTTCGGGCTAGGGTTAGGGTTAGGGGACGGGGACGGTTTAGGGTCCAGGTGAGGGTACGACAACGCTTTAGGGGGAGCGTACGTGTGAGGGCGCGGCTTAGTGTCAGCGTACGGGTTAGGATTAGGGGAAGGGTGAGGGTCAGGCTTCGGGGAAGGGTTAGGGTTAGGGTTCGGGCTAGGGTTAGGGTTAGGGGACGGGGACGGTTTAGGGTCCAGCTGAGGGTACGACAAAGCTTTAGGGGGAGCGTACGTGTGAGGGCGCGGCTTAGTGTCAGCGTACGGGTTAGGATAAGGGGACGGGTGAGGGTCAGGCTTCGGGGAAGGGTTAGGGTTAGGGTTCGGGCTAGGGTTAGGGTTAGGGAACGGGGACGGTTTAGGGTCCAGGTGAGGGTACGACAACGCTTTAGGGGGAGCGTACGTGTGAGGGCGTGGCTTAGTGTCAGCGTACGGGTTAGGATTAGGGGACGGGTGAGGGTCAGGCTTCGGGGAAGGGTTAGGGTTAGGGTTCGGGCTAGGGTTAGGGTTAGGGCACGGGGACGGTTTAGGGTCCAGGTGAGGGTACGACAACGCTTTACGGGGAGCGTACGTGTGAGGGCGCGGGTTAGTGTCAGCGTACGGGTTAGGATAAGGGGACGGGTGAGGGTCAGGCTTCGGGGAAGGGTTAGGGTTAGGGATCGGGCTAGGGTTAGGGTTAGGGGACGGGGACGGTTTAGGGTCCAGGTGAGGGTACGACAACGCTTTAGGGGGAGCGTACGTGTGAGGGCGCGGCTTAGTGTCAGCGTACGGGTTAGGATTAGGGGACGGGTGAGGGTCAGGCTTCGGGGAAGGGTTAGGGTTAGGGTTCGGGCTAGGGTTGGGGTTAGGGGACGGGGACGGTTTAGGGTCCAGCTGAGGGTACGACAATGCTTTAGGGGGAGCGTACGTGTGAGAGCGCGGGTTAGTGTCAGCGTCCGGGTTAGGATAAGGGGACGGGTGAGGGTCAGGCTTCGGGGAAGGGTTAGGGTTAGGGTTCGGGCTAGGGTTAGGGTTAGGGGACGGGGACGGTTTAGGGTCCAGGTGAGGGTACGACAACGCTTTAGGGGGAGCGTACGTGTGAGGGCGCGTGCTTAGTGTCAGCGTACTGGTTAGGATTAGGGTACGGGTGAGGGTCAGGCTTCGGGGAAGGGTTAGGGTTAGGGTTCGGGCTAGGGTTAGGGTTAGGGGACGGGGATGGTTTAGGGTCCAGGTGAGCGTACGACAACGCTTTACGGGGAGCGTACGTGTGAGGGCGTGGGTTAGTGTCAGCGTACGGGTTAGGATAAGGGGACGGGTGAGGGTCAGGCTTCGGGGAAGGGTTAGGGTTAGGGTTCGGGCTAGGGTTAGGGTTAGGGGAGGGGGACGGTTTAGGGTCCAGGTGAGGTTACGACAACGTTTTAGGGGGAGCGTACGTGTGAGGGCGCGGCTTAGTGTCAGCGTCCGGATTAGGATTAGGGGACGGGTGAGGGTCAGGCTTCGGGGAAGGGTTAGGGTTAGGGGATGGGGACGGTTTAGGGTCCAGGTGAGGGTACGACAACGCTTTAGGGGGAGCGTACGTGTGAGGGCGCGGCTTAGTGTCAGCGTACGGGTTAGGATTAGGGGACGGGTGAGGGTCAGGCTTCGGGGAAGGGTTAGGGTTAGGGTTCGGGCTAGGGTTAGGGTTAGGGGACGGGGACGGTTTAGGGTCCAGGTGAGGGTACGACAACGCTTTACGGGGAGCGTACGTGTGAGGGCGCGGGTTAGTGTCAGCGTACGGGTTAGGATAAGGGGACGGGTGAGGGTCAGGCTTCGGGGAAGGGTTAGGGTTAGGGATCGGGCTAGGGTTAGGGTTAGGGGACGGGGACGGTTTAGGGTCCAGGTGAGGGTACGACAACGCTTTAGGGGGAGCGTACGTGTGAGGGCGCGGCTTAGTGTCAGCGTACGGGTTAGGATTAGGGGACGGGTGAGGGTCAGGCTTCGGGGAAGGGTTAGGGTTAGGGTTCGGGCTAGGGTTCGGGTTAGGGGACGGGGACGGTTTAGGGTCCAGCTGAGGGTACGACAATGCTTTAGGGGGAGCGTACGTGTGAGAGTGCGGGTTAGTTTCAGCGTCCGGGTTAGGATAAGGGGACGGGTGAGGGTCAGGCTTCGGGGAAGGGTTAGGGTTAGGATTCGGGCTAGGGTTAGGGTTAGGGGACGGGGACGGTTTAGGGTCCAGGTGAGGGTACGACAACGCTTTAGGGGGAGCGTACGTGTGAGGGCGCGTGCTTAGTGTCAGCGTACGGGTTAGGATTAGGGTACGGGTGAGGGTCAGGCTTCGGGGAAGGGTTAGGGTTAGGGTTCGGGCTAGGGTTAGGGTTAGGGGACGGGGATGGTTTAGGGTCCAGGTGAGCGTACGACAACGCTTTACGGGGAGCGTACGTGTGAGGGCGTGGGTTAGTGTCAGCGTACGGGTTAGGATAAGGGGACGGGTGAGGGTCAGGCTTCGGGGAAGGGTTAGGGTTAGGGTTCGGGCTAGGGTTAGGGTTAGGGGAGGGGGACGGTTTAGGGTCCAGGTGAGGTTACGACAACGTTTTAGGGGGAGCGTACGTGTGAGGGCGCGGCTTAGTGTCAGCGTCCGGATTAGGATTAGGGGACGGGTGAGGGTCAGGCTTCGGGGAAGGGTTAGGGTTAGGGGATGGGGACGGTTTAGGGTCCAGGTGAGGGTACGACAACGCTTTAGGGGGAGCGTACGTGTGAGGGCGCGGCTTAGTGTCAGCGTACGGGTTAGGATTAGGGGACGGTTGAGGGTCAGGCTTCGGGGAAGGGTTAGGGTTAGGGTTCGGGCTAGGGTTAGGGTTAGGGGACGGGGACGGTTTAGGGTTCAGGTGAGGGTACGACAACGCTTTAGGGGGAGCGTACGTGTGAGGGCGCGGCTTAGTGTCAGTGTACGGGTTAGGATTAGGGCACGGGTGAGGGTCAGGCTTCGGGGAAGGGTTAGGGTTAGGGTTCGGGCTAGGGTTAGGGTTAGGGGACGGGGACGGTTTAGGGTCCAGGTGAGGGTACGACAACGCTTTAGGGGGAGCGTACGTATGAGGGCGCGGGTTAGTGTCAGCGTACGGGTTAGGATTAGGGGACGGGTGTGGGTCAGGCTTCGGGGAAGGGTTAGGGTTAGGGTTCGGGCTAGGGTTAGGGTTAGGGGACGGGGACGGTTTAGGGTCCAGGTGAGGGTACGACAACGCTTTAGGGGGAGCGTACGTGTGAGGGCGCGGCTTAGTGTCAGCGTACGGGTTAGGATTAGGGGACGGGTGAGGGTCAGGCTTCGGGGAAGGTTTAGGGTTAGGGTTCGGGCTAGGGTTAGGGTTAGGGGACGGGGACGGTTTAGGGTCCAGGTGAGGGTACGACAACGCTTTAGGGGGAGCGTACGTGTGAGGGCGCGGCTTAGCGTCAGCGTACGGGTTAGGATTAGGGGACGGGTGAGGGTCAGGCTTCGGGGAAGGGTTAGGGTTAGGGTTCGGGCTAGGGTTAGGGTTAGGGGACGGGGACGGTTTAGGGTCCAGGTGAGGGTACGACAACGCTTTAGGGGGAGCGTACGTGTGAGGGCGCGGGTTAGTGTCAGCGTACGGGTTAGGATTAGGGGACGGGTGAGGGTCAGGCTTCGGGGAAGGGTTAGGGTTAGGGTTTGGGCTAGGGTTAGGGTTAGGGGACGGGGACGGTTTAGGGTCCAGGTGAGGGTACGACAACGCTTTAGGGGGAGCGTACGTGTGAGGGCGCGGCTTAGTGTCAGCGTACGGGTTAGGATTAGGGGATGGGTGAGGGTCAGGCTTCGGGGAAGGGTTAGGGTTAGGGTTCAGGCTAGGGTTAGGGTTAGGGGACGGGGACGGTTTAGGTTCCAGGTGAGGGTACGACAACGCTTTAGGGGGAGCGTACGTGTGAGGGCGCGGCTTAGTGTCAGCGTACGGCTTAGGATAAGGGGACGGGTGAGGGTCAGGCTTCGGGGAAGGGTTAGGGTTAGGGTTCGGGCCAGGGTTAGGGTTAGGGGACGGGGACGGTTTAGGGTCCAGGTGAGGGAACGACAACGCTTTAGGGGGAGCGTACGTGTGAGGGCGCGGCTTAGTGTCAGCGTACGGGTTAGGATTAGGGGACGGGTGAGGGTCAGGCTTCGGGGAAGGGTTAGGGTTAGGGTTCGGGCTAGGGTTAGGGTTAGGGGACGGGGACGGTTTAGGGTCCAGGTGAGGGTACGACAACGCTTTACGGGGAGCGTACGTGTGAGGGCGCGGGTTAGTGTCAGCGTACGGGTTAGGATAAGGGGACGGGTGAGGGTCAGGCTTCGGGGAAGGGTTAGCGTTAGGGTTCGGGCTAGGGTTAGGGTTAGGGGACGGGGACGGTTTAGGGTCCAGGTGAGGGTACGACAACGCTTTAGGGGGAGCGTACGTGTGAGGGCGCGGCTTAGTGTCAGCGTACGGGTTAGGATTAGGGGACGGGTGAGGGTCAGGCTTCGGGGAAGGGTTAGGGTTAGGGTTCGGGCTAGGGTTAGGGTTAGGGGACGGGGACGGTTTAGGGTCCAGGTGATGGTACGACAACGCTTTACGGGGAGCGTACGTGTGAGGGCGCGGGTTAGTGTCAGCGTACGGGTTAGGATAAGGGGACGGGTGAGGGTCAGGCTTCGGGGAAGGGTTAGGGTTAGGGTTCGGGCTAGGGTTAGGTTTAGGGGACGGGGACGGTTTAGGGTCCAGGTGAGGGTACGACAACGCTTTAGGGGGAGCGTACGTGTGAGGGCGCGGCTTAGTGTCAGCGTACGGGTTAGGATTAGGGGACGGGTGAGGGTCAGGCTTCGGGGAAGGGTTAGGGTTAGGGTTCGGGCTAGGGTTAGGGTTAGGGGACGGGGACGGTTTAGGGTCCAGGTGAGGGTACGACAACGCTTTAGGGGGAGCGTACGTGTGAGGGCGCGGCTTAGTGTCAGCGTACGGGTTAGGATTAGGGGACGGGTGAGGGTCAGGCTTCGGGGAAGGGTTAGGGTTAGGGTTCGGGCTAGGGTTAGGGTTAGGGGACGGGGACGGTTTAGGGTCCAGCTGAGGGTACGACAAAGCTTTAGGGGGAGCGTACGTGTGAGGGCGCGGCTTAGTGTCAGCGTACGGGTTAGGATAAGGGGACGGGTGAGGGTCAGGCTTCGGGGAAGGGTTAGGGTTAGGGTTCGGGCTAGGGTTAGGGTTAGGGGACGGGGACGGTTTAGGGTCCAGGTGAGGGTACGACAACGCTTTAGGGGGAGCGTACGTGTGAGGGCGTGGCTTAGTGTCAGCGTACGGGTTAGGATAAGGGGACGGGTGAGGGTCAGGCTTCGGGGAAGGGTTAGGGTTAGGGATCGGGCTAGGGTTAGGGTTAGGGGACGGGGACGGTTTAGGGTCCAGGTGAGGGTACGACAACGCTTTAGGGGGAGCGTACGTGTGAGGGCGCGGCTTAGTGTCAGCGTACGGGTTAGGATTAGGGGACGGGTGAGGGTCAGGCTTCGGGGAAGGGTTAGGGTTAAGGTTCGGGCTAGGGTTGGGGTTAGGGGACGGGGACGGTTTAGGGTCCAGCTGAGGGTACGACAATGCTTTAGGGGGAGCGTACGTGTGAGGGCGCGGGTTAGTGTCAGCGTACGGGTTAGGATAAGGGGACGGGTGAGGGTCAGGCTTCGGGGAAGGGTTAGGGTTAGGCTTCGGGCTAGGGTAAGGGTTAGGGGACGGGGACGGTTTAGGGTCCAGGTGAGGGTACGACAACGCTTTAGGGGGAGCGTACGTGTGAGGGCGCGTGCTTAGTGTCAGCGTACGGGTTAGGATTAGGGTACGGGTGAGGGTCAGGCTTCGGGGAAGGGTTAGGGTTAGGGTTCGGGCTAGGGTTAGGGTTAGGGGACGGGGATGGTTTAGGGTCCAGGTGAGCGTACGACAACGCTTTACGGGGAGCGTATGTGTGAGGGCGTGGGTTAGTGTCAGCGTACGGGTTAGGATAAGGGGACGGGTGAGGGTCAGGCTTCGGGGAAGGGTTAGGGTTAGGGTTCGGGCTAGGGTTAGGTTTAGGGGACGGGGACGGTTTAGGGTCCAGGTGAGGGTACGACAACGCTTTAGGGGGAGCGTACGTGTGAGGGCGTGGCTTAGTGTCAGCGTACGGGTTAGGATTAGGGGACGGGTGAGGGTCAGGCTTCGGGGAAGGGTTAGGGTTAGGGTTCGGGCTAGGGTTAGGGTTAGGGGACGGGGACGGTTTAGGGTCCAGGTGAGGGTACGACAACGCTTTACGGGGAGCGTACGTGTGAGGGCGCGGGTTAGTGTCAGCGTACGGGTTAGGATTAGGGGACGGTTGAGGGTCAGGCTTCGGGGAAGGGTTAGGGTTAGGGGACGGGGACGGTTTAGGCTCCAGGTGAGGGTATGACAACGCTTTAGGGGGAGCGTACGTGTGAGGGCGCGGGTTAGTGTCAGCGTATGGGTTAGGATTAGGGGACGGTTGAGGTTCAGGCTTCGGGGAAGGGTTAGGGTTAGGGTTCGGGCTAGGGTTAGGGTTAGGGGACGGGGACGGTTTAGGGTTCAGGTGAGGGTACGACAACGCTTTAGGGGGAGCGTACGTGTGAGGGCGCGGCTTAGTGTCAGCGTACGGGTTAGGATTAGGGGACGGGTGAGGGTCAGGCTTCGGGGAAGGGTTAGGGTTAGGGTTCGGGCTAGGGTTAGGGTTAGGGGACGGGGACGGTTTAGGGTCCAGGTGAGGGTACGACAACGCTTTAGGGGGAGGGTACGTGTGAGGGCGCGGCTTAGTGTCAGCGTACGGGTTAGGATTAGGGGACGGGTGAGGGTCAGGCTTCGGGGAAGGGTTAGGGTTAGGGTTCGGGCTAGGGTTAGGGTTAGGGGACGGGGACGGTTTAGGGTCCAGGTGAGGGTACGACAACGCTTTAGGGGGAGCGTACGTGTGAGGGCGCGGCTTAGTGTCAGCGTACGGGTTAGGATTAGGGGACGGGTGAGGGTCAGGCTTCGGGGAAGGGTTAGGGTTAGGGTTCGGGCTAGGGTTAGGGTTAGGGGACGGGGACGGTTTAGGGTCCGGGTGAGGGTACGACAACGCTTTAGGGGCAGCGTACGTGTGAGGGCGCGGGTTATTGTCAGCGTACGGGTTAGGATTAGGGGACGGGTGAGGGTCAGGCTTCGGGGAAGGGTTAGGGTTAGGGTTCGGGCTAGGGTTAGGGTTAGGGGACGGGGACGCTTTAGGGTCCAGGTGAGGGTACGACAACGCTTTAGGGGGAGCGTACGTGTGAGGGCGCGGGTTAGTGTCAGCGTACGGGTTAGGATTAAGGGACGGGTGAGGGTCAGGCTTCGAGGAAGGGTTAGGGTTAGGGGACGGGGACGGTTTAGGGTCCAGGTGAGGGTACGACAACGCTTTAGGGGGAGCGTACGTGTGAGGGCGCGGGTTAGTGTCAGCGTACGGGTTAGGATTAGGGGACGGTTGAGGGTCAGGCTTCGGGGAAGGGTTAGGGTTAGGGTTCGGGCTAGGGTTAGGGTTAGGGGACGGGGACGGTTTAGGGTCCACGTGAGGGTACGACAACGCTTTAGGGGGAGCGTACGTGTGAGGGCGCGGCTTAGTGTCAGCGTACGGGTTAGGATTAGGGGACGGGTGAGGGTCAGGCTTCGGGGAAGGGTTAGGGTTAGGGTTCGGGCTTGGGTTAGGGTTAGGGGACGGGGACGGTTTAGGGTCCAGGTGAGGGTACGACAACGCTTTAGGGGGAGCGTACGTGTGAGGGCGCGGGTTAGTGTCAGCGTACGGGTTAGGATTAGGGGACGGGTGAGGGTCAGGCTTCGGGGAAGGGTTAGGGTTAGGGTTCGGGCTAGGGTTAGGGTTAGGGGACGGGGACGGTTTACGGTCCAGGTGAGGGTACGACAATGCTTTAGGGGGAGCGTACGTGTGAGGGCGCGGGTTAGTGTCAGCGTACGGGTTAGGATTAGGGGACGGGTGAGGGTCAGGCTTCGGGTAAGGGTTAGGGTTAGGGTTCGGGCTAGGGTTAGGGTTAGGGGACGGGGACGGTTTAGGGTCCAGGTGAGGGTACGACAACGCTTTAGGGGGAGCGTACGTGTGAGGGCGCGGCTTAGCGTCAGCGTACGGGTTAGGATTAGGGGACGGGTGAGTGTCAGGCTTCGGGGAAGGGTTAGGGTTAGGGGACGGGGACGGTTTAGGGTCCAGGTGAGGGTACGACAACGCTTTAGGGGGAGCGTACGTGTGAGGGCGCGGGTTAGTGTCAGCGTACGGGTTAGGATTAGGGGACGGTTGAGGGTCAGGCTTCGGGGAAGGTTTAGGGTTAGGGTTCGGGCTAGGGTTAGGGTAAGGGGACGGGGACGGTTTAGGGTCCAGGTGAGGGTACGACAACGCTTTAGGGGGAGCGTACGTGTGAGGGCGCGGGTTAGTGTCAGCGTACGGGTTAGGATTAGGGGACGGGTGAGGGTCAGGCTTCGGGGAAGGGTTAGGGTTAGGGGACGGGGACGGTTTAGGGTCCTGGTGAGCGTACGACAATGCTTTAGGGGGAGCGTACGTGTGAGGGCGCGGGTTAGTGTCAGCGTACGGGTTAGGATTAGGGGACGGGTGAGGGTCATGCTTCGGGGAAGGGTTAGGGTTAGGGTTCGGGCTAGGGTTAGGGTTAGGGGACGGGGACGGTTTAGGGTCCAGGTGAGGGTACGACAACGCTTTAGGGGGAGCGTACGTGTGAGGGCGCGGGTTAGTGTCAGCGTACGGGTTAGGATTAGGGGACGGGTGAGGGTCAGGCTTCGGGGAAGGGTTAGGGTTAGGGGACGGGGACGGTTTAGGGTCCAGGTGAGGGTACGACAACGCTTTAGGGGGAGCGTACGTGTGAGGGCGCGGGTTAGTGTCAGCGTACGGGTTAGGATTAGGGGACGGTTGAGGGTCAGGCTTCGGGGAAGGGTTAGGGTTAGGGTTCGGGCTAGGGTTAGGGTAAGGGGACGGGGACGGTTTAGGGTCCAGGTGAGGGTACGACAACGCTTTAGGGGGAGCGTACGTGTGAGGGCGCGGGTTAGTGTCAGCGTACGGGTTAGGATTAGGGGACGGGTGAGGGTCAGGCTTCGGGGAAGGGTTAGGGTTAGGGGACGGGGACGGTTTAGGGTCCAGGTGAGGGTACGACAACGCTTTAGGGGGAGCGTACGTGTGAGGGCGCGGGTTAGTGTCAGCGTACGGGTTAGGATTAGGGGACGGGTGAGGGTCAGGCTTCGGGGAAGGGTTAGGGTTAGGGTTCGGGCTAGGGTTAGGGTTAGGGGACGGGGACGGTTTAGGGTCCAGGTGAGGGTACGACAACGCTTTAGGGGGAGCGTACGTGTGAGGGCGCGGCTTAGCGTCAGCGTACGGGTTAGGATTAGGGGACGGGTGAGGGTCAGGCTTCGGGGAAGGGTTAGGGTTAGGGTTCGGGCTAGGGTTAGGGTTAGGGGACGGGGACGGTTTAGGGTCCAGGTGAGGGTACGACAACGCTTTAGGGGGAGCGTACGTGTGAGGGCGCGGCTTAGCGTCAGCGTACGGGTTAGGATTAGGGGACGGGTGAGGGTCATGCTTCGGGGAAGGGTTAGGGTTAGGGTTCGGGCTAGGGTTAGGGTTAGGGGACGGGGACGGTTTAGGGTCCAGGTGAGGGTACGACAACGCTTTAGGGGGAGCGTACGTGTGAGGGCGCGGGTTAGTGTCAGCGTACGGGTTAGGATTAGGGGACGGGTGAGGGTCAGGCTTCGGGGAAGGGTTAGGGTTAGGGTTCGGGCTAGGGTTAGGGTTAGGGGACGGGGACGGTTTAGGGTCCAGGTGAGGGTACGACAACGCTTTAGGGGGAGCGTACGTGTGAGGGCGCGGCTTAGTGTCAGCGTACGGGTTAGGATTAGGGGACGGGTGAGGGTCAGGCTTCGGGGAAGGGTTAGGGTTAGGGTTCGGGCTAGGGTTAGGGTTAGGGGACGGGGACGGTTTAGGGTCCAGGTGAGGGTACGACAACGCTTTAGGGGGAGCGTACGTGTGAGGGCGCGGCTTAGTGTCAGCGTACGGGTTAGGATTAGGGGACGGGTGAGGGTCAGGCTTCGGGGAAGGGTTAGGGTTAGGGTTCGGGCTAGGGTTAGGGTTAGGGGACGGGGACGGTTTAGGGTCCAGGTGAGGGTACGACAACGCTTTAGGGGGAGCGTACGTGTGAGGGCGCGGCTTAGCGTCAGCGTACGGGTTAGGATTAGGGGACGGGTGAGGATCAGGCTTCGGGGAAGGGTTAGGGTTAGGGGACGGGGACGGTTTAGGGTCCAGGTGAGGGTACGACAACGCTTTAGGGGGAGCGTATGTGTGAGGGCGCGGATTAGTGTCAGCGTACGGGTTAGGATTAGGGGACGGTTGAGGGTCAGGCTTCGGGGAAGGGTTAGGGGACGGGGACGGGGACGGTTTAGGGTCCAGGTGAGGGTACGACAACGCTTTAGGGGGAGCGTACGTGTGAGGGCGCGGGTTAGTGTCAGCGTACGGGTTAGGATTAGGGGACGGGTGAGGGTCAGGCTTCGGGGAAGGGTTAGGGTTAGGGTTCGGGCTAGGGTTAGGGTTAGGGGACGGGAACGGTTTAGGGTCCAGGTGAGGGTACGACAACGCTTTAGGGGCAGCGTACGTGTGAGGGCGCGGGTTAGTGTCAGCGTACGGGTTAGGATTAGGGGACGGGTGAGGGTCAGGCTTCGGGGAAGGGTTAGGGTTAGGGTTCGGGCTAGGGTTAGGGTTAGGGGACGGGGACGGTTTAGGGTCCAGGTGAGGGTACGACAACGCTTTAGGGGGAGCGTACGTGTGAGGGCGCGGCTTAGCGTCAGCGTACGGGTTAGGATTAGGGGACGTGTGAGGGTCAGGCTTCGGGGAAGGGTTAGGGTTAGGGTTCGGGCTAGGGTTAGGGTTAGGGGACGGGGACGGTTTAGGGTCCAGGTGAGGGTACGACAACGCTTTAGGGGGAGCGTACGTGTGAGGGCGCGGCTTAGCTTCAGCGTACGGGTTAGGATTAGGGGACGGGTGAGGGTCAGGTTTCGGGGAAGGGTTAGGGTTAGGGTTCGGGCTAGGGTTAGGGTTAGTGGACGGGGACGGTATAGGGTCCAGGTGAGGGTACGACAACGCTTTAGGGGGAGCGTACGTGTGAGGGCGTGGGTTAGTGTCAGCGTACGGGTTAGGATTAGGGGACGGGTGATGGTCAGGCTTCGGGGAAGGGTTAGGGTTAGGGTTCAGGCTAGGGTTAGGGTTAGGGGACGGGGACGGTTTAGGGTCCAGGTGAGGGTACGACAACGCTTTAGGGGGAGCGTACGTGTGAGGGCGCGGGTTAGTGTCAGCGTACGGGTTAGGATTAGGGGACGGGTGAGGGTCAGGCTTCGGGGAAGGGTTAGGGTTAGGGTTCGGGCTAGGGTTAGGGTTAGGGGACGGGGACGGTTTAGGGTCCAGGTGAGGGTACGACAACGCTTTAGGGGGAGCGTACGTGTGAGGGCGCGGGTTAGTGTCAGCGTACGGGTTAGGATTAGGGGACGGTTGAGGGTCAGGCTTCGGGGAAGGGTTAGGGTTAGGGTACGGGCTAGGGTTAGGGTAAGGGGACGGGGACGGTTTAGGGTCCAGGTGAGGGTACGACAACGCTTTAGGGGGAGCGTACGTGTGCGGCGCGGGTTAGTGTCAGCGTACGGGTTAGGATTAGGGGACGGGTGAGGGTCAGGCTTCGGGGAAGGGTTAGGGTTAGGGTTCGGGCTAGGGTTAGGGTTAGGGGACGGGGACGGTTTAGGGTCCAGGTGAGGGTACGACAACGCTTTAGGGGGAGCGTACGTGTGAGGGCGAAAGTTAGCGTCAGCGTACGGGTTAGGATTAGGGGACGGGTGAGGGTCAGGCTTCGGGGAAGGGTTAGGGTTAGGGGACGGGGACGGTTTAGGGTCCAGGTGAGGGTACGACAACGCTTTAGGGGGAGCGTACGTGTGAGGGCGCGGGTTAGTGTCAGCGTACGGGTTAGGATTAGGGGACGGTTGAGGGTCAGGCTTCGGGGAAGGGTTAGGGTTAGGGTTCGGGCTAGGGTTAGGGTTAGGGGACGGGGACGGTTTAGGGTCCAGGTGAGGGTACGACAACGCTTTAGCGGGAGCGTACGTGTGAGGGCGCGGGTTAGTGTCAGCGTACGGGTTAGGATTAGGGGACGGGTGAGGGTCAGGCTTCGGGGAAGGGTTAGGGTTAGGGTTCGGGCTAGGGTTAGGGTTAGGGGACGGGGACGGTTTAGGGTCCAGGTGAGGGTACGACAACGCTTTAGGGTGAGCGTACGTGTGAGGGCTCGGGTTAGTGTCAGCGTACGGGTTAGGATTAGGGGACGGGTGAGGGTCAGGCTTCGGGGAAGGGTTAGGGTTAGGGTTCGGGCTAGGGTTAGGGTTAGGGGACGGGGACGGTTTAGGGTCCAGGTGAGGGTACGACAACGCTTTAGGGGGAGCGTACGTGTGAGGGCGCGGCTTAGCGTCAGCGTACGGGTTAGGATTAGGGGACGTGTGAGGGTCAGGCTTCGGGGAAGGGTTAGGGTTAGGGTTCGGGCTAGGGTTAGGGTTAGGGGACGGGGACGGTTTAGGGTCCAGGTGAGGGTACGACAACGCTTTAGGGGGAGCGTACGTGTGAGGGCGCGGGTTAGTGTCATTGTACGGGTTAGGATTAGGGGACGGGTGAGGGTCAGGCTTCGGGGAAGGGTTAGGGTTAGGGTTCAGGCTAGGGTTAGGGTTAGAGGACGGGGACGGTTTAGGGTCCAGGTGAGGGTACGACAACGCTTTAGGGGGAGCGTACGTGTGAGGGCGTGGCTTAGTGTCAGCGTACGGGTTAGGATTAGGGGACGGGTGAGGGTCAGGCTTCGGGGAAGGGTTAGGGTTAGGGTTCGGGCTAGGGTTAGGGTTAGGGGACGGGGACGGTTTAGGATCCAGGTGAGGGTACGACAACGCTTTAGCGGGAGCGTACGTGTGAGGGCGCGGCTTAGTGTCAGCGTACGGGTTAGGATTAGGGGACGGGTGAGGGTCAGGCTTCGGGGAAGGGTTAGGGTTAGGGTTCGGGCTAGGGTTAGGGTTAGGAGACGGGGACGGTTTAGGGTCCAGGTGAGGGTACGACAACGCTTTAGGGTGAGCGTACGTGTGAGGGCTCGGGTTAGTGTCAGCGTACAGGTTAGGATTAGGGGACGGGTGAGGGTCAGGCTTCGGGGAAGGGTTAGGGTTAGGGTTCGGGCTAGGGTTAGGGTTAGGGGACGGGGACGGTTTAGGGTCCAGGTGAGGGTACGACAACGCTTTAGGGGGAGCGTACGTGTGAGGGTGCGGCTTAGCGTCAGCGTACGGGTTAGGATTAGGGGACGTGTGAGGGTCAGGCTTCGGGGAAGGGTTAGGGTTAGGGTTCGGGCTAGGGTTAGGGTTAGGGGACGGGGACGGTTTAGGGTCCAGGTGAGGGTACGACAATGCTTTAGGGGGAGCGTACGTGTGAGGGCGCGGCTTAGCGTCAGCGTGCGGGTTAGGATTAGGGGACGGGTGAGGGTCAGGCTTCGGGGAAGGGTTAGGGTTAGGGTTCGGGCTAGGGTTAGGGTTAGGGGACGGGGACGGTTTAGGGTCCAGGTGAGGGTACGACAACGCTTTAGGGGGAGCATACGTGTGAGGGCGCGGGTTAGTGTCATTGTACGGGTTAGGATTAGGGGACGGGTGAGGGTCAGGCTTCGGGGAAGGGTTAGGGTTAGGGTTCAGGCTAGGGTTAGGGTTAGGGGACGGGGACGGTTTAGGGTCCAGGTGAGGGTACGACAACGCTTTAGGGGGAGCGTACGTGTGAGGGCGTGGCTTAGTGTCAGCGTACGGGTTAGGATTAGGGGACGGGTGAGGGTCAGGCTTCGGGGAAGGGTTAGGGTTAGGGTTCGGGCTAGGGTTAGGGTTAGGGGACGGGGACGGTTTAGGGTCCAGGTGAGGGTACGACAACGCTTTAGGGGGAGCGTACGTGTGAGGGCGCGGGTTAGCGTCAGCGTACGGGTTAGGATTAGGGGACGGGTGAGGGTCAGGCTTCGGGGAAGGGTTAGGGTTAGGGTTCGGGCTAGGGTTAGGGTTAGGGGACGGGGACGGTTTAGGGTCCAGGTGAGGGTACGACAACGCTTTAGGGGGAGCGTACGTGTGAGGGCACGGCTTAGTGTCAGCGTACGGGTTAGGATTAGGGGACGGGTGAGGGTCAGGCTTCGGGGAAGGGTTAGGGTTAGGGTTCGGGCTAGGGTTAGGGTTAGGGGACGGGGACGGTTTAGGGTCCGGGTGAGGGTACGACAACGCTTTAGGGGCAGCGTACGTGTGAGGGCGCGGGTTATTGTCAGCGTACGGGTTAGGATTAGGGGACGGGTGAGGGTCAGGCTTCGGGGAAGGGTTAGGGTTAGGGTTCGGGCTAGGGTTAGGGTTAGGGGACGGGGACGCTTTAGGGTCCAGGTGAGGGTACGACAACGCTTTAGGGGGAGCGTACGTGTGAGGGCGCGGGTTAGTGTCAGCGTACGGGTTAGGATTAAGGGACGGGTGAGGGTCAGGCTTCGAGGAAGGGTTAGGGTTAGGGGACGGGGACGGTTTAGGGTCCAGGTGAGGGTACGACAACGCTTTAGGGGGAGCGTACGTGTGAGGGCGCGGGTTAGTGTCAGCGTACGGGTTAGGATTAGGGGACGGTTGAGGGTCAGGCTTCGGGGAAGGGTTAGGGTTAGGGTTCGGGCTAGGGTTAGGGTTAGGGGACGGGGACGGTTTAGGGTCCACGTGAGGGTACGACAACGCTTTAGGGGGAGCGTACGTGTGAGGGCGCGGCTTAGTGTCAGCGTACGGGTTAGGATTAGGGGACGGGTGAGGGTCAGGCTTCGGGGAAGGGTTAGGGTTAGGGTTCGGGCTTGGGTTAGGGTTAGGGGACGGGGACGGTTTAGGGTCCAGGTGAGGGTACGACAACGCTTTAGGGGGAGCGTACGTGTGAGGGCGCGGGTTAGTGTCAGCGTACGGGTTAGGATTAGGGGACGGGTGAGGGTCAGGCTTCGGGGAAGGGTTAGGGTTAGGGTTCGGGCTAGGGTTAGGGTTAGGGGACGGGGACGGTTTACGGTCCAGGTGAGGGTACGACAATGCTTTAGGGGGAGCGTACGTGTGAGGGCGCGGGTTAGTGTCAGCGTACGGGTTAGGATTAGGGGACGGGTGAGGGTCAGGCTTCGGGTAAGGGTTAGGGTTAGGGTTCGGGCTAGGGTTAGGGTTAGGGGACGGGGACGGTTTAGGGTCCAGGTGAGGGTACGACAACGCTTTAGGGGGAGCGTACGTGTGAGGGCGCGGCTTAGCGTCAGCGTACGGGTTAGGATTAGGGGACGGGTGAGTGTCAGGCTTCGGGGAAGGGTTAGGGTTAGGGGACGGGGACGGTTTAGGGTCCAGGTGAGGGTACGACAACGCTTTAGGGGGAGCGTACGTGTGAGGGCGCGGGTTAGTGTCAGCGTACGGGTTAGGATTAGGGGACGGTTGAGGGTCAGGCTTCGGGGAAGGTTTAGGGTTAGGGTTCGGGCTAGGGTTAGGGTAAGGGGACGGGGACGGTTTAGGGTCCAGGTGAGGGTACGACAACGCTTTAGGGGGAGCGTACGTGTGAGGGCGCGGGTTAGTGTCAGCGTACGGGTTAGGATTAGGGGACGGGTGAGGGTCAGGCTTCGGGGAAGGGTTAGGGTTAGGGGACGGGGACGGTTTAGGGTCCTGGTGAGCGTACGACAATGCTTTAGGGGGAGCGTACGTGTGAGGGCGCGGGTTAGTGTCAGCGTACGGGTTAGGATTAGGGGACGGGTGAGGGTCATGCTTCGGGGAAGGGTTAGGGTTAGGGTTCGGGCTAGGGTTAGGGTTAGGGGACGGGGACGGTTTAGGGTCCAGGTGAGGGTACGACAACGCTTTAGGGGGAGCGTACGTGTGAGGGCGCGGGTTAGTGTCAGCGTACGGGTTAGGATTAGGGGACGGGTGAGGGTCAGGCTTCGGGGAAGGGTTAGGGTTAGGGGACGGGGACGGTTTAGGGTCCAGGTGAGGGTACGACAACGCTTTAGGGGGAGCGTACGTGTGAGGGCGCGGGTTAGTGTCAGCGTACGGGTTAGGATTAGGGGACGGTTGAGGGTCAGGCTTCGGGGAAGGGTTAGGGTTAGGGTTCGGGCTAGGGTTAGGGTAAGGGGACGGGGACGGTTTAGGGTCCAGGTGAGGGTACGACAACGCTTTAGGGGGAGCGTACGTGTGAGGGCGCGGGTTAGTGTCAGCGTACGGGTTAGGATTAGGGGACGGGTGAGGGTCAGGCTTCGGGGAAGGGTTAGGGTTAGGGGACGGGGACGGTTTAGGGTCCAGGTGAGGGTACGACAACGCTTTAGGGGGAGCGTACGTGTGAGGGCGCGGGTTAGTGTCAGCGTACGGGTTAGGATTAGGGGACGGGTGAGGGTCAGGCTTCGGGGAAGGGTTAGGGTTAGGGTTCGGGCTAGGGTTAGGGTTAGGGGACGGGGACGGTTTAGGGTCCAGGTGAGGGTACGACAACGCTTTAGGGGGAGTGTACGTGTGAGGGCGCGGCTTAGCGTCAGCGTACGGGTTAGGATTAGGGGACGGGTGAGGGTCAGGCTTCGGGGAAGGGTTAGGGTTAGGGTTCGGGCTAGGGTTAGGGTTAGGGGACGGGGACGGTTTAGGGTCCAGGTGAGGGTACGACAACGCTTTAGGGGGAGCGTACGTGTGAGGGCGCGGCTTAGCGTCAGCGTACGGGTTAGGATTAGGGGACGGGTGAGGGTCATGCTTCGGGGAAGGGTTAGGGTTAGGGTTCGGGCTAGGGTTAGGGTTAGGGGACGGGGACGGTTTAGGGTCCAGGTGAGGGTACGACAACGCTTTAGGGGGAGCGTACGTGTGAGGGCGCGGGTTAGTGTCAGCGTACGGGTTAGCATTAGGGGACGGGTGAGGGTCAGGCTTCGGGGAAGGGTTAGGGTTAGGGTTCGGCCTAGGGTTAGGGTTAGGGGACGGGGACGGTTTAGGGTCCAGGTGAGGGTACGACAACGCTTTAGGGGGAGCGTACGTGTGAGGGCGCGGGTTAGTGTCAGCGTACGGGTTAGGATTAGGGGACGGGTGAGGGTCAGGCTTCGGGGAAGGGTTAGGGTTAGGGTTCGGGCTAGGGTTAGGGTTAGGGGACGGGGACGGTTTAGGGTCCAGGTGAGGGTACGACAACGCTTTAGGGGGAGCGTACGTGTGAGGGCGCGGCTTAGTGTCAGCGTACGGGTTAGGATTAGGGGACGGGTGAGGGTCAGGCTTCGGGGAAGTGTTAGGGTTAGGGTTCGGGCTAGGGTTAGGGTTAGGGGACGGGGACGGTTTAGGGTCCAGGTGAGGGTACGACAACGCTTTAGGGGGAGCGTACGTGTGAGGGCGCGGCTTAGTGTCAGCGTACGGGTTAGGATTAGGGGACGGGTGAGGGTCAGGCTTCGGGGAAGGGTTAGGGTTAGGGTTCGGGCTAGGGTTAGGGTTAGGGGACGGGGACGGTTTAGGGTCCAGGTGAGGGTACGACAACGCTTTAGGGGGAGCGTACGTGTGAGGGCGCGGCTTAGCGTCAGCGTACGGGTTAGGATTAGGGGACGGGTGAGGATCAGGCTTCGGGGAAGGGTTAGGGTTAGGGGACGGGGACGGTTTAGGGTCCAGGTGAGGGTACGACAACGCTTTAGGGGGAGCGTACGTGTGAGGGCGCGGATTAGTGTCAGCGTACGGGTTAGGATTAGGGGACGGTTGAGGGTCAGGCTTCGGGGAAGGGTTAGGGGACGGGGACGGGGACGGTTTAGGGTCCAGGTGAGGGTACGACAACGCTTTAGGGGGAGCGTACGTGTGAGGGCGCGGGTTAGTGTCAGCGTACGGGTTAGGATTAGGGGACGGGTGAGGGTCAGGCTTCGGGGAAGGGTTAGGGTTAGGGTTCGGGCTAGGGTTAGGGTTAGGGGACGGGAACGGTTTAGGGTCCAGGTGAGGGTACGACAACGCTTTAGGGGGAGCGTACGTGTGAGGGCGCGGGTTAGTGTCAGCGTACGGGTTAGGATTAGGGGACGGGTGAGGGTCAGGCTTCGGGGAAGGGTTAGGGTTAGGGTTCGGGCTAGGGTTAGGGTTAGGGGACGGGGACGGTTTAGGGTCCAGGTGAGGGTACGACAACGCTTTAGGGGGAGCGTACGTGTGAGGGCGCGGCTTAGCGTCAGCGTACGGGTTAGGATTAGGGGACGTGTGAGGGTCAGGCTTCGGGGAAGGGTTAGGGTTAGGGTTCGGGCTAGGGTTAGGGTTAGGGGACGGGGACGGTTTAGGGTCCAGGTGAGGGTACGACAACGCTTTAGGGGGAGCGTACGTGTGAGGGCGCGGCTTAGCTTCAGCGTACGGGTTAGGATTAGGGGACGGGTGAGGGTCAGGTTTCGGGGAAGGGTTAGGGTTAGGGTTCGGGCTAGGGTTAGGGTTAGGGGACGGGGACGGTATAGGGTCCAGGTGAGGGTACGACAACGCTTTAGGGGGAGCGTACGTGTGAGGGCGTGGGTTAGTGTCAGCGTACGGGTTAGGATTAGGGGACGGGTGATGGTCAGGCTTCGGGGAAGGGTTAGGGTTAGGGTTCAGGCTAGGGTTAGGGTTAGGGGACGGGGACGGTTTAGGGTCCAGGTGAGGGTACGACAACGCTTTAGGGGGAGCGTACGTGTGAGGGCGCGGCTTAGTGTCAGCGTACGGGTTAGGATTAGGGGACGGGTGAGGGTCAGGCTTCGGGGAAGGGTTAGGGTTAGGGTTCGGGCTAGGGTTAGGGTTAGGGGACGGGGACGGTTTAGGGTCCAGGTGAGGGTACGACAACGCTTTAGGGGGAGCGTACGTGTGAGGGCGCGGGTTAGTGTCAGCGTACGGGTTAGGATTAGGGGACGGTTGAGGGTCAGGCTTCGGGGAAGGGTTAGGGTTAGGGTACGGGCTAGGGTTAGGGTAAGGGGACGGGGACGGTTTAGGGTCCAGGTGAGGGTACGACAACGCTTTAGGGGGAGCGTACGTGTGCGGCGCGGGTTAGTGTCAGCGTACGGGTTAGGATTAGGGGACGGGTGAGGGTCAGGCTTCGGGGAAGGGTTAGGGTTAGGGTTCGGGCTAGGGTTAGGGTTAGGGGACGGGGACGGTTTAGGGTCCAGGTGAGGGTACGACAACGCTTTAGGGGGAGCGTACGTGTGAGGGCGAAAGTTAGCGTCAGCGTACGGGTTAGGATTAGGGGACGGGTGAGGGTCAGGCTTCGGGGAAGGGTTAGGGTTAGGGGACGGGGACGGTTTAGGGTCCAGGTGAGGGTACGACAACGCTTTAGGGGGAGCGTACGTGTGAGGGCGCGGGTTAGTGTCAGCGTACGGGTTAGGATTAGGGGACGGTTGAGGGTCAGGCTTCGGGGAAGGGTTAGGGTTAGGGTTCGGGCTAGGGTTAGGGTTAGGGGACGGGGACGGTTTAGGGTCCAGGTGAGGGTACGACAACGCTTTAGCGGGAGCGTACGTGTGAGGGCGCGGCTTAGTGTCAGCGTACGGGTTAGGATTAGGGGACGGGTGAGGGTCAGGCTTCGGGGAAGGGTTAGGGTTAGGGTTCGGGCTAGGGTTAGGGTTAGGGGACGGGGACGGTTTAGGGTCCAGGTGAGGGTACGACAACGCTTTAGGGTGAGCGTACGTGTGAGGGCTCGGGTTAGTGTCAGCGTACGGGTTAGGATTAGGGGACGGGTGAGGGTCAGGCTTCGGGGAAGGGTTAGGGTTAGGGTTCGGGCTAGGGTTAGGGTTAGGGGACGGGGACGGTTTAGGGTCCAGGTGAGGGTACGACAACGCTTTAGGGGGAGCGTACGTGTGAGGGCGCGGCTTAGCGTCAGCGTACGGGTTAGGATTAGGGGACGTGTGAGGGTCAGGCTTCGGGGAAGGGTTAGGGTTAGGGTTCGGGCTAGGGTTAGGGTTAGGGGACGGGGACGGTTTAGGGTCCAGGTGAGGGTACGACAACGCTTTAGGGGGAGCGTACGTGTGAGGGCGCGGGTTAGTGTCATTGTACGGGTTAGGATTAGGGGACGGGTGAGGGTCAGGCTTCGGGGAAGGGTTAGGGTTAGGGTTCAGGCTAGGGTTAGGGTTAGAGGACGGGGACGGTTTAGGGTCCAGGTGAGGGTACGACAACGCTTTAGGGGGAGCGTACGTGTGAGGGCGTGGCTTAGTGTCAGCGTACGGGTTAGGATTAGGGGACGGGTGAGGGTCAGGCTTCGGGGAAGGGTTAGGGTTAGGGTTCGGGCTAGGGTTAGGGTTAGGGGACGGGGACGGTTTAGGGTCCAGGTGAGGGTACGACAACGCTTTAGCGGGAGCGTACGTGTGAGGGCGCGGCTTAGTGTCAGCGTACGGGTTAGGATTAGGGGACGGGTGAGGGTCAGGCTTCGGGGAAGGGTTAGGGTTAGGGTTCGGGCTAGGGTTAGGGTTAGGGGACGGGGACGGTTTAGGGTCCAGGTGAGGGTACGACAACGCTTTAGGGTGAGCGTACGTGTGAGGGCTCGGGTTAGTGTCAGCGTACGGGTTAGGATTAGGGGACGGGTGAGGGTCAGGCTTCGGGGAAGGGTTAGGGTTAGGGTTCGGGCTAGGGTTAGGGTTAGGGGACGGGGACGGTTTAGGGTCCAGGTGAGGGTACGACAACGCTTTAGGGGGAGCGTACGTGTGAGGGTGCGGCTTAGCGTCAGCGTACGGGTTAGGATTAGGGGACGTGTGAGGGTCAGGCTTCGGGGAAGGGTTAGGGTTAGGGTTCGGGCTAGGGTTAGGGTTAGGGGACGGGGACGGTTTAGGGTCCAGGTGAGGGTACGACAATGCTTTAGGGGGAGCGTACGTGTGAGGGCGCGGCTTAGCGTCAGCGTGCGGGTTAGGATTAGGGGACGGGTGAGGGTCAGGCTTCGGGGAAGGGTTAGGGTTAGGGTTCGGGCTAGGGTTAGGGTTAGGGGACGGGGACGGTTTAGGGTCCAGGTGAGGGTACGACAACGCTTTAGGGGGAGCGTACGTGTGAGGGCGCGGGTTAGTGTCATTGTACGGGTTAGGATTAGGGGACGGGTGAGGGTCAGGCTTCGGGGAAGGGTTAGGGTTAGGGTTCAGGCTAGGGTTAGGGTTAGGGGACGGGGACGGTTTAGGGTCCAGGTGAGGGTACGACAACGCTTTAGGGGGAGCGTACGTGTGAGGGCGTGGCTTAGTGTCAGCGTACGGGTTAGGATTAGGGGACGGGTGAGGGTCAGGCTTCGGGGAAGGGTTAGGGTTAGGGTTCGGGCTAGGGTTAGGGTTAGGGGACGGGGACGGTTTAGGGTCCAGGTGAGGGTACGACAACGCTTTAGGGGGAGCGTACGTGTGAGGGCGCGGGTTAGCGTCAGCGTACGGGTTAGGATTAGGGGACGGGTGAGGGTCAGGCTTCGGGGAAGGGTTAGGGTTATGGTTCGGGCTAGGGTTAGGGTTAGCGGACGGGGACGGTTTAGGGTCCAGGTGAGGGTACGACAACGCTTTAGGGGGAGCGTACGTGTGAGGGCGCGGCTTAGCGTCAGCGTACGGGTTAAGATTAGGGGACGGGTGAGGGTCAGGCTTCGGGGAAGGGTTAGGGTTAGGGGACGGGGACGGTTTAGGGTCCAGGTGAGGGTACGACAACGCTTTAGGGGGAGCGTACGTGTGAAGGCGTGGGTTAGTGTCAGCGTACGGGTTAGGATTAGGGGACGGTTGAGGGTCAGGCTTCGGGGAATGGTTAGGGGACGGGGATGGGGACGGTTTAGGGTCCAGGTGATGGTACGACAACGCTTTAGGGGGAACGTACGTGTGAGGGCGCGGCTTAGTGTCAGCGTACGGGTTAGGATTAGGAGACCGGTGAGGGTCAGGCTTCGGGGAATGGTTAGGGTTAGGGTTCGGGCTAGGGTTAGGGTTAGGGGACGGGGACGGTTTAAGGTCCAGGTGAGGGTACGACAACGCTTTAGGGGGAGCGTACGTGTGAGGGCACGGGTTAGTGTCACCGTACGGGTTAGGATTAGGGGACGTGTGAGGGTCAGGCTTCGGGGAAGGGTTAGGGTTAGGGTTCGGGCTAGGGTTAGGGTTAGGGGACGGGGACGGTTTAGGGTCCAGGTGAGGGTACGACAACGCTTTAGGGGGAGCGTACGTGTGAGGGCGCGGCTTAGCGTCAGCGTACGGGTTAGGATTAGGGGACGGGTGAGGGTCAGGCTTCGGGGAAGGGTTAGGTTTAGGGTTCGGGCTAGGGTTAGGGTTAGGGGACGGGGACGGTTTAGGGTCCAGGTGAGGGTACGACAACGCTTTAGGGGGAGCGTACGTCTGAGGGCGCGGCTTAGTGTCAGCGTACGGGTTAGGATTAGGGGACGGGTGAGGGTCAGGCTTCGGGGAAGGGTTAGGGTTAGGGTTCGGGCTAGGGTTAGGGTTAGGGGACGGGGACGGTTTAGGGTCCAGGTGAGGGTACGACAACGCTTTAGGGGGAGCGTACGTGTGAGGGCGCGGGTTAGCGTCAGCGTACGGGTTAGGATTAGGGGACGGGTGAGGGTCAGGCTTCGGGGAAGGGTTAGGGTTAGGGGACGGGGACGGTTTAGGGTCCAGGTGAGGGTACGACAACGCTTTAGGGGGAGCGTACGTGTGAGGGCGCGGGTTAGTGTCAGCGTACGGGTTAGGATTAGGGGACGGTTGAGGGTCAGGCTTCGGGGAAGGGTTAGGGTTAGGGTTCGGGCTAGGGTTAGGGTTAGGGGACGGGGACGGTTTAGGGTCCAGGTGAGGGTACGACAACGCTTTAGGGGGAACGTACGTGTGAGGGCGTGGCTTAGTGTCAGCGTACGGGTTAGGATTAGGGGACGGGTGAGGGTCAGGCTTCGGGGAAGGGTTAGGGTTAGGGTTCGGGCTAGGGTTAGGGTTAGGGGACGGGGACGGTTTAGGGTCCAGGTGAGGGTACGACAACGCTTTAGGGGGAGCGTACGTGTGAGGGCGCGGCTTAGTGTCAGCGTACGGGTTAGGATTAGGGGACGGGTGAGGGTCAGGCTTCGGGGAAGGGTTAGGGTTAGGGTTCGGGCTAGGGTTAGGGTTAGGGGACGGGGACGGTTTAGGGTCCAGGTGAGGATACGACAACGCTTTAGGGGGAGCGTACGTGTGAGGGCGCGGCTTAGTGTCAGCGTACGGGTTAGGATTAGGGGACGGGTGAGGGTCAGGCTTCGGGGAAGGGTTAGGGTTAGGGTTCGGGCTAGGGTTAGGGTTAGGGGACGGGGACGGTTTAGGGTCCAGGTGAGGGTACGACAACGCTTTAGGGGGAGCGTACGTGTGAGGGCGCGGGTTAGTGTCAGCGTACGGGTTAGGATTAGGGGACGGGTGAGGGTCAGGCTTCGGGGAAGGGTTAGGGTTAGGGTTCGGGCTAGGGTTAGGGTTAGGGGACGGGGACGGTTTATGGTCCAGGTGAGGGTACGACAACGCTTTAGGGGGAGCGTACGTGTGAGGGCGCGGCTTAGTGTCAGCGTACGGGTTAGGATTAGGGGACGGGTGAGGGTCAGGCTTCGGGGAAGGGTTAGGGTTAGGGTTCGGGCTAGGGTTAGGGTTAGGGGACGGGGACGGTTTAGGGTCCAGGTGAGGGTACGACAACGCTTTAGGGGGAGCGTATGTGTGAGGGCGCGGATTAGCGTCAGCGTACGGGTTAGGATTAGGGGACGTGTGAGGGTCAGGCTTCGGGGAAGGGTTAGGGTTAGGGTTCGGGCTAGGGTTAGGGTTAGGGGACGGGGACAGTTTAGGGTCCAGGTGAGGGTACGACAACGCTTTAGGGGGAGCGTACGTGTGAGGGCGCGGCTTAGCGTCAGCGTACAGGTTAGGATTAGGGGACGGGTGAGGGTCAGGCTTCGGGGAAGGGTTAGGGTTAGGGTTCGGGCTAGGGTTAGGGTTAGGGGACGGGGACGGTTTAGGGTCCAGGTGAGGGTACGACAACGCTTTAGGGGGAGCGTACGTGTGAGGGCGCGGGTTAGCGTCAGCGTACGGGTTAGGATTAGGGGACGGGTGAGGGTCAGGCTTCGGGGAAGGGTTAGGGTTAGGGTTCAGGCTAGGGTTAGGGTTAGGGGACGGGGACGGTTTAGGGTCCAGGTGAGGGTACGACAACGCTTTAGGGGGAGCGTACGTGTGAGGGCGCGGCTTAGTGTCAGCGTACGGGTTAGGATTAGGGGACGGGTGAGGGTCAGGCTTCGGGGAAGGGTTAGGTTTAGGGTTCGGGCTAGGGTTAGGGTTAGGGGACGGGGACGGTTTAGGGTCCAGGTGAGGGTACGACAACGCTTTAAGGGGAGCGTACGTGTGAGGGCGTGGGTTAGTGTCAGCGTACGGGTTAGGATTAGGGGACGGGTGAGGGTCAGGCTTCGGGGAAGGGTTAGGGTTAGGGGACGGGGACGGTTTAGGGTCCAGGTGAGGGTACGACAACGCTTTAGGGGGAGCGTACGTGTGAGGGCGCGGGTTAGTGTCAGCGTACGGGTTAGGATTAGGGGACGGGTGAGGGTCAGGCTTCGCGGAAGGGTTAGGGTTAGGGTTCGGGCTAGGGTTAGGGTTAGGGGACGGGGACGGTTTAGGGTCCAGGTGAGGGTACGACAACGCTTTAGGGGGAGCGTACGTGTGAGGGTGAGGGTTAGCGTCAGCGTACGGGTTAGGATCAGGGGACGGGTGAGGGTCAGGCTTCGGGGAAGGGTTAGGGTTAGGGTTCGGGCTAGGGTTAGGGTTAGGGGACGGGGACGGTTTAGGGTCCAGGTGAGGGTACGACAACGCTTTAGGGGGAGCGTACGTGTGAGGGCGCGGCTTAGTGTCAGCGTACGGATTAGGATTAGGGGACGGGTGAGGGTCAGGCTTCGGGGAAGGGTTAGGGTTAGGGTTCGGGCTAGGGTTAGGGTTAGGGGACGGGGACGGTTTAGGGTCCAGGTGAGGGTACGACAACGCTTTAGGGGGAGCGTACGTGTGAGGGCGTGGCTTAGCGTCAGCGTACGGGTTAGGATTAGGGGACGGGTGAGGGTCAGGCTTCGGGGAAGGGTTAGGGTTAGGGTTCGGGCTAGGGTTAGGGTTAGGGGACGGGGACGGTTTAGGGTACAGGTGAGGGTACGACAACGCTTTAGGGGGAGTGTACGTGTGAGGGCGCGGGTTAGTGTCAGCGTACGGGTTAGGATTAGGGGACGGGTGAGGGTCAGGCTTCGGGGAAGGGTTAGGGTTAGGGTTCAGGCTAGGGTTAGGGTTAGGGGACGGGGACGGTTTAGGGTTCAGGTGAGGGTACGACAACGCTTTAGGGGGAGCGTACGTGTGAGGGCGTGGCTTAGTGTCAGCGTACGGGTTAGGATTAGGGGACGGGTGAGGGTCAGGCTTCTGGGAAGGGTTAGGGTTAGGGTTCGGGCTAGGGTTAGGGTTAGGGGACGGGGACGGTTTAGGGTCCAGGTGAGGGTACGACAACGCTTTAGGGGGAGCGTACGTGTGAGGGCGTGGCTTAGTGTCAGCGTACGGGTTAGGATTAGGGGACGGGTGAGGGTCAGGCTTCGGGGAAGGGTTAGGGTTAGGGTTCGGGCTAGGGTTAGGGTTAGGGGACGGGGACGGTTTAGGGTCCAGGTGAGGGTACGACAACGCTTTAGGGGGAGCGTACGTGTGAGGGCGCGGCTTAGTGTCAGCGTACGGGTTAGGATTAGGGGACGGGTGAGGGTCAGGCTTCGGGGAAGGGTTAGGGTTAGGGTTCGGGCTAGGGTTAGGGTTAGGGGACGGGGACGGTTTAGGGTCCAGGTGAGGATACGACAACGCTTTAGGGGGAGCGTACGTGTGAGGGCGCGGGTTAGTGTCAGCGTACGGGTTAGGATTAGGGGACGGGTGAGGGTCAGGCTTCGGGGAAGGGTTAGGGTTAGGGTTCGGGCTAGGGTTAGGGTTAGGGGACGGGGACGGTTTAGGGTCCAGGTGAGGGTACGACAACGCTTTAGGGGGAGCGTACGTGTGAGGGCGCGGGTTAGTGTCAGCGTACGGGTTAGGATTAGGGGACGGGTGAGGGTCAGGCTTCGGGGAAGGGTTAGGGTTAGGGTTCGGGCTAGGGTTAGGGTTAGGGGACGGGGACGGTTTAGGGTCCAGGTGAGGGTACGACAACGCTTTAGGGGGAGCGTACGTGTGAGGGCGCGGCTTAGTGTCAGCGTACGGGTTAGGATTAGGGGACGGGTGAGGGTCAGGCTTCGGGGAAGGGTTAGGGTTAGGGTTCGGGCTAGGGTTAGGGTTAGGGGACGGGGACGGTTTAGGGTCCAGGTGAGGGTACGACAACGCTTTAGGGGGAGCGTATGTGTGAGGGCGCGGATTAGCGTCAGCGTACGGGTTAGGATTAGGGGACGTGTGAGGGTCAGGCTTCGGGGAAGGGTTAGGGTTAGGGTTCGGGCTAGGGTTAGGGTTAGGGGACGGGGACAGTTTAGGGTCCAGGTGAGGGTACGACAACGCTTTAGGGGGAGCGTACGTGTGAGGGCGCGGCTTAGCGTCAGCGTACAGGTTAGGATTAGGGGACGGGTGAGGGTCAGGCTTCGGGGAAGGGTTAGGGTTAGGGTTCGGGCTAGGGTTAGGGTTAGGGGACGGGGACGGTTTAGGGTCCAGGTGAGGGTACGACAACGCTTTAGGGGGAGCGTACGTGTGAGGGCGCGGGTTAGCGTTAGCGTACGGGTTAGGATTAGGGGACGGGTGAGGGTCAGGCTTCGGGGAAGGGTTAGGGTTAGGGTTCAGGCTAGGGTTAGGGTTAGGGGACGGGGACGGTTTAGGGTCCAGGTGAGGGTACGACAACGCTTTAGGGGGAGCGTACGTGTGAGGGCGCGGCTTAGTGTCAGCGTACGGGTTAGGATTAGGGGACGGATGAGGGTCAGGCTTCGGGGAAGGGTTAGGGTTAGGGTTCGGGCTAGGGTTAGGGTTAGGGGACGGGGACGGTTTAGGGTCCAGGTGAGGGTACGACAACGCTTTAAGGGGAGCGTACGTGTGAGGGCGTGGGTTAGTGTCAGCGTACGGGTTAGGATTAGGGGACGGGTGAGGGTCAGGCTTCGGGGAAGGGTTAGGGTTAGGGGACGGGGACGGTTTAGGGTCCAGGTGAGGGTACGACAACGCTTTAGGGGGAGCGTACGTGTGAGGGCGCGGGTTAGTGTCAGCGTACGGGTTAGGATTAGGGGACGGGTGAGGGTCAGGCTTCGCGGAAGGGTTAGGGTTAGGGTTCGGGCTAGGGTTAGGGTTAGGGGACGGGGACGGTTTAGGGTCCAGGTGAGGGTACGACAACGCTTTAGGGGGAGCGTACGTGTGAGGGTGAGGGTTAGCGTCAGCGTACGGGTTAGGATCAGGGGACGGGTGAGGGTCAGGCTTCGGGGAAGGGTTAGGGTTAGGGTTCGGGCTAGGGTTAGGGTTAGGGGACGGGGACGGTTTAGGGTCCAGGTGAGGGTACGACAACGCTTTAGGGGGAGCGTACGTGTGAGGGCGCGGCTTAGTGTCAGCGTACGGGTTAGGATTAGGGGACGGGTGAGGGTCAGGCTTCGGGGAAGGGTTAGGGTTAGGGTTCGGGCTAGGGTTAGGGTTAGGGGACGGGGACGGTTTAGGGTCCAGGTGAGGGTACGACAACGCTTTAGGGGGAGCGTACGTGTGAGGGCGTGGCTTAGTGTCAGCGTACGGGTTAGGATTAGGGGACGGGTGAGGGTCAGGCTTCGGGGAAGGGTTAGGGTTAGGGTTCGGGCTAGGGTTAGGGTTAGGGGACGGGGACGGTTTAGGGTCCAGGTGAGGGTACGACAACGTTTTAGGGGGAGCGTACGTGTGAGGGCGCGGCTTAGCGTCAGCGTACGGGTTAGGATTAGGGGACGGGTGAGGGTCAGGCTTCGGGGAAGTGTTAGGGTTAGGGGACGGGGACGGTTTAGGGTCCAGGTGAGGGTACGACAACGCTTTAGGGGGAGCGTACGTGTGAGGGCGTGGCTTAGTGTCAGCGTACGGGTTAGGATTAGGGGACGGGTGAGGGTCAGGCTTCGGGGAAGGGTTAGGGTTAGGGTTCGGGCTAGGGTTAGGGTTAGGGGACGGGGACGGTTTAGGGTCCAGGTGAGGGTACGACAACGCTTTAGGGGGAGCGTACGTGTGAGGGCGCGGCTTAGTGTCAGCGTACGGGTTAGGATTAGGGGACGGGTGAGGGTCAGGCTTCGGGGAAGGGTTAGGGTTAGGGTTCGGGCTAGGGTTAGGGTTAGGGGACGGGGACGGTTTAGGGTCGAGGTGAGGGTACGACAACGCTTTAGGGGGAGCGTACGTGTGAGGGCGCGGGTTAGTGTCAGCGTACGGGTTAGGATTAGGGGACGGGTGAGGGTCAGGCTTCGGGGAAGGGTTAGGGTTAGGGTTCGGGCTAGGGTTAGGGTTAGGGGACGGGGACGGTTTAGGGTCCAGGTGAGGGTACGACAACGCTTTAGGGGGAGCGTACGTGTGAGGGCGCGGGTTAGTGTCAGCGTACGGGTTAGGATTAGGGGACGGGTGAGGGTCAGGCTTCGGGGAAGGGTTAGGGTTAGGGTTCGGGCTAGGGTTAGGGTTAGGGGACGGGGACGGTTTAGGGTCCAGGTGAGGGTACGACAACGCTTTAGGGGGAGCGTACGTGTGAGGGCGCGGGTTAGTGTCAGCGTACGGGTTAGGATTAGGGGACGGGTGAGGGTCAGGCTTCGGGGAAGGGTTAGGGTTAGGGTTCGGGCTAGGGTTAGGGTTAGGGGACGGGGACGGTTTAGGGTCCAGGTGAGGGTACGACAACGCTTTAGGGGGAGCGTACGTGTGAGGGCGCGGCTTAGCGTCAGCGTACGGGTTAGGATTAGGGGACGTGTGAGGGTCAGGCTTCGGGGAAGGGTTAGGGTTAGGGTTCGGGCTAGGGTTAGGGTTAGGGGACGGGGACGGTTTAGGGTCCAGGTGAGGGTACGACAACGCTTTAGGGGGAGCGTACGTGTGAGGGCGCAGCTTAGCGTCAGCGTACGGGTTAGGATTAGGGGACGGGTGAGGGTCAGGCTTCGGGGAAGGGTTAGGGTTAGGGTTTGGGCTAGGGTTAGGGTTAGGGGACGGGGACGGTTTAGGGTCCAGGTGAGGGTACGACAACGCTTTAGGGGGAGCGTACGTGTGAGGGTGAGGGTTAGCGTCAGCGTACGGTTTAGGATCAGGGGTCGGGTGAGGGTCAGGCTTCGGGGAAGGGTTAGGGTTAGGGTTCGGGCTAGGGTTAGGGTTAGGGGACGGGGACGGTTTAGGGTCCAGGTGAGGGTACGACAACGCTTTAGGGGGAGCGTACGTGTGAGGGCGCGGGTTAGTGTCAGCGTACGGGTTAGGATTAGGGGACGGGTGAGGGTCAGGCTTCGGGGAAGGGTTAGGGTTAGGGTTCGGGCTAGGGTTAGGGTTAGGGGACGGGGACGGTTTAGGGTCCAGGTGAGGGTACGACAACGCTTTAGGGGGAGCGTACGTGTGAGGGTGAGGGTTAGCGTCAGCGTACGGTTTAGGATCAGGGGACGGGTGAGGGTCAGGCTTCGGGGAAGGGTTAGGGTTAGGGTTCGGGCTAGGGTTAGGGTTAGGGGACGGGGACGGTTTAGGGTCCAGGTGAGGGTACGACAACGCTTTAGGGGGAGCGTACGTGTGAGGGCGCGGCTTAGTGTCAGCGTACGGGTTAGGATTAGGGGACGGGTGAGGGTCAGGCTTCGGGGAAGGGTTAGGGTTAGGGTTCGGGCTAGGGTTAGGGTTAGGGGACGGGGACGGTTTAGGGTCCAGGTGAGGGTACGACAACGCTTTAGGGGGAGCGTACGTGTGAGGGCGTGGCTTAGTGTCAGCGTACGGGTTAGGATTAGGGGACGGGTGAGGGTCAGGCTTCGGGGAAGGGTTAGGGTTAGGGTTCGGGCTAGGGTTAGGGTTAGGGGACGGGGACGGTTTAGGGTCCAGGTGAGGGTACGACAACGCTTTAGGGGGAGCGTACGTGTGAGGGCGCGGCTTAGCGTCAGCGTACGGGTTAGGATTAGGGGACGGGTGAGGCTCAGGCTTCGGGGAAGGGTTAGGGTTAGGGGACGGGGACGGTTTAGGGTCCAGGTGAGGGTACGACAACGCTTTAGGGGGAGCGTACGTGTGAGGGCGCGGGTTAGTGTCAGCGTACGGGTTAGGATTAGGGGACGGGTGAGGGTCAGGCTTCGGGGAAGGGTTAGGGTTAGGGTTCGGGCTAGGGTTAGGGTTAGGGGACGGGGACGGTTTAGGGTCCAGGTGAGGGTACGACAACGCTTTAGGGGGAGCGTACGTGTGAGGGCGCGGGTTAGTGTCAGCGTACGGGTTAGGATTAGGGGACGGGTGAGGGTCAGGCTTCGGGGAAGGGTTAGGGTTGGGGTTCAGGCTAGGGTTAGGGTTAGGGGACGGGGACGGTTTAGGGTCCAGGTGAGGGTACGACAACGCTTTAGGGGGAGCGTACGTGTGAGGGCGTGGCTTAGTGTCAGCGTACGGGTTAGGATTAGGGGACGGGTGAGCGTCAGGCTTCTGGGAAGGGTTAGGGTTAGGGTTCGGGCTAGGGTTAGGGTTAGGGGACGGGGACGGTTTAGGGTCCAGGTGAGGGTACGACAACGCTTTAGGGGGAGCGTACGTGTGAGGGCGCGGCTTAGTGTCAGCGTACGGGTTAGGATTAGGGGACGGGTGAGGGTCAGGCTTCGGGGAAGGGTTAGGGTTAGGGTTCGGGCTAGGGTTAGGGTTAGGGGACGGGGACGGTTTAGGGTCCAGGTGAGGGTACGACAACGCTTTAGGGGGAGCGTACGTGTGAGGGCGCGGCTTAGTGTCAGCGTACGGGTTAGGATTAGGGGACGGGTGAGGGTCAGGCTTCGGGGAAGGGTTAGGGTTAGGGTTCGGGCTAGGGTTAGGGTTAGGGGACGGGGACGGTTTAGGGTCCAGGTGAGGGTACGACAACGCTTTAGGGGGAGCGTACGTGTGAGGGCGCGGCTTAGCGTCAGCGTACGGGTTAGGATTAGGGGACGTGTGAGGGTCAGGCTTCGGGGAAGGGTTAGGGTTAGGGTTCGGGCTAGGGTTAGGGTTAGGGGACGGGGACGGTTTAGGGTCCAGGTGAGGGTACGACAACGCTTTAGGGGGAGCGTACGTGTGAGGGCGCGGCTTAGCGTCAGCGTACGGGTTAGGATTAGGGGACGGGTGAGGGTCAGGCTTCGGGGAAGGGTTAGGGTTAGGGTTCGGGCTAGGGTTAGGGTTAGGGGACGGGGACGGTTTAGGGTCCAGGTGAGGGTACGACAACGCTTTAGGGGGAGCGTACGTGTGAGGGCGCGGGTTAGTGTCAGCGTACGGGTTAGGATTAGGGAACGGGTGATGGTCAGGCTTCGGGGAAGGGTTAGGGTTAGGGTTCAGGCTAGGGTTAGGGTTAGGGGACGGGGACGGTTTAGGGTCCAGGTGAGGGTACGAAAACGCTTTAGGGGGAGCGTACGTGTGAGGGCGCCGCTTAGTGTTAGCGTACGGGTTAGGATTAGGGGACGGGTGAGGGTCAGGCTTCGGGGAAGGGTTAGGGTTAGGGTTCGGGCTAGGGTTAGGGTTAGGGTTAGGGGACGGTTTAGGGTCCAGGTGAGGGTACGACAACGCTTTAGGGGGAGCGTACGTGTGAGGGCGCGGCTTAGTGTCAGCGTACGGGTTAGGATTAGGGGACGAGTGAGGTTCAGGCTTCTGGGAAGGGTTAGGGTTAGGGTTCGGGCTAGGGTTAGGGTTAGGGGACGAGGACCGTTTAGGGTCCAGGTGAGGGTACGACAACGCCTTAGGCGGAGCGTACGTGTGAGGGCGCGGCTTAGTGTCAGGGTACGGGTTAGGATTAGGGGACGGGTGAGGGTCAGGCTTCGGGGAAGGGTTAGGGTTAGGGTTCGGGCTAGGGTTAGGGTTAGGGGACGGGGACGGTTTAGGGTCCAGGTGAGGGTACGACAACGCTTTAGGGGGAGCGTACGTGTGAGGGCGTGGGTTAGTGTCAGCGTACGGGTTAGGATTAGGGGACGGGTGAGGGTCAGGCTTCGGGGAAGGGTTAGGGTTAGGGGACGGGGACGGTTTAGGGTCCAGGTGAGGGTACGACAACGCTTTAGGGGGAGCGTACGTGTGAGGGCGCGGGTTAGTGTCAGCGTACGCGTTAGGATTAGGGGACGGGTGAGGGTCAGGCTTCGGGGAAGGGTTAGGGTTAGGGTTCGGGCTAGGGTTAGGGTTAGGGGACGGGGACGGTTTAGGGTCCAGGTGAGGGTACGACAACGCTTTAGGGGGAGCGTACGTGTGAGGGTGAGGGTTAGCGTCAGCGTACGGGTTAGGATCAGGGGACGGGTGAGGGTCAGGCTTCGGGGAAGGGTTAGGGTTAGGGTTCGGGCTAGGGTTAGGGTTAGGGGACGGGGACGGTTTAGGGTCCAGGTGAGGGTACGACAACGCTTTAGGGGGAGCGTACGTGTGAGGGCGCGGCTTATTGTCAGCGTACGGGTTAGGATTAGGGGACGGGTGAGGGTCAGGCTTCGGGGAAGTGTTAGGGTTAGGGTTCGGGCTAGGGTTAGGGTTAGGGGACGGGGACGGTTTAGGGTCCAGGTGAGGGTACGACAACGCTTTAGGGGGAGCGTACGTGTGAGGGCGCGGCTTAGCGTCAGCGTACGGGTTAGGATTAGGGGACGTGTGAGGGTCAGGCTTCGGGGAAGGGTTAGGGTTAGGGTTCGGGCTAGGGTTAGGGTTAGGGGACGGGGACGGTTTAGGGTCCAGGTGAGGGTACGACAACGCTTTAGGGGGAGCGTACGTGTGAGGGCGCAGCTTAGCGTCAGCGTACGGGTTAGGATTAGGGGACGGGTGAGGGTCAGGCTTCGGGGAAGGGTTAGGGTTAGGGTTCGGGCTAGGGTTAGGGTTAGGGGACGGGGACGGTTTAGGGTCCAGGTGAGGGTACGACAACGCTTTAGGGGGAGCGTACGTGTGAGGGTGAGGGTTAGCGTCAGCGTACGGTTTAGGATCAGGGGACGGGTGAGGGTCAGGCTTCGGGGAAGGGTTAGGGTTAGGGTTCGGGCTAGGGTTAGGGTTAGGGGACGGGGACGGTTTAGGGTCCAGGTGAGGGTACGACAACGCTTTAGGGGGAGCGTACTTGTGAGGGCGCGGGTTAGTGTCAGCGTACGGGTTAGGATTAGGGGACGGGTGAGGGTCAGGCTTCGGGGAAGGGTTAGGGTTAGGGTTCGGGCTAGGGTTAGGGTTAGGGGACGGGGACGGTTTAGGGTCCAGGTGAGGGTACGACAACGCTTTAGGGGGAGCGTACGTGTGAGGGTGAGGGTTAGCGTCAGCGTACGGTTTAGGATCAGGGGACGGGTGAGGGTCAGGCTTCGGGGAAGGGTTAGGGTTAGGGTTCGGGCTAGGGTTAGGGTTAGGGGACGGGGACGGTTTAGGGTCCAGGTGAGGGTACGACAACGCTTTAGGGGGAGCGTACGTGTGAGGGCGCGGCTTAGTGTCAGCGTACGGGTTAGGATTAGGGGACGGGTGAGGGTCAGGCTTCGGGGAAGGGTTAGGGTTAGGGTTCGGGCTAGGGTTAGGGTTAGGGGACGGGGACGGTTTAGGGTCCAGGTGAGGGTACGACAACGCTTTAGGGGGAGCGTACGTGTGAGGGCGTGGCTTAGTGTCAGCGTACGGGTTAGGATTAGGGGACGGGTGAGGGTCAGGCTTCGGGGAAGGGTTAGGGTTAGGGTTCGGGCTAGGGTTAGGGTTAGGGGACGGGGACGGTTTAGGGTCCAGGTGAGGGTACGACAACGCTTTAGGGGGAGCGTACGTGTGAGGGCGCGGCTTAGCGTCAGCGTACGGGTTAGGATTAGGGGACGGGTGAGGCTCAGGCTTCGGGGAAGGGTTAGGGTTAGGGGACGGGGACGGTTTAGGGTCCAGGTGAGGGTACGACAACGCTTTAGGGGGAGCGTACGTGTGAGGGCGCGGGTTAGTGTCAGCGTACGGGTTAGGATTAGGGGACGGGTGAGGGTCAGGCTTCGGGGAAGGGTTAGGGTTAGGGTTCGGGCTAGGGTTAGGGTTAGGGGACGGGGACGGTTTAGGGTCCAGGTGAGGGTACGACAACGCTTTAGGGGGAGCGTACGTGTGAGGGCGCGGGTTAGTGTCAGCGTACGGGTTAGGATTAGGGGACGGGTGAGGGTCAGGCTTCGGGGAAGGGTTAGGGTTGGGGTTCAGGCTAGGGTTAGGGTTAGGGGACGGGGACGGTTTAGGGTCCAGGTGAGGGTACGACAACGCTTTAGGGGGAGCGTACGTGTGAGGGCGTGGCTTAGTGTCAGCGTACGGGTTAGGATTAGGGGACGGGTGAGCGTCAGGCTTCTGGGAAGTGTTAGGGTTAGGGTTCGGGCTAGGGTTAGGGTTAGGGGACGGGGACGGTTTAGGGTCCAGGTGAGGGTACGACAACGCTTTAGGGGGAGCGTACGTGTGAGGGCGCGGCTTAGTGTCAGCGTACGGGTTAGGATTAGGGGACGGGTGAGGGTCAGGCTTCGGGGAAGGGTTAGGGTTAGGGTTCGGGCTAGGGTTAGGGTTAGGGGACGGGGACGGTTTAGGGTCCAGGTGAGGGTACGACAACGCTTTAGGGGGAGCGTACGTGTGAGGGCGCGGCTTAGTGTCAGCGTACGGGTTAGGATTAGGGGACGGGTGAGGGTCAGGCTTCGGGGAAGGGTTAGGGTTAGGGTTCGGGCTAGGGTTAGGGTTAGGGGACGGGGACGGTTTAGGGTCCAGGTGAGGGTACGACAACGCTTTAGGGGGAGCGTACGTGTGAGGGCGCGGCTTAGCGTCAGCGTACGGGTTAGGATTAGGGGACGTGTGAGGGTCAGGCTTCGGGGAAGGGTTAGGGTTAGGGTTCGGGCTAGGGTTAGGGTTAGGGGACGGGGACGGTTTAGGGTCCAGGTGAGGGTACGACAACGCTTTAGGGGGAGCGTACGTGTGAGGGCGCGGCTTAGCGTCAGCGTACGGGTTAGGATTAGGGGACGGGTGAGGGTCAGGCTTCGGGGAAGGGTTAGGGTTAGGGTTCGGGCTAGGGTTAGGGTTAGGGGACGGGGACGGTTTAGGGTCCAGGTGAGGGTACGACAACGCTTTAGGGGGAGCGTACGTGTGAGGGCGCGGGTTAGTGTCAGCGTACGGGTTAGGATTAGGGAACGGGTGATGGTCAGGCTTCGGGGAAGGGTTAGGGTTAGGGTTCAGGCTAGGGTTAGGGTTAGGGGACGGGGACGGTTTAGGGTCCAGGTGAGGGTACGAAAACGCTTTAGGGGGAGCGTACGTGTGAGGGCGCCGCTTAGTGTTAGCGTACGGGTTAGGATTAGGGGACGGGTGAGGGTCAGGCTTCGGGGAAGGGTTAGGGTTAGGGTTCGGGCTAGGGTTAGGGTTAGGGTTAGGGGACGGTTTAGGGTCCAGGTGAGGGTACGACAACGCTTTAGGGGGAGCGTACGTGTGAGGGCGCGGCTTAGTGTCAGCGTACGGGTTAGGATTAGGGGACGAGTGAGGTTCAGGCTTCTGGGAAGGGTTAGGGTTAGGGTTCGGGCTAGGGTTAGGGTTAGGGGACGAGGACCGTTTAGGGTCCAGGTGAGGGTACGACAACGCCTTAGGCGGAGCGTACGTGTGAGGGCGCGGCTTAGTGTCAGGGTACGGGTTAGGATTAGGGGACGGGTGAGGGTCAGGCTTTGGGGAAGGGTTAGGGTTAGGGTTCGGGCTAGGGTTAGGGTTAGGGGACGGGGACGGTTTAGGGTCCAGGTGAGGGTACGACAACGCTTTAGGGGGAGCGTACGTGTGAGGGCGTGGGTTAGTGTCAGCGTACAGGTTAGGATTAGGGGACGGGTGAGGGTCAGGCTTCGGGGAAGGGTTAGGGTTAGGGTTCGGGCTAGGGTTAGGGTTAGGGGACGGGGACGGTTTAGGGTCCAGGTGAGGGTACGACAACGCTTTAGGGGGAGCGTACGTGTGAGGGTGCGGCTTAGCGTCAGCGTACGGGTTAGGATTAGGGGACGTGTGAGGGTCAGGCTTCGGGGAAGGGTTAGGGTTAGGGTTCGGGCTAGGGTTAGGGTTAGGGGACGGGGACGGTTTAGGGTCCAGGTGAGGGTACGACAATGCTTTAGGGGGAGCGTACGTGTGAGGGCGCGGCTTAGCGTCAGCGTGCGGGTTAGGATTAGGGGACGGGTGAGGGTCAGGCTTCGGGGAAGGGTTAGGGTTAGGGTTCGGGCTAGGGTTAGGGTTAGGGGACGGGGACGGTTTAGGGTCCAGGTGAGGGTACGACAACGCTTTAGGGGGAGCATACGTGTGAGGGCGCGGGTTAGTGTCATTGTACGGGTTAGGATTAGGGGACGGGTGAGGGTCAGGCTTCGGGGAAGGGTTAGGGTTAGGGTTCAGGCTAGGGTTAGGGTTAGGGGACGGGGACGGTTTAGGGTCCAGGTGAGGGTACGACAACGCTTTAGGGGGAGCGTACGTGTGAGGGCGTGGCTTAGTGTCAGCGTACGGGTTAGGATTAGGGGACGGGTGAGGGTCAGGCTTCGGGGAAGGGTTAGGGTTAGGGTTCGGGCTAGGGTTAGGGTTAGGGGACGGGGACGGTTTAGGGTCCAGGTGAGGGTACGACAACGCTTTAGGGGGAGCGTACGTGTGAGGGCGCGGGTTAGCGTCAGCGTACGGGTTAGGATTAGGGGACGGGTGAGGGTCAGGCTTCGGGGAAGGGTTAGGGTTAGGGTTCGGGCTAGGGTTAGGGTTAGGGGACGGGGACGGTTTAGGGTCCAGGTGAGGGTACGACAACGCTTTAGGGGGAGCGTACGTGTGAGGGCACGGCTTAGTGTCAGCGTACGGGTTAGGATTAGGGGACGGGTGAGGGTCAGGCTTCGGGGAAGGGTTAGGGTTAGGGTTCGGGCTAGGGTTAGGGTTAGGGGACGGGGACGGTTTAGGGTCCGGGTGAGGGTACGACAACGCTTTAGGGGCAGCGTACGTGTGAGGGCGCGGGTTATTGTCAGCGTACGGGTTAGGATTAGGGGACGGGTGAGGGTCAGGCTTCGGGGAAGGGTTAGGGTTAGGGTTCGGGCTAGGGTTAGGGTTAGGGGACGGGGACGCTTTAGGGTCCAGGTGAGGGTACGACAACGCTTTAGGGGGAGCGTACGTGTGAGGGCGCGGGTTAGTGTCAGCGTACGGGTTAGGATTAAGGGACGGGTGAGGGTCAGGCTTCGAGGAAGGGTTAGGGTTAGGGGACGGGGACGGTTTAGGGTCCAGGTGAGGGTACGACAACGCTTTAGGGGGAGCGTACGTGTGAGGGCGCGGGTTAGTGTCAGCGTACGGGTTAGGATTAGGGGACGGTTGAGGGTCAGGCTTCGGGGAAGGGTTAGGGTTAGGGTTCGGGCTAGGGTTAGGGTTAGGGGACGGGGACGGTTTAGGGTCCACGTGAGGGTACGACAACGCTTTAGGGGGAGCGTACGTGTGAGGGCGCGGCTTAGTGTCAGCGTACGGGTTAGGATTAGGGGACGGGTGAGGGTCAGGCTTCGGGGAAGGGTTAGGGTTAGGGTTCGGGCTTGGGTTAGGGTTAGGGGACGGGGACGGTTTAGGGTCCAGGTGAGGGTACGACAACGCTTTAGGGGGAGCGTACGTGTGAGGGCGCGGGTTAGTGTCAGCGTACGGGTTAGGATTAGGGGACGGGTGAGGGTCAGGCTTCGGGGAAGGGTTAGGGTTAGGGTTCGGGCTAGGGTTAGGGTTAGGGGACGGGGACGGTTTACGGTCCAGGTGAGGGTACGACAATGCTTTAGGGGGAGCGTACGTGTGAGGGCGCGGGTTAGTGTCAGCGTACGGGTTAGGATTAGGGGACGGGTGAGGGTCAGGCTTCGGGTAAGGGTTAGGGTTAGGGTTCGGGCTAGGGTTAGGGTTAGGGGACGGGGACGGTTTAGGGTCCAGGTGAGGGTACGACAACGCTTTAGGGGGAGCGTACGTGTGAGGGCGCGGCTTAGCGTCAGCGTACGGGTTAGGATTAGGGGACGGGTGAGTGTCAGGCTTCGGGGAAGGGTTAGGGTTAGGGGACGGGGACGGTTTAGGGTCCAGGTGAGGGTACGACAACGCTTTAGGGGGAGCGTACGTGTGAGGGCGCGGGTTAGTGTCAGCGTACGGGTTAGGATTAGGGGACGGTTGAGGGTCAGGCTTCGGGGAAGGTTTAGGGTTAGGGTTCGGGCTAGGGTTAGGGTAAGGGGACGGGGACGGTTTAGGGTCCAGGTGAGGGTACGACAACGCTTTAGGGGGAGCGTACGTGTGAGGGCGCGGGTTAGTGTCAGCGTACGGGTTAGGATTAGGGGACGGGTGAGGGTCAGGCTTCGGGGAAGGGTTAGGGTTAGGGGACGGGGACGGTTTAGGGTCCTGGTGAGCGTACGACAATGCTTTAGGGGGAGCGTACGTGTGAGGGCGCGGGTTAGTGTCAGCGTACGGGTTAGGATTAGGGGACGGGTGAGGGTCATGCTTCGGGGAAGGGTTAGGGTTAGGGTTCGGGCTAGGGTTAGGGTTAGGGGACGGGGACGGTTTAGGGTCCAGGTGAGGGTACGACAACGCTTTAGGGGGAGCGTACGTGTGAGGGCGCGGGTTAGTGTCAGCGTACGGGTTAGGATTAGGGGACGGGTGAGGGTCAGGCTTCGGGGAAGGGTTAGGGTTAGGGGACGGGGACGGTTTAGGGTCCAGGTGAGGGTACGACAACGCTTTAGGGGGAGCGTACGTGTGAGGGCGCGGGTTAGTGTCAGCGTACGGGTTAGGATTAGGGGACGGTTGAGGGTCAGGCTTCGGGGAAGGGTTAGGGTTAGGGTTCGGGCTAGGGTTAGGGTAAGGGGACGGGGACGGTTTAGGGTCCAGGTGAGGGTACGACAACGCTTTAGGGGGAGCGTACGTGTGAGGGCGCGGGTTAGTGTCAGCGTACGGGTTAGGATTAGGGGACGGGTGAGGGTCAGGCTTCGGGGAAGGGTTAGGGTTAGGGGACGGGGACGGTTTAGGGTCCAGGTGAGGGTACGACAACGCTTTAGGGGGAGCGTACGTGTGAGGGCGCGGGTTAGTGTCAGCGTACGGGTTAGGATTAGGGGACGGGTGAGGGTCAGGCTTCGGGGAAGGGTTAGGGTTAGGGTTCGGGCTAGGGTTAGGGTTAGGGGACGGGGACGGTTTAGGGTCCAGGTGAGGGTACGACAACGCTTTAGGGGGAGTGTACGTGTGAGGGCGCGGCTTAGCGTCAGCGTACGGGTTAGGATTAGGGGACGGGTGAGGGTCAGGCTTCGGGGAAGGGTTAGGGTTAGGGTTCGGGCTAGGGTTAGGGTTAGGGGACGGGGACGGTTTAGGGTCCAGGTGAGGGTACGACAACGCTTTAGGGGGAGCGTACGTGTGAGGGCGCGGCTTAGCGTCAGCGTACGGGTTAGGATTAGGGGACGGGTGAGGGTCATGCTTCGGGGAAGGGTTAGGGTTAGGGTTCGGGCTAGGGTTAGGGTTAGGGGACGGGGACGGTTTAGGGTCCAGGTGAGGGTACGACAACGCTTTAGGGGGAGCGTACGTGTGAGGGCGCGGGTTAGTGTCAGCGTACGGGTTAGCATTAGGGGACGGGTGAGGGTCAGGCTTCGGGGAAGGGTTAGGGTTAGGGTTCGGCCTAGGGTTAGGGTTAGGGGACGGGGACGGTTTAGGGTCCAGGTGAGGGTACGACAACGCTTTAGGGGGAGCGTACGTGTGAGGGCGCGGGTTAGTGTCAGCGTACGGGTTAGGATTAGGGGACGGGTGAGGGTCAGGCTTCGGGGAAGGGTTAGGGTTAGGGTTCGGGCTAGGGTTAGGGTTAGGGGACGGGGACGGTTTAGGGTCCAGGTGAGGGTACGACAACGCTTTAGGGGGAGCGTACGTGTGAGGGCGCGGCTTAGTGTCAGCGTACGGGTTAGGATTAGGGGACGGGTGAGGGTCAGGCTTCGGGGAAGTGTTAGGGTTAGGGTTCGGGCTAGGGTTAGGGTTAGGGGACGGGGACGGTTTAGGGTCCAGGTGAGGGTACGACAACGCTTTAGGGGGAGCGTACGTGTGAGGGCGCGGCTTAGTGTCAGCGTACGGGTTAGGATTAGGGGACGGGTGAGGGTCAGGCTTCGGGGAAGGGTTAGGGTTAGGGTTCGGGCTAGGGTTAGGGTTAGGGGACGGGGACGGTTTAGGGTCCAGGTGAGGGTACGACAACGCTTTAGGGGGAGCGTACGTGTGAGGGCGCGGCTTAGCGTCAGCGTACGGGTTAGGATTAGGGGACGGGTGAGGATCAGGCTTCGGGGAAGGGTTAGGGTTAGGGGACGGGGACGGTTTAGGGTCCAGGTGAGGGTACGACAACGCTTTAGGGGGAGCGTACGTGTGAGGGCGCGGATTAGTGTCAGCGTACGGGTTAGGATTAGGGGACGGTTGAGGGTCAGGCTTCGGGGAAGGGTTAGGGGACGGGGACGGGGACGGTTTAGGGTCCAGGTGAGGGTACGACAACGCTTTAGGGGGAGCGTACGTGTGAGGGCGCGGGTTAGTGTCAGCGTACGGGTTAGGATTAGGGGACGGGTGAGGGTCAGGCTTCGGGGAAGGGTTAGGGTTAGGGTTCGGGCTAGGGTTAGGGTTAGGGGACGGGAACGGTTTAGGGTCCAGGTGAGGGTACGACAACGCTTTAGGGGGAGCGTACGTGTGAGGGCGCGGGTTAGTGTCAGCGTACGGGTTAGGATTAGGGGACGGGTGAGGGTCAGGCTTCGGGGAAGGGTTAGGGTTAGGGTTCGGGCTAGGGTTAGGGTTAGGGGACGGGGACGGTTTAGGGTCCAGGTGAGGGTACGACAACGCTTTAGGGGGAGCGTACGTGTGAGGGCGCGGCTTAGCGTCAGCGTACGGGTTAGGATTAGGGGACGTGTGAGGGTCAGGCTTCGGGGAAGGGTTAGGGTTAGGGTTCGGGCTAGGGTTAGGGTTAGGGGACGGGGACGGTTTAGGGTCCAGGTGAGGGTACGACAACGCTTTAGGGGGAGCGTACGTGTGAGGGCGCGGCTTAGCTTCAGCGTACGGGTTAGGATTAGGGGACGGGTGAGGGTCAGGTTTCGGGGAAGGGTTAGGGTTAGGGTTCGGGCTAGGGTTAGGGTTAGGGGACGGGGACGGTATAGGGTCCAGGTGAGGGTACGACAACGCTTTAGGGGGAGCGTACGTGTGAGGGCGTGGGTTAGTGTCAGCGTACGGGTTAGGATTAGGGGACGGGTGATGGTCAGGCTTCGGGGAAGGGTTAGGGTTAGGGTTCAGGCTAGGGTTAGGGTTAGGGGACGGGGACGGTTTAGGGTCCAGGTGAGGGTACGACAACGCTTTAGGGGGAGCGTACGTGTGAGGGCGCGGCTTAGTGTCAGCGTACGGGTTAGGATTAGGGGACGGGTGAGGGTCAGGCTTCGGGGAAGGGTTAGGGTTAGGGTTCGGGCTAGGGTTAGGGTTAGGGGACGGGGACGGTTTAGGGTCCAGGTGAGGGTACGACAACGCTTTAGGGGGAGCGTACGTGTGAGGGCGCGGGTTAGTGTCAGCGTACGGGTTAGGATTAGGGGACGGTTGAGGGTCAGGCTTCGGGGAAGGGTTAGGGTTAGGGTACGGGCTAGGGTTAGGGTAAGGGGACGGGGACGGTTTAGGGTCCAGGTGAGGGTACGACAACGCTTTAGGGGGAGCGTACGTGTGCGGCGCGGGTTAGTGTCAGCGTACGGGTTAGGATTAGGGGACGGGTGAGGGTCAGGCTTCGGGGAAGGGTTAGGGTTAGGGTTCGGGCTAGGGTTAGGGTTAGGGGACGGGGACGGTTTAGGGTCCAGGTGAGGGTACGACAACGCTTTAGGGGGAGCGTACGTGTGAGGGCGAAAGTTAGCGTCAGCGTACGGGTTAGGATTAGGGGACGGGTGAGGGTCAGGCTTCGGGGAAGGGTTAGGGTTAGGGGACGGGGACGGTTTAGGGTCCAGGTGAGGGTACGACAACGCTTTAGGGGGAGCGTACGTGTGAGGGCGCGGGTTAGTGTCAGCGTACGGGTTAGGATTAGGGGACGGTTGAGGGTCAGGCTTCGGGGAAGGGTTAGGGTTAGGGTTCGGGCTAGGGTTAGGGTTAGGGGACGGGGACGGTTTAGGGTCCAGGTGAGGGTACGACAACGCTTTAGCGGGAGCGTACGTGTGAGGGCGCGGCTTAGTGTCAGCGTACGGGTTAGGATTAGGGGACGGGTGAGGGTCAGGCTTCGGGGAAGGGTTAGGGTTAGGGTTCGGGCTAGGGTTAGGGTTAGGGGACGGGGACGGTTTAGGGTCCAGGTGAGGGTACGACAACGCTTTAGGGTGAGCGTACGTGTGAGGGCTCGGGTTAGTGTCAGCGTACGGGTTAGGATTAGGGGACGGGTGAGGGTCAGGCTTCGGGGAAGGGTTAGGGTTAGGGTTCGGGCTAGGGTTAGGGTTAGGGGACGGGGACGGTTTAGGGTCCAGGTGAGGGTACGACAACGCTTTAGGGGGAGCGTACGTGTGAGGGCGCGGCTTAGCGTCAGCGTACGGGTTAGGATTAGGGGACGTGTGAGGGTCAGGCTTCGGGGAAGGGTTAGGGTTAGGGTTCGGGCTAGGGTTAGGGTTAGGGGACGGGGACGGTTTAGGGTCCAGGTGAGGGTACGACAACGCTTTAGGGGGAGCGTACGTGTGAGGGCGCGGGTTAGTGTCATTGTACGGGTTAGGATTAGGGGACGGGTGAGGGTCAGGCTTCGGGGAAGGGTTAGGGTTAGGGTTCAGGCTAGGGTTAGGGTTAGAGGACGGGGACGGTTTAGGGTCCAGGTGAGGGTACGACAACGCTTTAGGGGGAGCGTACGTGTGAGGGCGTGGCTTAGTGTCAGCGTACGGGTTAGGATTAGGGGACGGGTGAGGGTCAGGCTTCGGGGAAGGGTTAGGGTTAGGGTTCGGGCTAGGGTTAGGGTTAGGGGACGGGGACGGTTTAGGGTCCAGGTGAGGGTACGACAACGCTTTAGCGGGAGCGTACGTGTGAGGGCGCGGCTTAGTGTCAGCGTACGGGTTAGGATTAGGGGACGGGTGAGGGTCAGGCTTCGGGGAAGGGTTAGGGTTAGGGTTCGGGCTAGGGTTAGGGTTAGGGGACGGGGACGGTTTAGGGTCCAGGTGAGGGTACGACAACGCTTTAGGGTGAGCGTACGTGTGAGGGCTCGGGTTAGTGTCAGCGTACGGGTTAGGATTAGGGGACGGGTGAGGGTCAGGCTTCGGGGAAGGGTTAGGGTTAGGGTTCGGGCTAGGGTTAGGGTTAGGGGACGGGGACGGTTTAGGGTCCAGGTGAGGGTACGACAACGCTTTAGGGGGAGCGTACGTGTGAGGGTGCGGCTTAGCGTCAGCGTACGGGTTAGGATTAGGGGACGTGTGAGGGTCAGGCTTCGGGGAAGGGTTAGGGTTAGGGTTCGGGCTAGGGTTAGGGTTAGGGGACGGGGACGGTTTAGGGTCCAGGTGAGGGTACGACAATGCTTTAGGGGGAGCGTACGTGTGAGGGCGCGGCTTAGCGTCAGCGTGCGGGTTAGGATTAGGGGACGGGTGAGGGTCAGGCTTCGGGGAAGGGTTAGGGTTAGGGTTCGGGCTAGGGTTAGGGTTAGGGGACGGGGACGGTTTAGGGTCCAGGTGAGGGTACGACAACGCTTTAGGGGGAGCGTACGTGTGAGGGCGCGGGTTAGTGTCATTGTACGGGTTAGGATTAGGGGACGGGTGAGGGTCAGGCTTCGGGGAAGGGTTAGGGTTAGGGTTCAGGCTAGGGTTAGGGTTAGGGGACGGGGACGGTTTAGGGTCCAGGTGAGGGTACGACAACGCTTTAGGGGGAGCGTACGTGTGAGGGCGTGGCTTAGTGTCAGCGTACGGGTTAGGATTAGGGGACGGGTGAGGGTCAGGCTTCGGGGAAGGGTTAGGGTTAGGGTTCGGGCTAGGGTTAGGGTTAGGGGACGGGGACGGTTTAGGGTCCAGGTGAGGGTACGACAACGCTTTAGGGGGAGCGTACGTGTGAGGGCGCGGGTTAGCGTCAGCGTACGGGTTAGGATTAGGGGACGGGTGAGGGTCAGGCTTCGGGGAAGGGTTAGGGTTATGGTTCGGGCTAGGGTTAGGGTTAGCGGACGGGGACGGTTTAGGGTCCAGGTGAGGGTACGACAACGCTTTAGGGGGAGCGTACGTGTGAGGGCGCGGCTTAGCGTCAGCGTACGGGTTAAGATTAGGGGACGGGTGAGGGTCAGGCTTCGGGGAAGGGTTAGGGTTAGGGGACGGGGACGGTTTAGGGTCCAGGTGAGGGTACGACAACGCTTTAGGGGGAGCGTACGTGTGAAGGCGTGGGTTAGTGTCAGCGTACGGGTTAGGATTAGGGGACGGTTGAGGGTCAGGCTTCGGGGAATGGTTAGGGGACGGGGATGGGGACGGTTTAGGGTCCAGGTGATGGTACGACAACGCTTTAGGGGGAACGTACGTGTGAGGGCGCGGCTTAGTGTCAGCGTACGGGTTAGGATTAGGAGACCGGTGAGGGTCAGGCTTCGGGGAATGGTTAGGGTTAGGGTTCGGGCTAGGGTTAGGGTTAGGGGACGGGGACGGTTTAAGGTCCAGGTGAGGGTACGACAACGCTTTAGGGGGAGCGTACGTGTGAGGGCACGGGTTAGTGTCACCGTACGGGTTAGGATTAGGGGACGTGTGAGGGTCAGGCTTCGGGGAAGGGTTAGGGTTAGGGTTCGGGCTAGGGTTAGGGTTAGGGGACGGGGACGGTTTAGGGTCCAGGTGAGGGTACGACAACGCTTTAGGGGGAGCGTACGTGTGAGGGCGCGGCTTAGCGTCAGCGTACGGGTTAGGATTAGGGGACGGGTGAGGGTCAGGCTTCGGGGAAGGGTTAGGTTTAGGGTTCGGGCTAGGGTTAGGGTTAGGGGACGGGGACGGTTTAGGGTCCAGGTGAGGGTACGACAACGCTTTAGGGGGAGCGTACGTCTGAGGGCGCGGCTTAGTGTCAGCGTACGGGTTAGGATTAGGGGACGGGTGAGGGTCAGGCTTCGGGGAAGGGTTAGGGTTAGGGTTCGGGCTAGGGTTAGGGTTAGGGGACGGGGACGGTTTAGGGTCCAGGTGAGGGTACGACAACGCTTTAGGGGGAGCGTACGTGTGAGGGCGCGGGTTAGCGTCAGCGTACGGGTTAGGATTAGGGGACGGGTGAGGGTCAGGCTTCGGGGAAGGGTTAGGGTTAGGGGACGGGGACGGTTTAGGGTCCAGGTGAGGGTACGACAACGCTTTAGGGGGAGCGTACGTGTGAGGGCGCGGGTTAGTGTCAGCGTACGGGTTAGGATTAGGGGACGGTTGAGGGTCAGGCTTCGGGGAAGGGTTAGGGTTAGGGTTCGGGCTAGGGTTAGGGTTAGGGGACGGGGACGGTTTAGGGTCCAGGTGAGGGTACGACAACGCTTTAGGGGGAACGTACGTGTGAGGGCGTGGCTTAGTGTCAGCGTACGGGTTAGGATTAGGGGACGGGTGAGGGTCAGGCTTCGGGGAAGGGTTAGGGTTAGGGTTCGGGCTAGGGTTAGGGTTAGGGGACGGGGACGGTTTAGGGTCCAGGTGAGGGTACGACAACGCTTTAGGGGGAGCGTACGTGTGAGGGCGCGGCTTAGTGTCAGCGTACGGGTTAGGATTAGGGGACGGGTGAGGGTCAGGCTTCGGGGAAGGGTTAGGGTTAGGGTTCGGGCTAGGGTTAGGGTTAGGGGACGGGGACGGTTTAGGGTCCAGGTGAGGATACGACAACGCTTTAGGGGGAGCGTACGTGTGAGGGCGCGGCTTAGTGTCAGCGTACGGGTTAGGATTAGGGGACGGGTGAGGGTCAGGCTTCGGGGAAGGGTTAGGGTTAGGGTTCGGGCTAGGGTTAGGGTTAGGGGACGGGGACGGTTTAGGGTCCAGGTGAGGGTACGACAACGCTTTAGGGGGAGCGTACGTGTGAGGGCGCGGGTTAGTGTCAGCGTACGGGTTAGGATTAGGGGACGGGTGAGGGTCAGGCTTCGGGGAAGGGTTAGGGTTAGGGTTCGGGCTAGGGTTAGGGTTAGGGGACGGGGACGGTTTATGGTCCAGGTGAGGGTACGACAACGCTTTAGGGGGAGCGTACGTGTGAGGGCGCGGCTTAGTGTCAGCGTACGGGTTAGGATTAGGGGACGGGTGAGGGTCAGGCTTCGGGGAAGGGTTAGGGTTAGGGTTCGGGCTAGGGTTAGGGTTAGGGGACGGGGACGGTTTAGGGTCCAGGTGAGGGTACGACAACGCTTTAGGGGGAGCGTATGTGTGAGGGCGCGGATTAGCGTCAGCGTACGGGTTAGGATTAGGGGACGTGTGAGGGTCAGGCTTCGGGGAAGGGTTAGGGTTAGGGTTCGGGCTAGGGTTAGGGTTAGGGGACGGGGACAGTTTAGGGTCCAGGTGAGGGTACGACAACGCTTTAGGGGGAGCGTACGTGTGAGGGCGCGGCTTAGCGTCAGCGTACAGGTTAGGATTAGGGGACGGGTGAGGGTCAGGCTTCGGGGAAGGGTTAGGGTTAGGGTTCGGGCTAGGGTTAGGGTTAGGGGACGGGGACGGTTTAGGGTCCAGGTGAGGGTACGACAACGCTTTAGGGGGAGCGTACGTGTGAGGGCGCGGGTTAGCGTCAGCGTACGGGTTAGGATTAGGGGACGGGTGAGGGTCAGGCTTCGGGGAAGGGTTAGGGTTAGGGTTCAGGCTAGGGTTAGGGTTAGGGGACGGGGACGGTTTAGGGTCCAGGTGAGGGTACGACAACGCTTTAGGGGGAGCGTACGTGTGAGGGCGCGGCTTAGTGTCAGCGTACGGGTTAGGATTAGGGGACGGGTGAGGGTCAGGCTTCGGGGAAGGGTTAGGTTTAGGGTTCGGGCTAGGGTTAGGGTTAGGGGACGGGGACGGTTTAGGGTCCAGGTGAGGGTACGACAACGCTTTAAGGGGAGCGTACGTGTGAGGGCGTGGGTTAGTGTCAGCGTACGGGTTAGGATTAGGGGACGGGTGAGGGTCAGGCTTCGGGGAAGGGTTAGGGTTAGGGGACGGGGACGGTTTAGGGTCCAGGTGAGGGTACGACAACGCTTTAGGGGGAGCGTACGTGTGAGGGCGCGGGTTAGTGTCAGCGTACGGGTTAGGATTAGGGGACGGGTGAGGGTCAGGCTTCGCGGAAGGGTTAGGGTTAGGGTTCGGGCTAGGGTTAGGGTTAGGGGACGGGGACGGTTTAGGGTCCAGGTGAGGGTACGACAACGCTTTAGGGGGAGCGTACGTGTGAGGGTGAGGGTTAGCGTCAGCGTACGGGTTAGGATCAGGGGACGGGTGAGGGTCAGGCTTCGGGGAAGGGTTAGGGTTAGGGTTCGGGCTAGGGTTAGGGTTAGGGGACGGGGACGGTTTAGGGTCCAGGTGAGGGTACGACAACGCTTTAGGGGGAGCGTACGTGTGAGGGCGCGGCTTAGTGTCAGCGTACGGATTAGGATTAGGGGACGGGTGAGGGTCAGGCTTCGGGGAAGGGTTAGGGTTAGGGTTCGGGCTAGGGTTAGGGTTAGGGGACGGGGACGGTTTAGGGTCCAGGTGAGGGTACGACAACGCTTTAGGGGGAGCGTACGTGTGAGGGCGTGGCTTAGCGTCAGCGTACGGGTTAGGATTAGGGGACGGGTGAGGGTCAGGCTTCGGGGAAGGGTTAGGGTTAGGGTTCGGGCTAGGGTTAGGGTTAGGGGACGGGGACGGTTTAGGGTACAGGTGAGGGTACGACAACGCTTTAGGGGGAGTGTACGTGTGAGGGCGCGGGTTAGTGTCAGCGTACGGGTTAGGATTAGGGGACGGGTGAGGGTCAGGCTTCGGGGAAGGGTTAGGGTTAGGGTTCAGGCTAGGGTTAGGGTTAGGGGACGGGGACGGTTTAGGGTTCAGGTGAGGGTACGACAACGCTTTAGGGGGAGCGTACGTGTGAGGGCGTGGCTTAGTGTCAGCGTACGGGTTAGGATTAGGGGACGGGTGAGGGTCAGGCTTCTGGGAAGGGTTAGGGTTAGGGTTCGGGCTAGGGTTAGGGTTAGGGGACGGGGACGGTTTAGGGTCCAGGTGAGGGTACGACAACGCTTTAGGGGGAGCGTACGTGTGAGGGCGTGGCTTAGTGTCAGCGTACGGGTTAGGATTAGGGGACGGGTGAGGGTCAGGCTTCGGGGAAGGGTTAGGGTTAGGGTTCGGGCTAGGGTTAGGGTTAGGGGACGGGGACGGTTTAGGGTCCAGGTGAGGGTACGACAACGCTTTAGGGGGAGCGTACGTGTGAGGGCGCGGCTTAGTGTCAGCGTACGGGTTAGGATTAGGGGACGGGTGAGGGTCAGGCTTCGGGGAAGGGTTAGGGTTAGGGTTCGGGCTAGGGTTAGGGTTAGGGGACGGGGACGGTTTAGGGTCCAGGTGAGGATACGACAACGCTTTAGGGGGAGCGTACGTGTGAGGGCGCGGGTTAGTGTCAGCGTACGGGTTAGGATTAGGGGACGGGTGAGGGTCAGGCTTCGGGGAAGGGTTAGGGTTAGGGTTCGGGCTAGGGTTAGGGTTAGGGGACGGGGACGGTTTAGGGTCCAGGTGAGGGTACGACAACGCTTTAGGGGGAGCGTACGTGTGAGGGCGCGGGTTAGTGTCAGCGTACGGGTTAGGATTAGGGGACGGGTGAGGGTCAGGCTTCGGGGAAGGGTTAGGGTTAGGGTTCGGGCTAGGGTTAGGGTTAGGGGACGGGGACGGTTTAGGGTCCAGGTGAGGGTACGACAACGCTTTAGGGGGAGCGTACGTGTGAGGGCGCGGCTTAGTGTCAGCGTACGGGTTAGGATTAGGGGACGGGTGAGGGTCAGGCTTCGGGGAAGGGTTAGGGTTAGGGTTCGGGCTAGGGTTAGGGTTAGGGGACGGGGACGGTTTAGGGTCCAGGTGAGGGTACGACAACGCTTTAGGGGGAGCGTATGTGTGAGGGCGCGGATTAGCGTCAGCGTACGGGTTAGGATTAGGGGACGTGTGAGGGTCAGGCTTCGGGGAAGGGTTAGGGTTAGGGTTCGGGCTAGGGTTAGGGTTAGGGGACGGGGACAGTTTAGGGTCCAGGTGAGGGTACGACAACGCTTTAGGGGGAGCGTACGTGTGAGGGCGCGGCTTAGCGTCAGCGTACAGGTTAGGATTAGGGGACGGGTGAGGGTCAGGCTTCGGGGAAGGGTTAGGGTTAGGGTTCGGGCTAGGGTTAGGGTTAGGGGACGGGGACGGTTTAGGGTCCAGGTGAGGGTACGACAACGCTTTAGGGGGAGCGTACGTGTGAGGGCGCGGGTTAGCGTTAGCGTACGGGTTAGGATTAGGGGACGGGTGAGGGTCAGGCTTCGGGGAAGGGTTAGGGTTAGGGTTCAGGCTAGGGTTAGGGTTAGGGGACGGGGACGGTTTAGGGTCCAGGTGAGGGTACGACAACGCTTTAGGGGGAGCGTACGTGTGAGGGCGCGGCTTAGTGTCAGCGTACGGGTTAGGATTAGGGGACGGATGAGGGTCAGGCTTCGGGGAAGGGTTAGGGTTAGGGTTCGGGCTAGGGTTAGGGTTAGGGGACGGGGACGGTTTAGGGTCCAGGTGAGGGTACGACAACGCTTTAAGGGGAGCGTACGTGTGAGGGCGTGGGTTAGTGTCAGCGTACGGGTTAGGATTAGGGGACGGGTGAGGGTCAGGCTTCGGGGAAGGGTTAGGGTTAGGGGACGGGGACGGTTTAGGGTCCAGGTGAGGGTACGACAACGCTTTAGGGGGAGCGTACGTGTGAGGGCGCGGGTTAGTGTCAGCGTACGGGTTAGGATTAGGGGACGGGTGAGGGTCAGGCTTCGCGGAAGGGTTAGGGTTAGGGTTCGGGCTAGGGTTAGGGTTAGGGGACGGGGACGGTTTAGGGTCCAGGTGAGGGTACGACAACGCTTTAGGGGGAGCGTACGTGTGAGGGTGAGGGTTAGCGTCAGCGTACGGGTTAGGATCAGGGGACGGGTGAGGGTCAGGCTTCGGGGAAGGGTTAGGGTTAGGGTTCGGGCTAGGGTTAGGGTTAGGGGACGGGGACGGTTTAGGGTCCAGGTGAGGGTACGACAACGCTTTAGGGGGAGCGTACGTGTGAGGGCGCGGCTTAGTGTCAGCGTACGGGTTAGGATTAGGGGACGGGTGAGGGTCAGGCTTCGGGGAAGGGTTAGGGTTAGGGTTCGGGCTAGGGTTAGGGTTAGGGGACGGGGACGGTTTAGGGTCCAGGTGAGGGTACGACAACGCTTTAGGGGGAGCGTACGTGTGAGGGCGTGGCTTAGTGTCAGCGTACGGGTTAGGATTAGGGGACGGGTGAGGGTCAGGCTTCGGGGAAGGGTTAGGGTTAGGGTTCGGGCTAGGGTTAGGGTTAGGGGACGGGGACGGTTTAGGGTCCAGGTGAGGGTACGACAACGTTTTAGGGGGAGCGTACGTGTGAGGGCGCGGCTTAGCGTCAGCGTACGGGTTAGGATTAGGGGACGGGTGAGGGTCAGGCTTCGGGGAAGTGTTAGGGTTAGGGGACGGGGACGGTTTAGGGTCCAGGTGAGGGTACGACAACGCTTTAGGGGGAGCGTACGTGTGAGGGCGTGGCTTAGTGTCAGCGTACGGGTTAGGATTAGGGGACGGGTGAGGGTCAGGCTTCGGGGAAGGGTTAGGGTTAGGGTTCGGGCTAGGGTTAGGGTTAGGGGACGGGGACGGTTTAGGGTCCAGGTGAGGGTACGACAACGCTTTAGGGGGAGCGTACGTGTGAGGGCGCGGCTTAGTGTCAGCGTACGGGTTAGGATTAGGGGACGGGTGAGGGTCAGGCTTCGGGGAAGGGTTAGGGTTAGGGTTCGGGCTAGGGTTAGGGTTAGGGGACGGGGACGGTTTAGGGTCGAGGTGAGGGTACGACAACGCTTTAGGGGGAGCGTACGTGTGAGGGCGCGGGTTAGTGTCAGCGTACGGGTTAGGATTAGGGGACGGGTGAGGGTCAGGCTTCGGGGAAGGGTTAGGGTTAGGGTTCGGGCTAGGGTTAGGGTTAGGGGACGGGGACGGTTTAGGGTCCAGGTGAGGGTACGACAACGCTTTAGGGGGAGCGTACGTGTGAGGGCGCGGGTTAGTGTCAGCGTACGGGTTAGGATTAGGGGACGGGTGAGGGTCAGGCTTCGGGGAAGGGTTAGGGTTAGGGTTCGGGCTAGGGTTAGGGTTAGGGGACGGGGACGGTTTAGGGTCCAGGTGAGGGTACGACAACGCTTTAGGGGGAGCGTACGTGTGAGGGCGCGGGTTAGTGTCAGCGTACGGGTTAGGATTAGGGGACGGGTGAGGGTCAGGCTTCGGGGAAGGGTTAGGGTTAGGGTTCGGGCTAGGGTTAGGGTTAGGGGACGGGGACGGTTTAGGGTCCAGGTGAGGGTACGACAACGCTTTAGGGGGAGCGTACGTGTGAGGGCGCGGCTTAGCGTCAGCGTACGGGTTAGGATTAGGGGACGTGTGAGGGTCAGGCTTCGGGGAAGGGTTAGGGTTAGGGTTCGGGCTAGGGTTAGGGTTAGGGGACGGGGACGGTTTAGGGTCCAGGTGAGGGTACGACAACGCTTTAGGGGGAGCGTACGTGTGAGGGCGCAGCTTAGCGTCAGCGTACGGGTTAGGATTAGGGGACGGGTGAGGGTCAGGCTTCGGGGAAGGGTTAGGGTTAGGGTTTGGGCTAGGGTTAGGGTTAGGGGACGGGGACGGTTTAGGGTCCAGGTGAGGGTACGACAACGCTTTAGGGGGAGCGTACGTGTGAGGGTGAGGGTTAGCGTCAGCGTACGGTTTAGGATCAGGGGTCGGGTGAGGGTCAGGCTTCGGGGAAGGGTTAGGGTTAGGGTTCGGGCTAGGGTTAGGGTTAGGGGACGGGGACGGTTTAGGGTCCAGGTGAGGGTACGACAACGCTTTAGGGGGAGCGTACGTGTGAGGGCGCGGGTTAGTGTCAGCGTACGGGTTAGGATTAGGGGACGGGTGAGGGTCAGGCTTCGGGGAAGGGTTAGGGTTAGGGTTCGGGCTAGGGTTAGGGTTAGGGGACGGGGACGGTTTAGGGTCCAGGTGAGGGTACGACAACGCTTTAGGGGGAGCGTACGTGTGAGGGTGAGGGTTAGCGTCAGCGTACGGTTTAGGATCAGGGGACGGGTGAGGGTCAGGCTTCGGGGAAGGGTTAGGGTTAGGGTTCGGGCTAGGGTTAGGGTTAGGGGACGGGGACGGTTTAGGGTCCAGGTGAGGGTACGACAACGCTTTAGGGGGAGCGTACGTGTGAGGGCGCGGCTTAGTGTCAGCGTACGGGTTAGGATTAGGGGACGGGTGAGGGTCAGGCTTCGGGGAAGGGTTAGGGTTAGGGTTCGGGCTAGGGTTAGGGTTAGGGGACGGGGACGGTTTAGGGTCCAGGTGAGGGTACGACAACGCTTTAGGGGGAGCGTACGTGTGAGGGCGTGGCTTAGTGTCAGCGTACGGGTTAGGATTAGGGGACGGGTGAGGGTCAGGCTTCGGGGAAGGGTTAGGGTTAGGGTTCGGGCTAGGGTTAGGGTTAGGGGACGGGGACGGTTTAGGGTCCAGGTGAGGGTACGACAACGCTTTAGGGGGAGCGTACGTGTGAGGGCGCGGCTTAGCGTCAGCGTACGGGTTAGGATTAGGGGACGGGTGAGGCTCAGGCTTCGGGGAAGGGTTAGGGTTAGGGGACGGGGACGGTTTAGGGTCCAGGTGAGGGTACGACAACGCTTTAGGGGGAGCGTACGTGTGAGGGCGCGGGTTAGTGTCAGCGTACGGGTTAGGATTAGGGGACGGGTGAGGGTCAGGCTTCGGGGAAGGGTTAGGGTTAGGGTTCGGGCTAGGGTTAGGGTTAGGGGACGGGGACGGTTTAGGGTCCAGGTGAGGGTACGACAACGCTTTAGGGGGAGCGTACGTGTGAGGGCGCGGGTTAGTGTCAGCGTACGGGTTAGGATTAGGGGACGGGTGAGGGTCAGGCTTCGGGGAAGGGTTAGGGTTGGGGTTCAGGCTAGGGTTAGGGTTAGGGGACGGGGACGGTTTAGGGTCCAGGTGAGGGTACGACAACGCTTTAGGGGGAGCGTACGTGTGAGGGCGTGGCTTAGTGTCAGCGTACGGGTTAGGATTAGGGGACGGGTGAGCGTCAGGCTTCTGGGAAGGGTTAGGGTTAGGGTTCGGGCTAGGGTTAGGGTTAGGGGACGGGGACGGTTTAGGGTCCAGGTGAGGGTACGACAACGCTTTAGGGGGAGCGTACGTGTGAGGGCGCGGCTTAGTGTCAGCGTACGGGTTAGGATTAGGGGACGGGTGAGGGTCAGGCTTCGGGGAAGGGTTAGGGTTAGGGTTCGGGCTAGGGTTAGGGTTAGGGGACGGGGACGGTTTAGGGTCCAGGTGAGGGTACGACAACGCTTTAGGGGGAGCGTACGTGTGAGGGCGCGGCTTAGTGTCAGCGTACGGGTTAGGATTAGGGGACGGGTGAGGGTCAGGCTTCGGGGAAGGGTTAGGGTTAGGGTTCGGGCTAGGGTTAGGGTTAGGGGACGGGGACGGTTTAGGGTCCAGGTGAGGGTACGACAACGCTTTAGGGGGAGCGTACGTGTGAGGGCGCGGCTTAGCGTCAGCGTACGGGTTAGGATTAGGGGACGTGTGAGGGTCAGGCTTCGGGGAAGGGTTAGGGTTAGGGTTCGGGCTAGGGTTAGGGTTAGGGGACGGGGACGGTTTAGGGTCCAGGTGAGGGTACGACAACGCTTTAGGGGGAGCGTACGTGTGAGGGCGCGGCTTAGCGTCAGCGTACGGGTTAGGATTAGGGGACGGGTGAGGGTCAGGCTTCGGGGAAGGGTTAGGGTTAGGGTTCGGGCTAGGGTTAGGGTTAGGGGACGGGGACGGTTTAGGGTCCAGGTGAGGGTACGACAACGCTTTAGGGGGAGCGTACGTGTGAGGGCGCGGGTTAGTGTCAGCGTACGGGTTAGGATTAGGGAACGGGTGATGGTCAGGCTTCGGGGAAGGGTTAGGGTTAGGGTTCAGGCTAGGGTTAGGGTTAGGGGACGGGGACGGTTTAGGGTCCAGGTGAGGGTACGAAAACGCTTTAGGGGGAGCGTACGTGTGAGGGCGCCGCTTAGTGTTAGCGTACGGGTTAGGATTAGGGGACGGGTGAGGGTCAGGCTTCGGGGAAGGGTTAGGGTTAGGGTTCGGGCTAGGGTTAGGGTTAGGGTTAGGGGACGGTTTAGGGTCCAGGTGAGGGTACGACAACGCTTTAGGGGGAGCGTACGTGTGAGGGCGCGGCTTAGTGTCAGCGTACGGGTTAGGATTAGGGGACGAGTGAGGTTCAGGCTTCTGGGAAGGGTTAGGGTTAGGGTTCGGGCTAGGGTTAGGGTTAGGGGACGAGGACCGTTTAGGGTCCAGGTGAGGGTACGACAACGCCTTAGGCGGAGCGTACGTGTGAGGGCGCGGCTTAGTGTCAGGGTACGGGTTAGGATTAGGGGACGGGTGAGGGTCAGGCTTCGGGGAAGGGTTAGGGTTAGGGTTCGGGCTAGGGTTAGGGTTAGGGGACGGGGACGGTTTAGGGTCCAGGTGAGGGTACGACAACGCTTTAGGGGGAGCGTACGTGTGAGGGCGTGGGTTAGTGTCAGCGTACGGGTTAGGATTAGGGGACGGGTGAGGGTCAGGCTTCGGGGAAGGGTTAGGGTTAGGGGACGGGGACGGTTTAGGGTCCAGGTGAGGGTACGACAACGCTTTAGGGGGAGCGTACGTGTGAGGGCGCGGGTTAGTGTCAGCGTACGCGTTAGGATTAGGGGACGGGTGAGGGTCAGGCTTCGGGGAAGGGTTAGGGTTAGGGTTCGGGCTAGGGTTAGGGTTAGGGGACGGGGACGGTTTAGGGTCCAGGTGAGGGTACGACAACGCTTTAGGGGGAGCGTACGTGTGAGGGTGAGGGTTAGCGTCAGCGTACGGGTTAGGATCAGGGGACGGGTGAGGGTCAGGCTTCGGGGAAGGGTTAGGGTTAGGGTTCGGGCTAGGGTTAGGGTTAGGGGACGGGGACGGTTTAGGGTCCAGGTGAGGGTACGACAACGCTTTAGGGGGAGCGTACGTGTGAGGGCGCGGCTTATTGTCAGCGTACGGGTTAGGATTAGGGGACGGGTGAGGGTCAGGCTTCGGGGAAGTGTTAGGGTTAGGGTTCGGGCTAGGGTTAGGGTTAGGGGACGGGGACGGTTTAGGGTCCAGGTGAGGGTACGACAACGCTTTAGGGGGAGCGTACGTGTGAGGGCGCGGCTTAGCGTCAGCGTACGGGTTAGGATTAGGGGACGTGTGAGGGTCAGGCTTCGGGGAAGGGTTAGGGTTAGGGTTCGGGCTAGGGTTAGGGTTAGGGGACGGGGACGGTTTAGGGTCCAGGTGAGGGTACGACAACGCTTTAGGGGGAGCGTACGTGTGAGGGCGCAGCTTAGCGTCAGCGTACGGGTTAGGATTAGGGGACGGGTGAGGGTCAGGCTTCGGGGAAGGGTTAGGGTTAGGGTTCGGGCTAGGGTTAGGGTTAGGGGACGGGGACGGTTTAGGGTCCAGGTGAGGGTACGACAACGCTTTAGGGGGAGCGTACGTGTGAGGGTGAGGGTTAGCGTCAGCGTACGGTTTAGGATCAGGGGACGGGTGAGGGTCAGGCTTCGGGGAAGGGTTAGGGTTAGGGTTCGGGCTAGGGTTAGGGTTAGGGGACGGGGACGGTTTAGGGTCCAGGTGAGGGTACGACAACGCTTTAGGGGGAGCGTACTTGTGAGGGCGCGGGTTAGTGTCAGCGTACGGGTTAGGATTAGGGGACGGGTGAGGGTCAGGCTTCGGGGAAGGGTTAGGGTTAGGGTTCGGGCTAGGGTTAGGGTTAGGGGACGGGGACGGTTTAGGGTCCAGGTGAGGGTACGACAACGCTTTAGGGGGAGCGTACGTGTGAGGGTGAGGGTTAGCGTCAGCGTACGGTTTAGGATCAGGGGACGGGTGAGGGTCAGGCTTCGGGGAAGGGTTAGGGTTAGGGTTCGGGCTAGGGTTAGGGTTAGGGGACGGGGACGGTTTAGGGTCCAGGTGAGGGTACGACAACGCTTTAGGGGGAGCGTACGTGTGAGGGCGCGGCTTAGTGTCAGCGTACGGGTTAGGATTAGGGGACGGGTGAGGGTCAGGCTTCGGGGAAGGGTTAGGGTTAGGGTTCGGGCTAGGGTTAGGGTTAGGGGACGGGGACGGTTTAGGGTCCAGGTGAGGGTACGACAACGCTTTAGGGGGAGCGTACGTGTGAGGGCGTGGCTTAGTGTCAGCGTACGGGTTAGGATTAGGGGACGGGTGAGGGTCAGGCTTCGGGGAAGGGTTAGGGTTAGGGTTCGGGCTAGGGTTAGGGTTAGGGGACGGGGACGGTTTAGGGTCCAGGTGAGGGTACGACAACGCTTTAGGGGGAGCGTACGTGTGAGGGCGCGGCTTAGCGTCAGCGTACGGGTTAGGATTAGGGGACGGGTGAGGCTCAGGCTTCGGGGAAGGGTTAGGGTTAGGGGACGGGGACGGTTTAGGGTCCAGGTGAGGGTACGACAACGCTTTAGGGGGAGCGTACGTGTGAGGGCGCGGGTTAGTGTCAGCGTACGGGTTAGGATTAGGGGACGGGTGAGGGTCAGGCTTCGGGGAAGGGTTAGGGTTAGGGTTCGGGCTAGGGTTAGGGTTAGGGGACGGGGACGGTTTAGGGTCCAGGTGAGGGTACGACAACGCTTTAGGGGGAGCGTACGTGTGAGGGCGCGGGTTAGTGTCAGCGTACGGGTTAGGATTAGGGGACGGGTGAGGGTCAGGCTTCGGGGAAGGGTTAGGGTTGGGGTTCAGGCTAGGGTTAGGGTTAGGGGACGGGGACGGTTTAGGGTCCAGGTGAGGGTACGACAACGCTTTAGGGGGAGCGTACGTGTGAGGGCGTGGCTTAGTGTCAGCGTACGGGTTAGGATTAGGGGACGGGTGAGCGTCAGGCTTCTGGGAAGTGTTAGGGTTAGGGTTCGGGCTAGGGTTAGGGTTAGGGGACGGGGACGGTTTAGGGTCCAGGTGAGGGTACGACAACGCTTTAGGGGGAGCGTACGTGTGAGGGCGCGGCTTAGTGTCAGCGTACGGGTTAGGATTAGGGGACGGGTGAGGGTCAGGCTTCGGGGAAGGGTTAGGGTTAGGGTTCGGGCTAGGGTTAGGGTTAGGGGACGGGGACGGTTTAGGGTCCAGGTGAGGGTACGACAACGCTTTAGGGGGAGCGTACGTGTGAGGGCGCGGCTTAGTGTCAGCGTACGGGTTAGGATTAGGGGACGGGTGAGGGTCAGGCTTCGGGGAAGGGTTAGGGTTAGGGTTCGGGCTAGGGTTAGGGTTAGGGGACGGGGACGGTTTAGGGTCCAGGTGAGGGTACGACAACGCTTTAGGGGGAGCGTACGTGTGAGGGCGCGGCTTAGCGTCAGCGTACGGGTTAGGATTAGGGGACGTGTGAGGGTCAGGCTTCGGGGAAGGGTTAGGGTTAGGGTTCGGGCTAGGGTTAGGGTTAGGGGACGGGGACGGTTTAGGGTCCAGGTGAGGGTACGACAACGCTTTAGGGGGAGCGTACGTGTGAGGGCGCGGCTTAGCGTCAGCGTACGGGTTAGGATTAGGGGACGGGTGAGGGTCAGGCTTCGGGGAAGGGTTAGGGTTAGGGTTCGGGCTAGGGTTAGGGTTAGGGGACGGGGACGGTTTAGGGTCCAGGTGAGGGTACGACAACGCTTTAGGGGGAGCGTACGTGTGAGGGCGCGGGTTAGTGTCAGCGTACGGGTTAGGATTAGGGAACGGGTGATGGTCAGGCTTCGGGGAAGGGTTAGGGTTAGGGTTCAGGCTAGGGTTAGGGTTAGGGGACGGGGACGGTTTAGGGTCCAGGTGAGGGTACGAAAACGCTTTAGGGGGAGCGTACGTGTGAGGGCGCCGCTTAGTGTTAGCGTACGGGTTAGGATTAGGGGACGGGTGAGGGTCAGGCTTCGGGGAAGGGTTAGGGTTAGGGTTCGGGCTAGGGTTAGGGTTAGGGTTAGGGGACGGTTTAGGGTCCAGGTGAGGGTACGACAACGCTTTAGGGGGAGCGTACGTGTGAGGGCGCGGCTTAGTGTCAGCGTACGGGTTAGGATTAGGGGACGAGTGAGGTTCAGGCTTCTGGGAAGGGTTAGGGTTAGGGTTCGGGCTAGGGTTAGGGTTAGGGGACGAGGACCGTTTAGGGTCCAGGTGAGGGTACGACAACGCCTTAGGCGGAGCGTACGTGTGAGGGCGCGGCTTAGTGTCAGGGTACGGGTTAGGATTAGGGGACGGGTGAGGGTCAGGCTTTGGGGAAGGGTTAGGGTTAGGGTTCGGGCTAGGGTTAGGGTTAGGGGACGGGGACGGTTTAGGGTCCAGGTGAGGGTACGACAACGCTTTAGGGGGAGCGTACGTGTGAGGGCGTGGGTTAGTGTCAGCGTACGGGTTAGGATTAGGGGACGGGTGAGGGTCAGGCTTCGGGGAAGGGTTAGGGTTAGGGGACGGGGACGGTTTAGGGTCCAGGTGAGGGTACGACAACGCTTTAGGGGGAGCGTACGTGTGAGGGCGCGGGTTAGTGTCAGCGTACGCGTTAGGATTAGGGGACGGGTGAGGGTCAGGCTTCGGGGAAGGGTTAGGGTTAGGGTTCGGGCTAGGGTTAGGGTTAGGGGACGGGGACGGTTTAGGGTCCAGGTGAGGGTACGACAACGCTTTAGGGGGAGCGTACGTGTGAGGGTGAGGGTTAGCGTCAGCGTACGGGTTAGGATCAGGGGACGGGTGAGGGTCAGGCTTCGGGGAAGGGTTAGGGTTAGGGTTCGGGCTAGGGTTAGGTTTAGGGGACGGGGACGGTTTAGGGTCCAGCTGAGGGTACGACAACGCTTTAGGGGGAGCGTACGTGTGAGGGCGCGGCTTATTGTCAGCGTACGGGTTAGGATTAGGGGACGGGTGAGGGTCAGGCTTCGGGGAAGGGTTAGGGTTAGGGTTCGGGCTAGGGTTAGGGTTAGGGGACGGGGACGGTTTAGGGTCCAGGTGAGGGTACGACAACGCTTTAGGGGTAGCGTACGTGTGAGGGCGCGGCTTAGCGTCAGCGTACGGGTTAGGATTAGGGGACGGGTGAGGGTCAGGCTTCGGGGAAGGGTTAGGTTTAGGGTTCGGGCTAGGGTTAGGGTTAGGGGACGGGGACGGTTTAGGGTCCAGGTGAGGGTACGACAACGCTTTAGGGGGAGCGTACGTGTGAGGGCGCGGCTTAGTGTCAGCTACGGGTTAGGATTAGGGGACGGGTGAGGGTCAGCCTTCGGGGAAGGGTTAGGGTTAGGGTTCGGGCTAGGGTTTGGGTTAGGGGACGGGGACAGTTTAGGGTCCAGGTGAGGGTACGACAACGCTTTAGGGGGAGCGTACGTGTGAGGGCGTGGGTTAGTGTCAGCGTACGGGTTAGGATTAGGGGACGGGTGAGGGTCAGGCTTCGGGGAAGGGTTAGGGTTAGGGGACGGGGACGGTTTAGGGTCCAGGTGAGGGTACGACAACGCTTTAGGGGGAGCGTACGTGTGAGGGCGCGGGTTAGTGTCAGCGTACGGGTTAGGATTAGGGGACGGGTGAGGGTCAGGCTTCGGGGAAGGGTTAGGGTTAGGGTTCGGGCTAGGGTTAGGGTTAGGGGACGGGGACGGTTTAGGGTCCAGGTGAGGGTACGACAACGCTTTACGGGGAGCGTACGTGTGAGGGTGAGGGTTAGCGTCAGCGTACGGGTTAGGATCAGGGGACGGGTGAGGGTCAGGCTTCGGGGAAGGGTTAGGGTTAGGGTTCGGGCTAGGGTTAGGGTTAGGGGACGGGGACGGTTTAGGGTCCAGGTGAGGGTACGACAACGCTTTAGGGGGAGCGTACGTGTGAGGGCGCGGCTTAGTGTCAGCGTACGGGTTAGGATTAGGGGACGGGTGAGGGTCAGGCTTCGGGGAAGGGTTAGGGTTAGGGTTCGGGCTAGGGTTAGGGTTAGGGGACGGGGACGATTTAGGGTCCAGGTGAGGGTACGACAACGCTTTAGGGGGAGCGTACGTGTGAGGGCGCGGCTTAGTGTCAGCGTACGGGTTAGGATTAGGGGACGGGTGAGGGTCAGGCTTCGGGGAAGGGTTAGGGTTAGGGTTCGGGCTAGGGTTAGGGTTAGGGGACGGGGACGGTTTAGGGTCCAGGTGACGGTACGACAACGCTTTAGCGGGAGCGTACGTGTGAGGGCGCGGCTTAGCGTCAGCGTACGGGTTAGGATTAGGGGACGGGTGAGGGTCAGGCTTCGGGGAAGGGTTAGGGTTAGGGGACGGGGACGGTTTAGGGTCCAGGTGAGGGTACGACAACGCTTTAGGGGGAGCGTACGTGTGAGGGCGCGGGTTAGTGTCAGCGTATGGGTTAGGATTAGGGGACGGGTGAGGGTCAGGCTTCGGGGAAGGGTTAGGGTTAGGGTTCGGGCTAGGGTTAGGGTTAGGGGACGGGGACGGTTTAGGGTCCAGGTGAGGGTACGACAACGCTTTAGGGGGAGCGTACGTGTGAGGGCGCGGGTTAGTGTCAGCGTACGGGTTAGGATTAGGGGACGGGTGAGGGTCAGGCTTCGGGGAAGGGTTAGGGTTAGGGTTCAGGCTAGGGTTAGGGTTAGGGGACGGGGACGGTTTAGGGTCCAGGTGAGGGTACGACAACGCTGTAGGGGGAGCGTACGTGTGAGGGCGTGGCTTAGTGTCAGCGTACGGGTTAGGATTAGGGGACGGGTGAGGGTCAGGCTTCTGGGAAGGGTTAGGGTTAGGGTTCGGGCTAGGGTTAGGGTTAGGGGACGGGGACGGTTTAGGGTCCAGGTGAGGGTACGACAACGCTTTAGGGGGAGCGTACGTGTGAGGGCGTGGCTTAGTGTCAGCGTACGGGTTAGGATTAGGGGACGGGTGAGGGTCAGGCTTCGGGGAAGGGTTAGGGTTAGGGTTCGGGCTAGGGTTAGGGTTAGGGGACGGGGACGGTTTAGGGTCCAGGTGAGGGTACGACAACGCTTTAGGGGGAGCGTACGTGTGATGGCGCGGCTTAGTGTCAGCGTACGGGTTAGGATTAGGGGACGGGTGAGGGTCAGGCTTCGGGGAAGGGTTAGGGTTAGGGTTCGGGCTAGGGTTAGGGTTAGGGGACGGGGACGGTTTAGGGTCCAGGTGAGGGTACGACTACGCTTTAGGGGGAGCGTACGTGTGAGGGCGCGGGTTAGTGTCAGCGTACAGGTTAGGATTAGGGGACGGGTGAGGGTCAGGCTTCGGGGAAGTGTTAGGGTTAGGGTTCGGGCTAGGGTTAGGTTTAGGGGACGGGGACGGTTTAGGGTCAAGGTGAGGGTACGACAACGCTTTAGGGGGAGCGTACGTGTGAGGGCGCGGGTTAGTGTCAGCGTCCGGGTTAGGATTAGGGGACGGGTGAGTGTCAGGCTTCGGGGAAGGGTTAGGGTTAGGGTTCGGGCTAGGGTTAGGGTTAGGGGACGGGGACGGTTTAGGGTCCAGGTGAGGGTACGACAACGCTTTAGGGGGAGCGTACGTGTGAGGGCGCGGCTTAGTGTCAGCGTACGGGTTAGCATTAGGGGACGGGTGAGGGTCAGGCTTCGGGGAAGGGTTAGGGTTAGGGTTCGGGCTAGGGTTAGGGTTAGGGGACGGGGACGGTTTAGGGTCCAGGTGAGGGTACGACAACGCTTTAGGGGGAGCGTACGTGTGAGGGCGCGGCTTAGTGTCAGCGTACGGGTTAGGATTAGGGGACGGGTGAGGGTCAGGCTTCGGGGAAGGGTTAGGGTTAGGGTTCGGGCTAGGGTTAGGGTTAGGGGACGAGGACGGTTTAGGGTCCAGGTGAGGATACGACAACGCTTTAGGGGGAGCGTACGTGTGAGGGCGCGGGTTAGTGTCAGCGTACGGGTTAGGATTAGGGGACGGGTGAGGGTCAGGCTTCGGGGAAGGGTTAGGGTTAGGGTTTGGGCTAGGGTTAGGGTTAGGGGACGGGGACGGTTTAGGGTCCAGGTGAGGGTACGACAACGCTTTAGGGGGAGCGTACGTGTGAGGGCGTGGGTTAGTGTCAGCGTACGGGTTAGGATTAGGGGACGGGTGAAGGTCAGGCTTCAGGGAAGTGTTAGGGTGAGGGGACGGGGACGGTTTAGGGTCCAGGTGAGGGTACGACAACGCTTTAGGGGGAGCGTACGTGTGAGGGCGCGGCTTAGTGTCAGCGTACGGGTTAGGATTAGGGGACGGGTGAGGGTCAGGCTTCGGGGAAGGGTTAGGGTTAGGGTTCGGGCTAGGGTTAGGGTTAGGGGACGGGGACGGTTTAGGGTCCAGGTGAGGGTACGACAACGCTTTAGGGGGAGCGTACGTGTGAGGGCGCGGCTTAGTGTCAGCGTACGGGTTAGGATTAGGGGACGGGTGAGGGTCAGGCTTCGGGGAAGGGTTAGGGTTAGGGTTCGGGCTAGGGTTAGGGTTAGGGGACGGGGACGGTTTAGGGTCCAGGTGAGGGTACGACAACGCTTTAGCGGGAGCGTACGTGTGAGGGCGCGGCTTAGCGTCAGCGTACGGGTTAGGATTAGGGGACGGGTGAGGGTCAGGCTTCGGGGAAGGGTTAGGGTTAGGGGACGGGGACGGTTTAGGGTCCAGGTGAGGGTACGACAACGCTTTAGGGGGAGCGTACGTGTGAGGGCGCGGGTTAGTGTCAGCGTATGGGTTAGGATTAGGGGACGGGTGAGGGTCAGGCTTCGGGGAAGGGTTAGGGTTAGGGTTCGGGCTAGGGTTAGGGTTAGGGGACGGGGACGGTTTAGGGTCCAGGTGAGGGTACGACAACGCTTTAGGGGGAGCGTACGTGTGAGGGCGCGGGTTAGTGTCAGCGTACGGGTTAGGATTAGGGGACGGGTGAGGGTCAGGCTTCGGGGAAGGGTTAGGGTTAGGGTTCAGGCTAGGGTTAGGGTTAGGGGACGGGGACGGTTTAGGGTCCAGGTGAGGGTACGACAACGCTGTAGGGGGAGTGTACGTGTGAGGGCGTGGCTTAGTGTCAGCGTACGGGTTAGGATTAGGGGACGGGTGAGGGTCAGGCTTCTGGGAAGGGTTAGGGTTAGGGTTCGGGCTAGGGTTAGGGTTAGGGGACGGGGACGGTTTAGGGTCCAGGTGAGGGTACGACAACGCTTTAGGGGGAGCGTACGTGTGAGGGCGTGGCTTAGTGTCAGCGTACGGGTTAGGATTAGGGGACGGGTGAGGGTCAGGCTTCGGGGAAGGGTTAGGGTTAGGGTTCGGGCTAGGGTTAGGGTTAGGGGACGGGGACGGTTTAGGGTCCAGGTGAGGGTACGACAACGCTTTAGGGGGAGCGTACGTGTGAGGGCGCGGCTTAGTGTCAGCGTACGGGTTAGGATTAGGGGACGGGTGAGGGTCAGGCTTCGGGGAAGGGTTAGGGTTAGGGTTCGGGCTAGGGTTAGGGTTAGGGGACGGGGACGGTTTAGGGTCCAGGTGAGGGTACGACTACGCTTTAGGGGGAGCGTACGTGTGAGGGCGCGGGTTAGTGTCAGCGTACAGGTTAGGATTAGGGGACGGGTGAGGGTCAGGCTTCGGGGAAGTGTTAGGGTTAGGGTTCGGGCTAGGGTTAGGTTTAGGGGACGGGGACGGTTTAGGGTCAAGGTGAGGGTACGACAACGCTTTAGGGGGAGCGTACGTGTGAGGGCGCGGGTTAGTGTCAGCGTCCGGGTTAGGATTAGGGGACGGGTGAGTGTCAGGCTTCGGGGAAGGGTTAGGGTTAGGGTTCGGGCTAGGGTTAGGGTTAGGGGACGGGGACGGTTTAGGGTCCAGGTGAGGGTACGACAACGCTTTAGGGGGAGCGTACGTGTGAGGGCGCGGCTTAGTGTCAGCGTACGGGTTAGCATTAGGGGACGGGTGAGGGTCAGGCTTCGGGGAAGGGTTAGGGTTAGGGTTCGGGCTAGGGTTAGGGTTAGGGGACGGGGACGGTTTAGGGTCCAGGTGAGGGTACGACAACGCTTTAGGGGGAGCGTACGTGTGAGGGCGCGGCTTAGTGTCAGCGTACGGGTTAGGATTAGGGGACGGGTGAGGGTCAGGCTTCGGGGAAGGGTTAGGGTTAGGGTTCGGGCTAGGGTTAGGGTTAGGGGACGAGGACGGTTTAGGGTCCAGGTGAGGATACGACAACGCTTTAGGGGGAGCGTACGTGTGAGGGCGCGGGTTAGTGTCAGCGTACGGGTTAGGATTAGGGGACGGGTGAGGGTCAGGCTTCGGGGAAGGGTTAGGGTTAGGGTTTGGGCTAGGGTTAGGGTTAGGGGACGGGGACGGTTTAGGGTCCAGGTGAGGGTACGACAACGCTTTAGGGGGAGCGTACGTGTGAGGGCGTGGGTTAGTGTCAGCGTACGGGTTAGGATTAGGGGACGGGTGAAGGTCAGGCTTCAGGGAAGTGTTAGGGTGAGGGGACGGGGACGGTTTAGGGTCCAGGTGAGGGTACGACAACGCTTTAGGGGGAGCGTACGTGTGAGGGCGCGGCTTAGTGTCAGCGTACGGGTTAGGATTAGGGGACGGGTGAGGGTCAGGCTTCGGGGAAGGGTTAGGGTTAGGGTTCGGGCTAGGGTTAGGGTTAGGGGACGGGGACGGTTTAGGGTCCAGGTGAGGGTACGACAACGCTTTAGGGGGAGCGTACGTGTGAGGGCGCGGCTTAGTGTCAGCGTACGGGTTAGGATTAGGGGACGGGTGAGGGTCAGGCTTCGGGGAAGGGTTAGGGTTAGGGTTCGGGCTAGGGTTAGGGTTAGGGGACGGGGACGGTTTAGGGTCCAGGTGAGGGTACGACAACGCTTTAGGGGGAGCGTACGTGTGAGGGCGCGGCTTAGCGTCAGCGTACGGGTTAGGATTAGGGGACGGGTGAGGGTCAGGCTTCGGGGAAGGGTTAGGGTTAGGGGACGGGGACGGTTTAGGGTCCAGGTGAGGGTACGACAACGCTTTAGGGGGTGCGTACGTGTGAGGGCGCGGGTTAGTGTCAGCGTACGGGTTAGGATTAGGGAACGGTTGAGGGTCAGGCTTCGGGGAAGGGTTAGGGTTAGGGTTCGGGCTAGGGTTAGGGTTAGGGGACGGGGACGGTTTAGGGTCCAGGTGAGGGTACGACAATGCTTTAGGGGGAGCGTACGTGTGAGGGCGCGGGTTAATGTCAGCGTACGGGTTAGGATTAGGGGACGGGTGAGGGTCAGGCTTCGGGGAAGGGTTAGGGTTAGGGTTCGGGCTAGGGATAGGGTTAGGGGACGGGGACGGTTTAGGGTCCAGGTGAGGGTACGACAACGCTTTAGGGGGAGCGTACGTGTGAGGGCGCGGCTTAGTGTCAGCGTACGGGTTAGGATTAGGGGACGGGTGAGGGTCAGGCTTCGGGGAAGTGTTAGGGTTAGGGTTCGGGCTAGGGTTAGGGTTAGGGGACGGGGACGGTTTAGGGTCCAGGTGAGGGTACGACAACGCTTTAGGGGGAGCGTACGTGTGAGGGCGCGGCTTAGTGTCAGCGTACGGGTTAGGATTAGGGGACGGGTGAGGGTCAGGCTTCGGGGAAGGGTTAGGGTTAGGGTTCGGGCTAGGGTTAGGGTTAGGGGACGGGGACGGTTTAGGGTCCAGGTGAGGGTACGACAACGCTTTAGGGGGAGCGTACATGTGAGGGCGCGGATTAGTGTCAGCATACGGGTTAGGATTAGGGGACAGGTGAGGGTCAGGCTTCGGGGAAGGGTTAGGGTTAGGGTTCGGGCTAGGGTTAGGGTTAGGGGACGGGGACGGTTTAGCGTCCAGGTGAGGGTACGACAACGCTTTAGGGGGAGCGTACGTGTGAGGGCGCGGCTTAGTGTCAGCGTACGGGTTAGGATTAGGGGACGGGTGAGGGTCAGGCTTCGGGGAAGGGTTAGGGTTAGGGTTCGGGCTAGGGTTAGGGTTAGGGGACGGGGACGGTTTAGGGTCCAGGTGAGGGTACGACAACGCTTTAGGGGGAGCGTACGTGTGAGGGCGCGGCTTAGTGTCAGCGTACGGGTTAGGATTAGGGGACGGGTGAGGGTCAGGCTTCGGGGAAGGGTTAGGGTTAGGGTTCGGGCTAGGGTTAGGGTTAGGGGACGGGGACGGTTTAGGGTCCAGGTGAGGGTACGACAACTCTTTAGGGGGAGCGTACGTGTGAGGGCGCGGCTTAGTGTCAGCGTACGGGTTAGGATTAGGGGACGGGTGAGGGTCAGGCTTCGGGGAAGGGTTAGGGTTAGGGTTCGGTCTAGGGTTAGGTTTAGGGGACGGGGACGGTTTAGGGTCCAGGTGAGGGTACGACAACGCTTTAGGGGGAGCGTACGTGTGAGGGCGCGGCTTAGTGTCAGCGTACGGGTTAGGATTAGGGGACGGGTGAGGGTCAGGCTTCGGGGAAGGGTTAGGGTTAGGGTTCGGGCTAGGTTTAGGGTTAGGGGACGGGGACGGTTTAGGGTCCAGGTGAGGGTACGATAACGCTTTAGGGGGAGCGTACGTGTGAGGGCGCGGGTTAGTGTCAGCGTACGGGTTAGGATTAGGGGACGGGTGAGGGTCAGGCTTCGGGGAAGGGTTAGGGTTAGGGGACGGGGACGGTTTAGGGTCCAGGTGAGGGTACGACAACGCTTTAGGGGGAGCGTACGTGTGAGGGCGCGGGTTAGTGTCAGCGTACGCGTTAGGATTAGGGGACGGGTGAGGGTCAGGCTTCGGGGAAGGGTTAGGGTTAGGGTTCGGGCTAGGGTTAGGGTTAGGGGACGGGGACGGTTTAGGGTCCAGGTGAGGGTACGACAACGCTTTAGGGGGAGCGTACGTGTGAGGGTGAGGGTTAGCGTCAGCGTACGGGTTAGGATCAGGGGACGGGTGAGGGTCAGGCTTCGGGGAAGGGTTAGGGTTAGGGTTCGGGCTAGGGTTAGGTTTAGGGGACGGGGACGGTTTAGGGTCCAGCTGAGGGTACGACAACGCTTTAGGGGGAGCGTACGTGTGAGGGCGCGGCTTATTGTCAGCGTACGGGTTAGGATTAGGGGACGGGTGAGGGTCAGGCTTCGGGGAAGGGTTAGGGTTAGGGTTCGGGCTAGGGTTAGGGTTAGGGGACGGGGACGGTTTAGGGTCCAGGTGAGGGTACGACAACGCTTTAGGGGGAGCGTACGTGTGAGGGCGCGGCTTAGCGTCAGCGTACGGGTTAGGATTAGGGGACGGGTGAGGGTCAGGCTTCGGGGAAGGGTTAGGTTTAGGGTTCGGGCTAGGGTTAGGGTTAGGGGACGGGGACGGTTTAGGGTCCAGGTGAGGGTACGACAACGCTTTAGGGGGAGCGTACGTGTGAGGGCGCGGCTTAGTGTCAGCTACGGGTTAGGATTAGGGGACGGGTGAGGGTCAGCCTTCGGGGAAGGGTTAGGGTTAGGGTTCGGGCTAGGGTTTGGGTTAGGGGACGGGGACAGTTTAGGGTCCAGGTGAGGGTACGACAACGCTTTAGGGGGAGCGTACGTGTGAGGGCGTGGGTTAGTGTCAGCGTACGGGTTAGGATTAGGGGACGGGTGAGGGTCAGGCTTCGGGGAAGGGTTAGGGTTAGGGGACGGGGACGGTTTAGGGTCCAGGTGAGGGTACGACAACGCTTTAGGGGGAGCGTACGTGTGAGGGCGCGGGTTAGTGTCAGCGTACGGGTTAGGATTAGGGGACGGGTGAGGGTCAGGCTTCGGGGAAGGGTTAGGGTTAGGGTTCGGGCTAGGGTTAGGGTTAGGGGACGGGGACGGTTTAGGGTCCAGGTGAGGGTACGACAACGCTTTACGGGGAGCGTACGTGTGAGGGTGAGGGTTAGCGTCAGCGTACGGGTTAGGATCAGGGGACGGGTGAGGGTCAGGCTTCGGGGAAGGGTTAGGGTTAGGGTTCGGGCTAGGGTTAGGGTTAGGGGACGGGGACGGTTTAGGGTCCAGGTGAGGGTACGACAACGCTTTAGGGGGAGCGTACGTGTGAGGGCGTGGGTTAGTGTCAGCGTACGGGTTAGGATTAGGGGACGGGTGAAGGTCAGGCTTCAGGGAAGTGTTAGGGTGAGGGGACGGGGACGGTTTAGGGTCCAGGTGAGGGTACGACAACGCTTTAGGGGGAGCGTACGTGTGAGGGCGCGGCTTAGTGTCAGCGTACGGGTTAGGATTAGGGGACGGGTGAGGGTCAGGCTTCGGGGAAGGGTTAGGGTTAGGGTTCGGGCTAGGGTTAGGGTTAGGGGACGGGGACGGTTTAGGGTCCAGGTGAGGGTACGACAACGCTTTAGGGGGAGCGTACGTGTGAGGGCGCGGCTTAGTGTCAGCGTACGGGTTAGGATTAGGGGACGGGTGAGGGTCAGGCTTCGGGGAAGGGTTAGGGTTAGGGTTCGGGCTAGGGTTAGGGTTAGGGGACGGGGACGGTTTAGGGTCCAGGTGAGGGTACGACAACGCTTTAGGGGGAGCGTACGTGTGAGGGCGCGGCTTAGCGTCAGCGTACGGGTTAGGATTAGGGGACGGGTGAGGGTCAGGCTTCGGGGAAGGGTTAGGGTTAGGGGACGGGGACGGTTTAGGGTCCAGGTGAGGGTACGACAACGCTTTAGGGGGTGCGTACGTGTGAGGGCGCGGGTTAGTGTCAGCGTACGGGTTAGGATTAGGGAACGGTTGAGGGTCAGGCTTCGGGGAAGGGTTAGGGTTAGGGTTCGGGCTAGGGTTAGGGTTAGGGGACGGGGACGGTTTAGGGTCCAGGTGAGGGTACGACAATGCTTTAGGGGGAGCGTACGTGTGAGGGCGCGGGTTAATGTCAGCGTACGGGTTAGGATTAGGGGACGGGTGAGGGTCAGGCTTCGGGGAAGGGTTAGGGTTAGGGTTCGGGCTAGGGATAGGGTTAGGGGACGGGGACGGTTTAGGGTCCAGGTGAGGGTACGACAACGCTTTAGGGGGAGCGTACGTGTGAGGGCGCGGCTTAGTGTCAGCGTACGGGTTAGGATTAGGGGACGGGTGAGGGTCAGGCTTCGGGGAAGTGTTAGGGTTAGGGTTCGGGCTAGGGTTAGGGTTAGGGGACGGGGACGGTTTAGGGTCCAGGTGAGGGTACGACAACGCTTTAGGGGGAGCGTACGTGTGAGGGCGCGGCTTAGTGTCAGCGTACGGGTTAGGATTAGGGGACGGGTGAGGGTCAGGCTTCGGGGAAGGGTTAGGGTTAGGGTTCGGGCTAGGGTTAGGGTTAGGGGACGGGGACGGTTTAGGGTCCAGGTGAGGGTACGACAACGCTTTAGGGGGAGCGTACATGTGAGGGCGCGGATTAGTGTCAGCATACGGGTTAGGATTAGGGGACAGGTGAGGGTCAGGCTTCGGGGAAGGGTTAGGGTTAGGGTTCGGGCTAGGGTTAGGGTTAGGGGACGGGGACGGTTTAGCGTCCAGGTGAGGGTACGACAACGCTTTAGGGGGAGCGTACGTGTGAGGGCGCGGCTTAGTGTCAGCGTACGGGTTAGGATTAGGGGACGGGTGAGGGTCAGGCTTCGGGGAAGGGTTAGGGTTAGGGTTCGGGCTAGGGTTAGGGTTGGGGGACGGGGACGGTTTAGGGTCCAGGTGAGGGTACGACAACGCTTTAGGGGGAGCGTACGTGTGAGGGCGCGGCTTAGTGTCAGCGTACGGGTTAGGATTAGGGGACGGGTGAGGGTCAGGCTTCGGGGAAGGGTTAGGGTTAGGGTTCGGGCTAGGGTTAGGGTTAGGGGACGGGGACGGTTTAGGGTCCAGGTGAGGGTACGACAACTCTTTAGGGGGAGCGTACGTGTGAGGGCGCGGCTTAGTGTCAGCGTACGGGTTAGGATTAGGGGACGGGTGAGGGTCAGGCTTCGGGGAAGGGTTAGGGTTAGGGTTCGGTCTAGGGTTAGGTTTAGGGGACGGGGACGGTTTAGGGTCCAGGTGAGGGTACGACAACGCTTTAGGGGGAGCGTACGTGTGAGGGCGCGGCTTAGTGTCAGCGTACGGGTTAGGATTAGGGGACGGGTGAGGGTCAGGCTTCGGGGAAGGGTTAGGGTTAGGGTTCGGGCTAGGTTTAGGGTTAGGGGACGGGGACGGTTTAGGGTCCAGGTGAGGGTACGATAACGCTTTAGGGGGAGCGTACGTGTGAGGGCGCGGGTTAGTGTCAGCGTACGGGTTAGGATTAGGGGACGGGTGAGGGTCAGGCTTCGGGGAAGGGTTAGGGTTAGGGGACGGGGACGGTTTAGGGTCCAGGTGAGGGTACGATAACGCTTTAGGGGGAGCGTACGTGTGAGGGCGCGGGTTAGTGTCAGCGTACGGGTTAGGATTAGGGGACGGGTGAGGGTCAGGCTTCGGGAAAGGGTTAGGGTTAGGGTTCGGGCTAGGGTTAGGGTTAGGGGACGGGGACGGTTTAGGGTCCAGGTGAGGGTACGACAACGCTTTAGGGGGAGCGTACGTGTGAGGGCGCGGGTTAGTGTCAGCGTACGGGTTAGGATTAGGGGACGGGTGAGGGTCAGGCTTCGGGGAAGGGTTAGGGTTAGGGGACGGGGACGATTTAGGGTCCAGGTGAGGGTACGACAACGCTTTAGGGGGAGCGTACGTGTGAGGGCGCGGGTTAGTGTCAGCGTAGGGGTTAGGATTAGGGGACGGGTGAGGGTCAGGCTTCGGGGAAGGGTTAGGGTTAGGGTTCGGGCTAGGGTTAGGGTTAGGGGACGGGGACGGTTTAGGGTCCAGGTGAGGGTACGACAACGCTTTACGGGGAGCGTACGTGTGAGGGCGCGGGTTAGTGTCAGCGTACGGGTTAGGATTAGGGGACGGGTGAGGGTCAGGCTTCGGGGAAGGGTTAGGGTTAGGGGACGGGGACGGTTTAGGGTCCAGGTGAGGGTACGACAACGCTTTAGGGGGAGCGTACGTGTGAGGGCGCGGGTTAGTGTCAGCGTACGGGTTAGGATTAGGGTACGGTTGACGGTCAGGCTTCTGGAAAGGGTTAGGGTTAGGGTTCGGGCTAGGGTTAGGGTTAGGCGACGGGGACGGTTTAGGGTCCAGGTGAGGGTACGACAACGCTTTAGCGGGAGTGTACGTGTGAGGGCGCGGCTTAGTGTCAGCGTACGGGTTAGGATTAGGGGACGGGTGAGGGTCAGGCTTCGGGGAAGGGTTAGGGTTAGGGTTCGGGCTAGGGTTAGGGTTAGGGGACGGGGACGGTTTAGGGTCCAGGTGAGGGTACGACAACGCTTTAGGGGGAGCGTACGTGTGAGGGCGCGGGTTAGTGTCTGCGTACGGGTTAGGATTAGGGGACGGGTGAGGGTCAGGCTTCGGCGAAGGGTTAGGGTTAGGGTTCGGGCTAGGGTTAGGGTTAGGGGACGGGGACGGTTTAGGGTCCAGGTGAGGGTACGACAACGCTTTAGGGGGAGCGTACGTGTGAGGGCGCGGCTTAGTGTCAGCGTACGGGTTAGGATTAGGGGACGGGTGAGGGTCAGGCTTCGGGGAATGGTTAGGGTTAGGGTTCGGGCTAGGTTTAGGGTTAGGGGACGGGGACGGTTTAGGGTCCAGGTGAGGGTACGACAACGCTTTATGGGGAGCGTACGTGTGAGGGCGCGGCTTAGCGTCAGCGTACGGGTTAGGATTAGGGGACGGGTGAGGGTCAGGCTTCGGGGAAGGGTTAGGGTTAGGGTTCGGGCTAGGGTTAGGGTTAGGGGACGGGGACGGTTTAGGGTCCAAATGAGGGTATGACAACGCTTTAGAGGGAGCGTACGTGTGAGGGCGTGGGTTAGTGTCAGCGTACGGGTTAGGATTAGGGGACGGGTGAGGGTCAGGTTTCGGGGAAGGGTTAGGGTTAGGGTTCGGGCTAGGGTTAGGGTTAGGGGACGGGGACTGTTTAGGGTCCAGGTGAGGGTACGACAACGCTTTAGGGGGAGCGTACGTGTGAGGGCGCCGGTTAGTGTCAGCGTACGTGTTAGGATTATGGGACGGGTGAGGGTCAGGCTTCGGGGAAGGGTTAGGGTTAGGGGACGGGGACGGTTTAGGGTCCAGGTGAGGGTACGACAACGCTTTAGGGGGAGCGTACGTGTGAGGGCGCGGGTTAGTGTCAGCGTACGGGTTAGGATTAGGGGACGGGTGAGGGTCAGGCTTCGGGGAAGGGTTAGGGTTAGGGTTCGGGCTAGGGTTAGGGTTAGGGGACGGGGACGGTTTAGGGTCCAGGTGAGGGTACGACAACGCTTTAGGGGGAGCGTACGTGTGAGGGCGCGGCTTAGTGTCAGCGTACGGGTTAGGATTAGGGGACGGGTGAGGGTCAGGCTTCGGGGAAGGGTTAGGGTTAGGGTTCGGGCTAGGGTTAGGGTTAGGGGACGGGGACGGTTTAGGGTCCAGGTGAGGGTACGACAACGCTTTAGGGGGAGCGTACGTGTGAGGGCGCGGGTTAGTGTCAGCGTACGTGTTAGGATTAGGGGACGGGTGAGGGTCAGGCTTCGGGGAAGGGTTAGGGTTAGGGTTCGGGCTAGGGTTAGGGTTAGGGGACGGGGACGGTTTAGGGTCCAGGTGAGGGTACGACAACGCTTTAGGGGGAGCGTACATGTGAGGGCGCGGATTAGTGTCAGCATACGGGTTAGGATTAGGGGACAGGTGAGGGTCAGGCTTCGGGGAAGGGTTAGGGTTAGGGTTCGGGCTAGGGTTAGGGTTAGGGGACGGGGACGGTTTAGCGTCCAGGTGAGGGTACGACAACGCTTTAGGGGGAGCGTACGTGTGAGGGCGCGGCTTAGTGTCAGCGTACGGGTTAGGATTAGGGGACGGGTGAGGGTCAGGCTTCGGGGAAGGGTTAGGGTTAGGGTTCGGGCTAGGGTTAGGGTTAGGGGACGGGGACGGTTTAGGGTCCAGGTGAGGGTACGACAACGCTTTAGGGGGAGCGTACGTGTGAGGGCGCGGCTTAGTGTCAGCGTACGGGTTAGGATTAGGGGACGGGTGAGGGTCAGGCTTCGGGGAAGGGTTAGGGTTAGGGTTCGGGCTAGGGTTAGGGTTAGGGGACGGGGACGGTTTAGGGTCCAGGTGAGGGTACGACAACTCTTTAGGGGGAGCGTACGTGTGAGGGCGCGGCTTAGTGTCAGCGTACGGGTTAGGATTAGGGGACGGGTGAGGGTCAGGCTTCGGGGAAGGGTTAGGGTTAGGGTTCGGTCTAGGGTTAGGTTTAGGGGACGGGGACGGTTTAGGGTCCAGGTGAGGGTACGACAACGCTTTAGGGGGAGCGTACGTGTGAGGGCGCGGCTTAGTGTCAGCGTACGGGTTAGGATTAGGGGACGGGTGAGGGTCAGGCTTCGGGGAAGGGTTAGGGTTAGGGTTCGGGCTAGGTTTAGGGTTAGGGGACGGGGACGGTTTAGGGTCCAGGTGAGGGTACGATAACGCTTTAGGGGGAGCGTACGTGTGAGGGCGCGGGTTAGTGTCAGCGTACGGGTTAGGATTAGGGGACGGGTGAGGGTCAGGCTTCGGGAAAGGGTTAGGGTTAGGGTTCGGGCTAGGGTTAGGGTTAGGGGACGGGGACGGTTTAGGGTCCAGGTGAGGGTACGACAACGCTTTAGGGGGAGCGTACGTGTGAGGGCGCGGGTTAGTGTCAGCGTACGGGTTAGGATTAGGGGACGGGTGAGGGTCAGGCTTCGGGGAAGTGTTAGGGTTAGGGGACGGGGACGATTTAGGGTCCAGGTGAGGGTACGACAACGCTTTAGGGGGAGCGTACGTGTGAGGGCGCGGGTTAGTGTCAGCGTAGGGGTTAGGATTAGGGGACGGGTGAGGGTCAGGCTTCGGGGAAGGGTTAGGGTTAGGGTTCGGGCTAGGGTTAGGGTTAGGGGACGGGGACGGTTTAGGGTCCAGGTGAGGGTACGACAACGCTTTACGGGGAGCGTACGTGTGAGGGCGCGGGTTAGTGTCAGCGTACGGGTTAGGATTAGGGGACGGGTGAGGGTCAGGCTTCGGGGAAGGGTTAGGGTTAGGGGACGGGGACGGTTTAGGGTCCAGGTGAGGGTACGACAACGCTTTAGGGGGAGCGTACGTGTGAGGGCGCGGGTTAGTGTCAGCGTACGGGTTAGGATTAGGGTACGGTTGACGGTCAGGCTTCTGGAAAGGGTTAGGGTTAGGGTTCGGGCTAGGGTTAGGGTTAGGCGACGGGGACGGTTTAGGGTCCAGGTGAGGGTACGACAACGCTTTAGCGGGAGTGTACGTGTGAGGGCGCGGCTTAGTGTCAGCGTACGGGTTAGGATTAGGGGACGGGTGAGGGTCAGGCTTCGGGGAAGGGTTAGGGTTAGGGTTCGGGCTAGGGTTAGGGTTAGGGGACGGGGACGGTTTAGGGTCCAGGTGAGGGTACGACAACGCTTTAGGGGGAGCGTACGTGTGAGGGCGCGGGTTAGTGTCTGCGTACGGGTTAGGATTAGGGGACGGGTGAGGGTCAGGCTTCGGCGAAGGGTTAGGGTTAGGGTTCGGGCTAGGGTTAGGGTTAGGGGACGGGGACGGTTTAGGGTCCAGGTGAGGGTACGACAACGCTTTAGGGGGAGCGTACGTGTGAGGGCGCGGCTTAGTGTCAGCGTACGGGTTAGGATTAGGGGACGGGTGAGGGTCAGGCTTCGGGGAATGGTTAGGGTTAGGGTTCGGGCTAGGTTTAGGGTTAGGGGACGGGGACGGTTTAGGGTCCAGGTGGGGGTACGACAACGCTTTATGGGGAGCGTACGTGTGAGGGCGCGGCTTAGCGTCAGCGTACGGGTTAGGATTAGGGGACGGGTGAGGGTCAGGCTTCGGGGAAGGGTTAGGGTTAGGGTTCGGGCTAGGGTTAGGGTTAGGGGACGGGGACGGTTTAGGGTCCAAATGAGGGTATGACAACGCTTTAGAGGGAGCGTACGTGTGAGGGCGCGGGTTAGTGTCAGCGTACGGGTTAGGATTAGGGGACGGGTGAGGGTCAGGTTTCGGGGAAGGGTTAGGGTTAGGGTTCGGGCTAGGGTTAGGGTTAGGGGACGGGGACTGTTTAGGGTCCAGGTGAGGGTACGACAACGCTTTAGGGGGAGCGTACGTGTGAGGGCGCCGGTTAGTGTCAGCGTACGTGTTAGGATTATGGGACGGGTGAGGGTCAGGCTTCGGGGAAGGGTTAGGGTTAGGGGACGGGGACGGTTTAGGGTCCAGGTGAGGGTACGACAACGCTTTAGGGGGAGCGTACGTGTGAGGGCGCGGGTTAGTGTCAGCGTACGGGTTAGGATTAGGGGACGGGTGAGGGTCAGGCTTCGGGGAAGGGTTAGGGTTAGGGTTCGGGCTAGGGTTAGGGTTAGGGGACGGGGACGGTTTAGGGTCCAGGTGAGGGTACGACAACGCTTTAGGGGGAGCGTACGTGTGAGGGCGCGGCTTAGTGTCAGCGTACGGGTTAGGATTAGGGGACGGGTGAGGGTCAGGCTTCGGGGAAGGGTTAGGGTTAGGGTTCGGGCTAGGGTTAGGGTTAGGGGACGGGGACGGTTTAGGGTCCAGGTGAGGGTACGACAACGCTTTAGGGGGAGCGTACGTGTGAGGGCGCGGGTTAGTGTCAGCGTACGTGTTAGGATTAGGGGACGGGTGAGGGTCAGGCTTCGGGGAAGGGTTAGGGTTAGGGTTCGGGCTAGGGTTAGGGTTAGGGGACGGGGACGGTTTAGGGTCCAGGTGAGGGTACGACAACGCTTTAGGGGGAGCGTACGTGTGAGGGCGCGGCTTAGTGTCAGCGTACGGGTTAGGATTAGGGGACGGGTGAGGGTCAGGCTTCGGGGAATGGTTAGGGTTAGGGTTCGGGCTAGGTTTAGGGTTAGGGGACGGGGACGGTTTAGGGTCCAGGTGAGGGTACTACAACGCTTTATGGGGAGCGTACGTGTGAGGGCGCGGCTTAGCGTCAGCGTACGGGTTAGGATTAGGGGACGGGTGAGGGTCAGGCTTCGGGGAAGGGTTAGGGTTAGGGTTCGGGCTAGGGTTAGGGTTAGGGGACGGGGACGGTTTAGTGTCCAGGTGAGGGTACGACAACGCTTTAGGGGGAGCGTACGTGTGAGGGCGCGGGTTATTGTCAGCGTACGGGTTAGGATTAGGGGACGGGTGAGGGTCAGGCTTCGGGGAAGTGTTAGGGTTAGGGTTCGGGCTAGGGTTAGGGTTAGGGGACGGGGACGGTTTAGGGTCCAGGTGAGGGTACGACAATGCTGTAGGGGGAGCGTACGTGTGAGGGCGCGGCTTAGTCACAGCGTACGGGTTAGGATTAGGGGACGGGAGAGGGTCAGGCTTCGGGGAAGGGTTAGGGTTAGGGTTCGGGCTAGGGTTAGGGTTAGGGGACGGGGACGGTTTAGGGTCCAGGTGAGGGTACGACAACGCTTTAGGGGGAGCGTACGTGTGAGGGCGAGGGTTAGTGTCAGCGTACGGGTTAGGATTAGGGGACGGGTGAGGGTCAGGCTTCGGGGAAGGGTTAGGGTTAGGGTTCGGGCTAGGGTTAGGGTTAGGGGACGGGGACGGTTTAGGGTCCAGGTGAGGGTACGACAACGCTTTATGGGGAGCGTACGTGTGAGGGCGCGGCTTAGTGTCAGCGTACGGGTTAGGATTAGGGGACGGGTGAGGGTCAGGCTTCGGGGAAGGGTTAGGGTTAGGGTTCGGCCTAGTGTTAGGGTTAGGGGACGGGGACGGTTTAGGGTCCAGGTGAGGGTACGACAACGCTTTAGGGGGAGCGTACGTGTGAGGGCGCGGCTTAGTGTCAGCGTACGGGTTAGGATTAGGGGACGGGTGAGGGTCAGGCTTCGGGGAAGGGTTAGGGTTAGGGTTCGGGCTAGGGTTAGGGTTAGGGGACGGGGACGGTTTAGGGTCCAGGTGAGGGTACGACAACGCTTTAGGGGGAGCGTACGTGTGAGGGCGCGGCTGAGTGTCAGTGTACGGGTTAGGATTAGGGGACGGGTGAGGGTCAGGCTTCGGGGAAGGGTTAGGGTTAGGGTTCGGGCTAGGGTTAGGGTTAGGGGACGGGGACGGTTTAGGGTCCAGGTGAGGGTACGACAACGCTTTAGGGGGAGCGTACGTGTGAGGGCGCGGCTTAGTTTCAGCGTACGGGTTAGGATTAGGGTACGGGTGAGGGTCAGACTTCGGGGAAGGGTTAGGGTTAGGGTTCGGGCTAGGGTTAGGGTTAGGGGACGGGGACGGTTTAGGGTCCAGGTGAGGGTACGACAACGCTTTAGGGGGAGCGTAGGTGTGAGGGCGCGGCTTAGTGTCAGCGTACGGGTTAGGATTAGGGGACGGGTGAGGGTCAGGCTTCGGGGAAGTGTTAGGGTTAGGGTTCGGGCTAGGGTTAGGGTTAGGGGACGGGGACGGTTTATGGTCCAGGTGAGGGTACGACAACGCTTTAGGGGGAGCGTACGTGTGAGGGCGCGGGTTAGTGTCAGCGTACGGGTTAGGATTAGGGGATGGGTGAGGGTCAGGCTTCGGGGAAGGGTTAGGGTTAGGGTTCGGGCTAGGGTTAGGGTTAGGGGACGGGGACGGTTTAGGGTCCAGGTGAGGGTACGACAACGCTTTAGGGGGAGCGTACGTGTGAGGGCGCGGGTTAGTGTCAGCGTACGGGTTAGGATTAGGGTACGGGTGAGGGTCAGGCTTCGGGGAAGGATTAGGGTTAGGGTTCGGGCTAGGGTTAGGGTTAGGGGACGGGGACGGTTTAGGGTCCAGGTGAGGGTACGACAACGCTTTAGGGGGAGCGTCCGTGTGAGGGCGCGGGTTAGTGTTAGCGTACGGGTTAGGATTAGGGGACGGGTGAGGGTCAGGCTTCGGGGAATGGTTAGGGTTAGGGGACGGGGACAGCTTAGGGTCCAGGTGAGGGTACGACAACGCTTTAGGGGGAGCGTACGTGTGAGGGCGCGGGTTAGTGTCAGCGTACGGGTTAGGATTAGGGGACGGTTGAGGGTCAGGCTTCGGGGAAGGGTTAGGGTTAGGGTTCGGGCTAGGGTTAGGGTTAGGGGACGGGGACGGTTTAGGGTCCAGGTGAGGGTACGACAACGCTTTAGCGGGAGCGTACGTGTGAGGGCGCGGCTTAGTGTCAGCGTACGGGTTAGGATTACGGGACGGGTGAGGGTCAGGCTTCGGGGAAGGGTTAGGGTTAGGGTTCGGGCTAGGGTTAGGGTTAGGGGACGGGGACGGTTTAGGGTCCAGGTGAGGGTACGACAACGCTTTAGGGGGAGCGTACGTGTGAGGGCGCGGCTTAGTGTCAGCGTACGGGTTAGGATTAGGGGACGGGTGAGGGTCAGGCTTCGGGGAAGGGTAAGGGTTAGGGTTAGGGTTCGGGCTAGGGTTAGGGTTAGGGGACGGGGACGGTTTAGGGTCCAGGTGAGGGTACGACAACGCTTTAGGGGGAGCGTACGTGTGAGGGCGCGGCTTAGTGTCAGCGTACGGGTTAGGATTAGGGGACGGGTGAGGGTCAGGCTTCGGGGAAGGGTTAGGGTTAGGGTTCGGGCTAGGGTTAGGCTTAGGGGACGGGGACGGTTTAGGGTCCAGGTGAGGGTACGACAACGCTTTAGGGGGAGCGTACGTGTGAGGGCGCGGCTTAGTGTCAGCGTACGGGTTAGGATTAGGGCACGGGTGAGGGTCAGGCTTCGGGGAAGGGTTAGGGTTAGGGTTCGGGCTAGGGTTAGGGTTAGGGGACGGGGACGGTTTAGGGTCCAGGTGAGGGTACGACAACGCTGTAGGGGGAGCATACATGTGAGGGCGCGGGTTAGTGTCAGCGTACGGGTTAGGATTAGGGGACGGGTGAGGGTCAGGCTTCGGGGAAGGGTTAGGGTTAGGGTTCGGGCTAGGGTTAGGGTTAGGGGACGGGGACGGTTTAGCGTCCAGGTGAGGGTACGACAACGCTTTAGGGGGAGCGTACGTGTGAGGGCGCGGCTTAGTATCAGCGTACGGGTTAGGATTAGGGGACGGGTGAGGGTCAGCCTTCGGGGAAGGGTTAGGGTTAGGGTTCGGGCTAGGGTTAGGGTTAGGGGACGGGGACGGTTTAGGGTCCAGGTGAGGGTACGACAACGCTTTAGGGGGAGCGTACGTGTGAGGGCGCGGGTTAGTGTCAGCGTACGGGTTAGGATTAGGGGACGGGTGAGGGTCAGGCTTCGGGGAAGGGTTAGAGTTAGGGTTCGGGCCAAGGTTAGGGTTAGGGGACGGGGACGGTTTAGGGTCCAGGTGAGGGTACGACAACGCTTTAGGGGGAGCGTACGTGTGAGGGCGCGGCTTAGTGTCAGCGTACGGGTTAGGATTAGGGGACGGGTGAGGGTCAGGCTTCGGGGAAGGATTAGGGTTAGGGTTCGGGCTAGGGTTAGGGTTAGGGGACGGGGACGGTTTAGGGTCCAGGTGAGGGTACGACAACGCTTTAGGGGGAGCGTACGTGTGCGGGCGCGGCTTAGCGTCAGCGTACGGGTTAGGATTAGGGGACGGGTGAGGGTCAGGCTTCGGGGAAGGGTTAGGGTTAGGGTTCGGGCTAGGGTTAGGGTTAGGGGACGGGGACGGTTTAGGGTCCAGGTGAGGGTATGACAACGCTTTAGGGGGAGCGTACGTGTGAGGGCGCGGGTTATTGTCAGCGTACGGGTTAGGATTAGGGGACGGGTGAGGGTCAGGCTTCGGGGAAAGGTTAGGGTTAGGGTTCGGGCTAGGGTAAGGGTTAGGGGACGGGGACGGTTTAGGGTCCAGGTGAGGGTACGACAACGCTTTAGGGGGAGCGTACGTGTGAGGGCGCGGCTTAGTGTCAGCGTACGGGTTAGGATTAGGGGACGGGTGAGGGTCAGGCTTCGGGGAAGGGTTAGGGTTAGGGTTCGGGCTAGGGTTAGGGTTAGGGGACGGGGACGGTTTAGGGTCCAGGTGAGGGTACGACAACGCTTTAGGGGGAGCGTACGTGTGAGGGCGCGGCTTAGTGTCAGCGTACGGGTTAGGATTAGGGGACGGGTGAGGGTCAGGCTTCGGGGAAGGGTTAGGGTTAGGGTTCGGGCTAGGGTTAGGGTTAGGGGACGGGGACGGTTTAGTGTCCAGGTGAGGGTACGACAACGCTTTAGGGGGAGCGTACGTGTGAGGGCGCGGGTTATTGTCAGCGTACGGGTTAGGATTAGGGGACGGGTGAGGGTCAGGCTTCGGGGAAGTGTTAGGGTTAGGGTTCGGGCTAGGGTTAGGGTTAGGGGACGGGGACGGTTTAGGGTCCAGGTGAGGGTACGACAACGCTTTAGGGGGAGCGTACGTGTGAGGGCGCGGGTTATTGTCAGCGTACGGGTTAGGATTAGGGGACGGGTGAGGGTCAGGCTTCGGGGAAGTGTTAGGGTTAGGGTTCGGGCTAGGGTTAGGGTTAGGGGACGGGGACGGTTTAGGGTCCAGGTGAGGGTACGACAATGCTGTAGGGGGAGCGTACGTGTGAGGGCGCGGCTTAGTCACAGCGTACGGGTTAGGATTAGGGGACAGGAGAGGGTCAGGCTTCGGGGAAGGGTTAGGGTTAGGGTTCGGGCTAGGGTTAGGGTTAGGGGACGGGGACGGTTTAGGGTCCAGGTGAGGGTACGACAACGCTTTAGGGGGAGCGTACGTGTGAGGGCGAGGGTTAGTGTCAGCGTACGGGTTAGGATTAGGGGACAGGTGAGGGTCAGGCTTCGGGGAAGGGTTAGGGTTAGGGTTCGGGCTAGGGTTAGGGTTAGGGGACGGGGACGGTTTAGGGTCCAGGTGAGGGTACAACGCTTTAGGGGGAGCGTACGTGTGAGGGCGCGGCTTAGTGTCAGCGTACGGGTTAGGATTAGGGGACGGGTGAGGGTCAGGCTTCGGGGAAGGGTTAGGGTTAGGGTTCGGCCTAGTGTTAGGGTTAGGGGACGGGGACGGTTTAGGGTCCAGGTGAGGGTACGACAACGCTTTAGGGGGAGCGTACGTGTGAGGGCGCGGCTTAGTGTCAGCGTACGGGTTAGGATTAGGGGACGGGTGAGGGTCAGGCTTCGGGGAAGGGTTAGGGTTAGGGTTCGGGCTAGGGTTAGGGTTAGGGGACGGGGACGGTTTAGGGTCCAGGTGAGGGTACGACTACGCTTTAGGGGGAGCGTACGTGTGAGGGCGCGGGTTAGTGTCAGCGTACAGGTTAGGATTAGGGGACGGGTGAGGGTCAGGCTTCGGGGAAGTGTTAGGGTTAGGGTTCGGGCTAGGGTTAGGTTTAGGGGACGGGGACGGTTTAGGGTCAAGGTGAGGGTACGACAACGCTTTAGGGGGAGCGTACGTGTGAGGGCGCGGGTTAGTGTCAGCGTCCGGGTTAGGATTAGGGGACGGGTGAGTGTCAGGCTTCGGGGAAGGGTTAGGGTTAGGGTTCGGGCTAGGGTTAGGGTTAGGGGACGGGGACGGTTTAGGGTCCAGGTGAGGGTACGACAACGCTTTAGGGGGAGCGTACGTGTGAGGGCGTGGGTTAGTGTCAGCGTACGGGTTAGGATTAGGGGACGGGTGAAGGTCAGGCTTCAGGGAAGTGTTAGGGTGAGGGGACGGGGACGGTTTAGGGTCCAGGTGAGGGTACGACAACGCTTTAGGGGGAGCGTACGTGTGAGGGCGCGGCTTAGTGTCAGCGTACGGGTTAGGATTAGGGGACGGGTGAGGGTCAGGCTTCGGGGAAGGGTTAGGGTTAGGGTTCGGGCTAGGGTTAGGGTTAGGGGACGGGGACGGTTTAGGGTCCAGGTGAGGGTACGACAACGCTTTAGGGGGAGCGTACGTGTGAGGGCGCGGCTTAGTGTCAGCGTACGGGTTAGGATTAGGGGACGGGTGAGGGTCAGGCTTCGGGGAAGGGTTAGGGTTAGGGTTCGGGCTAGGGTTAGGGTTAGGGGACGGGGACGGTTTAGTGTCCAGGTGAGGGTACGACAACGCTTTAGGGGGAGCGTACGTGTGAGGGCGCGGGTTATTGTCAGCGTACGGGTTAGGATTAGGGGACGGGTGAGGGTCAGGCTTCGGGGAAGTGTTAGGGTTAGGGTTCGGGCTAGGGTTAGGGTTAGGGGACGGGGACGGTTTAGGGTCCAGGTGAGGGTACGACAACGCTTTAGGGGGAGCGTACGTGTGAGGGCGCGGGTTATTGTCAGCGTACGGGTTAGGATTAGGGGACGGGTGAGGGTCAGGCTTCGGGGAAGTGTTAGGGTTAGGGTTCGGGCTAGGGTTAGGGTTAGGGGACGGGGACGGTTTAGGGTCCAGGTGAGGGTACGACAATGCTGTAGGGGGAGCGTACGTGTGAGGGCGCGGCTTAGTCACAGCGTACGGGTTAGGATTAGGGGACAGGAGAGGGTCAGGCTTCGGGGAAGGGTTAGGGTTAGGGTTCGGGCTAGGGTTAGGGTTAGGGGACGGGGACGGTTTAGGGTCCAGGTGAGGGTACGACAACGCTTTAGGGGGAGCGTACGTGTGAGGGCGAGGGTTAGTGTCAGCGTACGGGTTAGGATTAGGGGACAGGTGAGGGTCAGGCTTCGGGGAAGGGTTAGGGTTAGGGTTCGGGCTAGGGTTAGGGTTAGGGGACGGGGACGGTTTAGGGTCCAGGTGAGGGTACAACGCTTTAGGGGGAGCGTACGTGTGAGGGCGCGGCTTAGTGTCAGCGTACGGGTTAGGATTAGGGGACGGGTGAGGGTCAGGCTTCGGGGAAGGGTTAGGGTTAGGGTTCGGCCTAGTGTTAGGGTTAGGGGACGGGGACGGTTTAGGGTCCAGGTGAGGGTACGACAACGCTTTAGGGGGAGCGTACGTGTGAGGGCGCGGCTTAGTGTCAGCGTACGGGTTAGGATTAGGGGACGGGTGAGGGTCAGGCTTCGGGGAAGGGTTAGGGTTAGGGTTCGGGCTAGGGTTAGGGTTAGGGGACGGGGACGGTTTAGGGTCCAGGTGAGGGTACGACTACGCTTTAGGGGGAGCGTACGTGTGAGGGCGCGGGTTAGTGTCAGCGTACAGGTTAGGATTAGGGGACGGGTGAGGGTCAGGCTTCGGGGAAGGGTTAGGGTTAGGGTTCGGGCTAGGGTTAGGGTTAGGGGACGGGGACGGTTTAGGGTCCAGGTGAGGGTATGACAACGCTTTAGGGGGAGCGTACGTGTGAGGGCGCGGGTTATTGTCAGCGTACGGGTTAGGATTAGGGGACGGGTGAGGGTCAGGCTTCGGGGAAAGGTTAGGGTTAGGGTTCGGGCTAGGGTAAGGGTTAGGGGACGGGGACGGTTTAGGGTCCAGGTGAGGGTACGACAACGCTTTAGGGGGAGCGTACGTGTGAGGGCGCGGCTTAGTGTCAGCGTACGGGTTAGGATTAGGGGACGGGTGAGGGTCAGGCTTCGGGGAAGGGTTAGGGTTAGGGTTCGGGCTAGGGTTAGGGTTAGGGGACGGGGACGGTTTAGGGTCCAGGTGAGGGTACGACAACGCTTTAGGGGGAGCGTACGTGTGAGGGCGCGGCTTAGTGTCAGCGTACGGGTTAGGATTAGGGGACGGGTGAGGGTCAGGCTTCGGGGAAGGGTTAGGGTTAGGGTTCGGGCTAGGGTTAGGGTTAGGGGACGGGGACGGTTTAGTGTCCAGGTGAGGGTACGACAACGCTTTAGGGGGAGCGTACGTGTGAGGGCGCGGGTTATTGTCAGCGTACGGGTTAGGATTAGGGGACGGGTGAGGGTCAGGCTTCGGGGAAGTGTTAGGGTTAGGGTTCGGGCTAGGGTTAGGGTTAGGGGACGGGGACGGTTTAGGGTCCAGGTGAGGGTACGACAACGCTTTAGGGGGAGCGTACGTGTGAGGGCGCGGGTTATTGTCAGCGTACGGGTTAGGATTAGGGGACGGGTGAGGGTCAGGCTTCGGGGAAGTGTTAGGGTTAGGGTTCGGGCTAGGGTTAGGGTTAGGGGACGGGGACGGTTTAGGGTCCAGGTGAGGGTACGACAATGCTGTAGGGGGAGCGTACGTGTGAGGGCGCGGCTTAGTCACAGCGTACGGGTTAGGATTAGGGGACAGGAGAGGGTCAGGCTTCGGGGAAGGGTTAGGGTTAGGGTTCGGGCTAGGGTTAGGGTTAGGGGACGGGGACGGTTTAGGGTCCAGGTGAGGGTACGACAACGCTTTAGGGGGAGCGTACGTGTGAGGGCGAGGGTTAGTGTCAGCGTACGGGTTAGGATTAGGGGACAGGTGAGGGTCAGGCTTCGGGGAAGGGTTAGGGTTAGGGTTCGGGCTAGGGTTAGGGTTAGGGGACGGGGACGGTTTAGGGTCCAGGTGAGGGTACAACGCTTTAGGGGGAGCGTACGTGTGAGGGCGCGGCTTAGTGTCAGCGTACGGGTTAGGATTAGGGGACGGGTGAGGGTCAGGCTTCGGGGAAGGGTTAGGGTTAGGGTTCGGCCTAGTGTTAGGGTTAGGGGACGGGGACGGTTTAGGGTACAGGTGAGGGTACGACAACGCTTTAGGGGGAGCGTACGTGTGAGGGCGCGGCTTAGTGTCAGCGTACGGGTTAGGATTAGGGGACGGGTGAGGGTCAGGCTTCGGGGAAGGGTTAGGGTTAGGGTTTGGGCTAGGGTTAGGGTTAGGGGACGGGGACGGTTTAGGGTCCAGGTGAGGGTACGATTACGCTTTAGGGGGAGCGTACGTGTGAGGGCGCGGGTTAGTGTCAGCGTACAGGTTAGGATTAGGGGACGGGTGAGGGTCAGGCTTCGGGGAAGTGTTAGGGTTAGGGTTCGGGCTAGGGTTAGGTTTAGGGGACGGGGACGGTTTAGGGTCAAGGTGAGGGTACGACAACGCTTTAGGGGGAGCGTACGTGTGAGGGCGCGGGTTAGTGTCAGCGTCCGGGTTAGGATTAGGGGACGGGTGAGTGTCAGGCTTCGGGGAAGGGTTAGGGTTAGGGTTCGGGCTAGGGTTAGGGTTAGGGGACGGGGACGGTTTAGGGTCCAGGTGAGGGTACGACAACGCTTTAGGGGGAGCGTACGTGTGAGGGCGTGGGTTAGTGTCAGCGTACGGGTTAGGATTAGGGGACGGGTGAAGGTCAGGCTTCAGGGAAGTGTTAGGGTGAGGGGACGGGGACGGTTTAGGGTCCAGGTGAGGGTACGACAACGCTTTAGGGGGAGCGTACGTGTGAGGGCGCGGCTTAGTGTCAGCGTACGGGTTAGGATTAGGGGACGGGTGAGGGTCAGGCTTCGGGGAAGGGTTAGGGTTAGGGTTCGGGCTAGGGTTAGGGTTAGGGGACGGGGACGGTTTAGGGTCCAGGTGAGGGTACGACAACGCTTTAGGGGGAGCGTACGTGTGAGGGCGCGGCTTAGTGTCAGCGTACGGGTTAGGATTAGGGGACGGGTGAGGGTCAGGCTTCGGGGAAGGGTTAGGGTTAGGGTTCGGGCTAGGGTTAGGGTTAGGGGACGGGGACGGTTTAGGGTCCAGGTGAGGGTACGACAACGCTTTAGGGGGAGCGTACGTGTGAGGGCGCGGCTTAGCGTCAGCGTACGGGTTAGGATTAGGGGACGGGTGAGGGTCAGGCTTCGGGGAAGGGTTAGGGTTAGGGGACGGGGACGGTTTAGGGTCCAGGTGAGGGTACGACAACGCTTTAGGGGGTGCGTACGTGTGAGGGCGCGGGTTAGTGTCAGCGTACGGGTTAGGATTAGGGAACGGTTGAGGGTCAGGCTTCGGGGAAGGGTTAGGGTTAGGGTTCGGGCTAGGGTTAGGGTTAGGGGACGGGGACGGTTTAGGGTCCAGGTGAGGGTACGACAATGCTTTAGGGGGAGCGTACGTGTGAGGGCGCGGGTTAATGTCAGCGTACGGGTTAGGATTAGGGGACGGGTGAGGGTCAGGCTTCGGGGAAGGGTTAGGGTTAGGGTTCGGGCTAGGGATAGGGTTAGGGGACGGGGACGGTTTAGGGTCCAGGTGAGGGTACGACAACGCTTTAGGGGGAGCGTACGTGTGAGGGCGCGGCTTAGTGTCAGCGTACGGGTTAGGATTAGGGGACGGGTGAGGGTCAGGCTTCGGGGAAGTGTTAGGGTTAGGGTTCGGGCTAGGGTTAGGGTTAGGGGACGGGGACGGTTTAGGGTCCAGGTGAGGGTACGACAACGCTTTAGGGGGAGCGTACGTGTGAGGGCGCGGCTTAGTGTCAGCGTACGGGTTAGGATTAGGGGACGGGTGAGGGTCAGGCTTCGGGGAAGGGTTAGGGTTAGGGTTCGGGCTAGGGTTAGGGTTAGGGGACGGGGACGGTTTAGGGTCCAGGTGAGGGTACGACAACGCTTTAGGGGGAGCGTACATGTGAGGGCGCGGCTTAGTGTCAGCATACGGGTTAGGATTAGGGGACAGGTGAGGGTCAGGCTTCGGGGAAGGGTTAGGGTTAGGGTTCGGGCTAGGGTTAGGGTTAGGGGACGGGGACGGTTTAGCGTCCAGGTGAGGGTACGACAACGCTTTAGGGGGAGCGTACGTGTGAGGGCGCGGCTTAGTGTCAGCGTACGGGTTAGGATTAGGGGACGGGTGAGGGTCAGGCTTCGGGGAAGGGTTAGGGTTAGGGTTCGGGCTAGGGTTAGGGTTAGGGGACGGGGACGGTTTAGGGTCCAGGTGAGGGTACGACAACGCTTTAGGGGGAGCGTACGTGTGAGGGCGCGGCTTAGTGTCAGCGTACGGGTTAGGATTAGGGGACGGGTGAGGGTCAGGCTTCGGGGAAGGGTTAGGGTTAGGGTTCGGGCTAGGGTTAGGGTTAGGGGACGGGGACGGTTTAGGGTCCAGGTGAGGGTACGACAACTCTTTAGGGGGAGCGTACGTGTGAGGGCGCGGCTTAGTGTCAGCGTACGGGTTAGGATTAGGGGACGGGTGAGGGTCAGGCTTCGGGGAAGGGTTAGGGTTAGGGTTCGGTCTAGGGTTAGGTTTAGGGGACGGGGACGGTTTAGGGTCCAGGTGAGGGTACGACAACGCTTTAGGGGGAGCGTACGTGTGAGGGCGCGGCTTAGTGTCAGCGTACGGGTTAGGATTAGGGGACGGGTGAGGGTCAGGCTTCGGGGAAGGGTTAGGGTTAGGGTTCGGGCTAGGTTTAGGGTTAGGGGACGGGGACGGTTTAGGGTCCAGGTGAGGGTACGATAACGCTTTAGGGGGAGCGTACGTGTGAGGGCGCGGGTTAGTGTCAGCGTACGGGTTAGGATTAGGGGACTGGTGAGGGTCAGGCTTCGGGAAAGGGTTAGGGTTAGGGTTCGGGCTAGGGTTAGGGTTAGGGGACGGGGACGGTTTAGGGTCCAGGTGAGGGTACGACAACGCTTTAGGGGGAGCGTACGTGTGAGGGCGCGGGTTAGTGTCAGCGTACGGGTTAGGATTAGGGGACGGGTGAGGGTCAGGCTTCGGGGAAGGGTTAGGGTTAGGGGACGGGGACGATTTAGGGTCCAGGTGAGGGTACGACAACGCTTTAGGGGGAGCGTACGTGTGAGGGCGCGGGTTAGTGTCAGCGTAGGGGTTAGGATTAGGGGACGGGTGAGGGTCAGGCTTCGGGGAAGGGTTAGGGTTAGGGTTCGGGCTAGGGTTAGGGTTAGGGGACGGGGACGGTTTAGGGTCCAGGTGAGGGTACGACAACGCTTTACGGGGAGCGTACGTGTGAGGGCGCGGGTTAGTGTCAGCGTACGGGTTAGGATTAGGGGACGGGTGAGGGTCAGGCTTCGGGGAAGGGTTAGGGTTAGGGGACGGGGACGGTTTAGGGTCCAGGTGAGGGTACGACAACGCTTTAGGGGGAGCGTACGTGTGAGGGCGCGGGTTAGTGTCAGCGTACGGGTTAGGATTAGGGTACGGTTGACGGTCAGGCTTCTGGAAAGGGTTAGGGTTAGGGTTCGGGCTAGGGTTAGGGTTAGGCGACGGGGACGGTTTAGGGTCCAGGTGAGGGTACGACAACGCTTTAGCGGGAGTGTACGTGTGAGGGCGCGGCTTAGTGTCAGCGTACGGGTTAGGATTAGGGGACGGGTGAGGGTCAGGCTTCGGGGAAGGGTTAGGGTTAGGGTTCGGGCTAGGGTTAGGGTTAGGGGACGGGGACGGTTTAGGGTCCAGGTGAGGGTACGACAACGCTTTAGGGGGAGCGTACGTGTGAGGGCGCGGGTTAGTGTCTGCGTACGGGTTAGGATTAGGGGACGGGTGAGGGTCAGGCTTCGGCGAAGGGTTAGGGTTAGGGTTCGGGCTAGCGTTAGGGTTAGGGGACGGGGACGGTTTAGGGTCCAGGTGAGGGTACGACAACGCTTTAGGGGGAGCGTACGTGTGAGGGCGCGGCTTAGTGTCAGCGTACGGGTTAGGATTAGGGGACGGGTGAGGGTCAGGCTTCGGGGAATGGTTAGGGTTAGGGTTCGGGCTAGGTTTAGGGTTAGGGGACGGGGACGGTTTAGGGTCCAGGTGAGGGTACGACAACGCTTTATGGGGAGCGTACGTGTGAGGGCGCGGCTTAGCGTCAGCGTACGGGTTAGGATTAGGGGACGGGTGAGGGTCAGGCTTCGGGGAAGGGTTAGGGTTAGGGTTCGGGCTAGGGTTAGGGTTAGGGGACGGGGACGGTTTAGGGTCCAAATGAGGGTATGACAACGCTTTAGAGGGAGCGTACGTGTGAGGGCGCGGGTTAGTGTCAGCGTACGGGTTAGGATTAGGGGACGGGTGAGGGTCAGGTTTCGGGGAAGGGTTAGGGTTAGGGTTCGGGCTAGGGTTAGGGTTAGGGGACGGGGACTGTTTAGGGTCCAGGTGAGGGTACGACAACGCTTTAGGGGGAGCGTACGTGTGAGGGCGCCGGTTAGTGTCAGCGTACGTGTTAGGATTATGGGACGGGTGAGGGTCAGGCTTCGGGGAAGGGTTAGGGTTAGGGGACGGGGACGGTTTAGGGTCCAGGTGAGGGTACGACAACGCTTTAGGGGGAGCGTACGTGTGAGGGCGCGGGTTAGTGTCAGCGTACGTGTTAGGATTAGGGGACGGGTGAGGGTCAGGCTTCGGGGAAGGGTTAGGGTTAGGGTTCGGGCTAGGGTTAGGGTTAGGGGACGGGGACGGTTTAGGGTCCAGGTGAGGGTACGACAACGCTTTAGGGGGAGCGTACGTGTGAGGGCGCGGCTTAGTGTCAGCGTACGGGTTAGGATTAGGGGACGGGTGAGGGTCAGGCTTCGGGGAATGGTTAGGGTTAGGGTTCGGGCTAGGTTTAGGGTTAGGGGACGGGGACGGTTTAGGGTCCAGGTGAGGGTACTACAACGCTTTATGGGGAGCGTACGTGTGAGGGCGCGGCTTAGCGTCAGCGTACGGGTTAGGATTAGGGGACGGGTGAGGGTCAGGCTTCGGGGAAGGGTTAGGGTTAGGGTTCGGGCTAGGGTTAGGGTTAGGGGACGGGGACGGTTTAGTGTCCAGGTGAGGGTACGACAACGCTTTAGGGGGAGCGTACGTGTGAGGGCGCGGGTTATTGTCAGCGTACGGGTTAGGATTAGGGGACGGGTGAGGGTCAGGCTTCGGGGAAGTGTTAGGGTTAGGGTTCGGGCTAGGGTTAGGGTTAGGGGACGGGGACGGTTTAGGGTCCAGGTGAGGGTACGACAATGCTGTAGGGGGAGCGTACGTGTGAGGGCGCGGCTTAGTCACAGCGTACGGGTTAGGATTAGGGGACGGGAGAGGGTCAGGCTTCGGGGAAGGGTTAGGGTTAGGGTTCGGGCTAGGGTTAGGGTTAGGGGACGGGGACGGTTTAGGGTCCAGGTGAGGGTACGACAACGCTTTAGGGGGAGCGTACGTGTGAGGGCGAGGGTTAGTGTCAGCGTACGGGTTAGGATTAGGGGACGGGTGAGGGTCAGGCTTCGGGGAAGGGTTAGGGTTAGGGTTCGGGCTAGGGTTAGGGTTAGGGGACGGGGACGGTTTAGGGTCCAGGTGAGGGTACGACAACGCTTTAGGGGGAGCGTACGTGTGAGGGCGCGGCTTAGTGTCAGCGTACGGGTTAGGATTAGGGGACGGGTGAGGGTCAGGCTTCGGGGAAGGGTTAGGGTTAGGGTTCGGCCTAGTGTTAGGGTTAGGGGACGGGGACGGTTTAGGGTCCAGGTGAGGGTACGACAACGCTTTAGGGGGAGCGTACGTGTGAGGGCGCGGCTTAGTGTCAGCGTACGGGTTAGGATTAGGGGACGGGTGAGGGTCAGGCTTCGGGGAAGGGTTAGGGTTAGGGTTCCGGCTAGGGTTAGGGTTAGGGGACGGGGACGGTTTAGGGTCCAGGTGAGGGTACGACAACGCTTTAGGGGGAGCGTACGTGTGAGGGCGCGGCTGAGTGTCAGTGTACGGGTTAGGATTAGGGGACGGGTGAGGGTCAGGCTTCGGGGAAGGGTTAGGGTTAGGGTTCGGGCTAGGGTTAGGGTTAGGGGACGGGGACGGTTTAGGGTCCAGGTGAGGGTACGACAACGCTTTAGGGGGAGCGTACGTGTGAGGGCGCGGCTTAGTTTCAGCGTACGGGTTAGGATTAGGGTACGGGTGAGGGTCAGACTTCGGGGAAGGGTTAGGGTTAGGGTTCGGGCTAGGGTTAGGGTTAGGGGACGGGGACGGTTTAGGGTCCAGGTGAGGGTACGACAACGCTTTAGGGGGAGCGTACGTGTGAGGGCGCGGCTTAGTGTCAGCGTACGGGTTAGGATTAGGGGACGGGTGAGGGTCAGGCTTCGGGGAATGGTTAGGGTTAGGGGACGGGGACAGCTTAGGGTCCAGGTGAGGGTACGACAACGCTTTAGGGGGAGCGTACGTGTGAGGGCGCGGGTTAGTGTCAGCGTACGGGTTAGGATTAGGGGACGGTTGAGGGTCAGGCTTCGGGGAAGGGTTAGGGTTAGGGTTCGGGCTAGGGTTAGGGTTAGGGGACGGGGACGGTTTAGGGTCCAGGTGAGGGTACGACAACGCTTTAGCGGGAGCGTACGTGTGAGGGCGCGGCTTAGTGTCAGCGTACGGGTTAGGATTACGGGACGGGTGAGGGTCAGGCTTCGGGGAAGGGTTAGGGTTAGGGTTCGGGCTAGGGTTAGGGTTAGGGGACGGGGACGGTTTAGGGTCCAGGTGAGGGTACGACAACGCTTTAGGGGGAGCGTACGTGTGAGGGCGCGGCTTAGTGTCAGCGTACGGGTTAGGATTAGGGGACGGGTGAGGGTCAGGCTTCGGGGAAGGGTAAGGGTTAGGGTTAGGGTTCGGGCTAGGGTTAGGGTTAGGGGACGGGGACGGTTTAGGGTCCAGGTGAGGGTACGACAACGCTTTAGGGGGAGCGTACGTGTGAGGGCGCGGCTTAGTGTCAGCGTACGGGTTAGGATTAGGGGACGGGTGAGGGTCAGGCTTCGGGGAAGGGTTAGGGTTAGGGTTCGGGCTAGGGTTAGGCTTAGGGGACGGGGACGGTTTAGGGTCCAGGTGAGGGTACGACAACGCTTTAGGGGGAGCGTACGTGTGAGGGCGCGGCTTAGTGTCAGCGTACGGGTTAGGATTAGGGCACGGGTGAGGGTCAGGCTTCGGGGAAGGGTTAGGGTTAGGGTTCGGGCTAGGGTTAGGGTTAGGGGACGGGGACGGTTTAGGGTCCAGGTGAGGGTACGACAACGCTGTAGGGGGAGCGTACATGTGAGGGCGCGGGTTAGTGTCAGCGTACGGGTTAGGATTAGGGGACGGGTGAGGGTCAGGCTTCGGGGAAGGGTTAGGGTTAGGGTTCGGGCTAGGGTTAGGGTTAGGGGACGGGGACGGTTTAGCGTCCAGGTGAGGGTACGACAACGCTTTAGGGGGAGCGTACGTGTGAGGGCGCGGCTTAGTATCAGCGTACGGGTTAGGATTAGGGGACGGGTGAGGGTCAGGCTTCGGGGAAGGGTTAGGGTTAGGGTTCGGGCTAGGGTTAGGGTTAGGGGACGGGGACGGTTTAGGGTCCAGGTGAGGGTACGACAACGCTTTAGGGGGAGCGTACGTGTGAGGGCGCGGGTTAGTGTCAGCGTACGGGTTAGGATTAGGGGACGGGTGAGGGTCAGGCTTCGGGGAAGGGTTAGAGTTAGGGTTCGGGCCAAGGTTAGGGTTAGGGGACGGGGACGGTTTAGGGTCCAGGTGAGGGTACGACAACGCTTTAGGGGGAGCGTACGTGTGAGGGCGCGGCTTAGTGTCAGCGTACGGGTTAGGATTAGGGGACGGGTGAGGGTCAGGCTTCGGGGAAGGATTAGGGTTAGGGTTCGGGCTAGGGTTAGGGTTAGGGGACGGGGACGGTTTAGGGTCCAGGTGAGGGTACGACAACGCTTTAGGGGGAGCGTACGTGTGCGGGCGCGGCTTAGCGTCAGCGTACGGGTTAGGATTAGGGGACGGGTGAGGGTCAGGCTTCGGGGAAGGGTTAGGGTTAGGGTTCGGGCTAGGGTTAGGGTTAGGGGACGGGGACGGTTTAGGGTCCAGGTGAGGGTATGACAACGCTTTAGGGGGAGCGTACGTGTGAGGGCGCGGGTTATTGTCAGCGTACGGGTTAGGATTAGGGGACGGGTGAGGGTCAGGCTTCGGGGAAAGGTTAGGGTTAGGGTTCGGGCTAGGGTAAGGGTTAGGGGACGGGGACGGTTTAGGGTCCAGGTGAGGGTACGACAACGCTTTAGGGGGAGCGTACGTGTGAGGGCGCGGCTTAGTGTCAGCGTACGGGTTAGGATTAGGGGACGGGTGAGGGTCAGGCTTCGGGGAAGGGTTAGGGTTAGGGTTCGGGCTAGGGTTAGGGTTAGGGGACGGGGACGGTTTAGGGTCCAGGTGAGGGTACGACAACGCTTTAGGGGGAGCGTACGTGTGAGGGCGCGGCTTAGTGTCAGCGTACGGGTTAGGATTAGGGGACGGGTGAGGGTCAGGCTTCGGGGAAGGGTTAGGGTTAGGGTTCGGGCTAGGGTTAGGGTTAGGGGACGGGGACGGTTTAGTGTCCAGGTGAGGGTACGACAACGCTTTAGGGGGAGCGTAAGTGTGAGGGCGCGGGTTATTGTCAGCGTACGGGTTAGGATTAGGGGACGGGTGAGGGTCAGGCTTCGGGGAAGTGTTAGGGTTAGGGTTCGGGCTAGGGTTAGGGTTAGGGGACGGGGACGGTTTAGGGTCCAGGTGAGGGTACGACAACGCTTTAGGGGGAGCGTACGTGTGAGGGCGCGGGTTATTGTCAGCGTACGGGTTAGGATTAGGGGACGGGTGAGGGTCAGGCTTCGGGGAAGTGTTAGGGTTAGGGTTCGGGCTAGGGTTAGGGTTAGGGGACGGGGACGGTTTAGGGTCCAGGTGAGGGTACGACAATGCTGTAGGGGGAGCGTACGTGTGAGGGCGCGGCTTAGTCACAGCGTACGGGTTAGGATTAGGGGACAGGAGAGGGTCAGGCTTCGGGGAAGGGTTAGGGTTAGGGTTCGGGCTAGGGTTAGGGTTAGGGGACGGGGACGGTTTAGGGTCCAGGTGAGGGTACGACAACGCTTTAGGGGGAGCGTACGTGTGAGGGCGAGGGTTAGTGTCAGCGTACGGGTTAGGATTAGGGGACAGGTGAGGGTCAGGCTTCGGGGAAGGGTTAGGGTTAGGGTTCGGGCTAGGGTTAGGGTTAGGGGACGGGGACGGTTTAGGGTCCAGGTGAGGGTACAACGCTTTAGGGGGAGCGTACGTGTGAGGGCGCGGCTTAGTGTCAGCGTACGGGTTAGGATTAGGGGACGGGTGAGGGTCAGGCTTCGGGGAAGGGTTAGGGTTAGGGTTCGGCCTAGTGTTAGGGTTAGGGGACGGGGACGGTTTAGGGTCCAGGTGAGGGTACGACAACGCTTTAGGGGGAGCGTACGTGTGAGGGCGCGGCTTAGTGTCAGCGTACGGGTTAGGATTAGGGGACGGGTGAGGGTCAGGCTTCGGGGAAGGGTTAGGGTTAGGGTTCGGGCTAGGGTTAGGGTTAGGGGACGGGGACGGTTTAGGGTCCAGGTGAGGGTACGACAACGCTTTAGGGGGAGCGTACGTGTGAGGGCGCGGCTTAGTGTCAGCGTACGGGTTAGGATTAGGGGACGGGTGAGGGTCAGGCTTCGGGGAAGGGTTAGGGTTAGGGTTCGGGCTAGGGTTAGGGTTAGGGGACGGGGACGGTTTAGGGTCCAGGTGAGGGTACGACAACGCTTTAGGGGGAGCGTACGTGTGAGGGCGCGGCTTAGTGTCAGCGTACGGGTTAGGATTACGGGACGGGTGAGGGTCAGGCTTCGGGGAAGGGTTAGGGTTAGGGTTCGGGCTAGGGTTAGGGTTAGGGGACGGGGACGGTTTAGGGTCCAGGTGAGGGTACGACAACGCTTTAGGGGGAGCGTAGGTGTGAGGGCGCGTCTTAGTGTCAGCGTACGGGTTAGGATTAGGGGACGGGTGAGGGTCAGGCTTCGGGGAAGGGTTAGGGTTAGGGTTCGGGCTAGGGTTAGGGTTAGGGGACGGGGACGGTTTATGGTCCAGGTGAGGGTACGACAACGCTTTAGGGGGAGTGTACGTGTGAGGGCGCGGGTTAGTGTCAGCGTACGGGTTAGGATTAGGGGATGGGTGAGGTTCAGGCTTCGGGGAAGGGTTAGGGTTAGGGTTCGGGCTAGGGTTAGGGTTAGGGGACGGGGACGGTTTAGGGTCCAGGTGAGGGTACGACAACGCTTTAGGGGGAGCGTACGTGTGAGGGCGCGGGTTAGTGTCAGCGTACGGGTTAGGATTAGGGGACGGGTGAGGGTCAGGCTTCGGGGAAGGATTAGGGTTAGGGTTCGGGCTAGGTTTAGGGTTAGGGTACGGGGACGGTTTAGGGTCCAGGTGAGGGTACGACAAAGCTTTAGGGGGAGCGTACGTGTGAGGGCGCGGGTTAGTGTCAGCGTACGGGTTAGGATTAGGGGACGGGTGAGGGTCAGGCTTCGGGGAAGGGTTAGGGTTAGGGGACGGGGACAGCTTAGGGTCCAGGTGAGGGTACGACAACGCTTTAGGGGGAGCGTACGTGTGAGGGCGCGGGTTAGTGTCAGCGTACGGGTTAGGATTAGGGGACGGTTGAGGGTCAGGCTTCGGGGAAGGGTTAGGGTTGGGTTCGGGCTAGGGTTAGGGTTAGGGGACGGGGACGGTTTAGGGTCCAGGTGAGGGTACGACAACGCTTTAGCGGGAGCGTACGTGTGAGGGCGCGGCTTAGTGTCAGCGTACGGGTTAGGATTAGGGGACGGGTGAGGGTCAGGCTTCGGGGAAGGGTTAGGGTTAGGGTTCGGGCTAGGGTTAGGGTTAGGGGACAGGGACGGTTTAGGGTCCAGGTGAGGGTACGACAACGCTTTAGGGGGAGCGTACGTGTGAGGGCGTGGCTTAGTGTCAGCGTACGGGTTAGGATTAGGGGACGGGTGAGGGTCAGGCTTCGGGGAAGGGTTAGGGTTAGGGTTCGGGCTAGGGTTAGGGTTAGGGGACGGGGACGGTTTAGGGTCCAGGTGAGGGTACGACAACGCTTTAGGGGGAGCGTACGTGTGAGGGCGCGGGTTAGTGTCAGCGTACGGGTTAGGATTAGGGGACGGGTGAGGGTCAGGCTTCGGGGAAGGGTTAGGGTTAGGGTTCGGGCTAGGGTTAGGGTTAGGGGACGGGGACGGTTTAGGGTCCAGGTGAGGGTACGACAACGCTTTAGGGGGAGCGTACGTGTGAGGGCGCGGGTTAGTGTCAGCGTACGGGTTAGGATTAGGGGACGGGTGAGGGTCAGGCTTCGGGGAAGGGTTAGGGTTAGGGTTCGGGCTAGGGTTAGGGTTAGGGGACGGGGACGGTTTAGGGTCCAGGTGAGGGTACGACAACGCTTTAGGGGGAGCGTACGTGTGAGGGCGCGACTTAGTGTCAGCGTACGGGTTAGGATTAGGGGACGGGTGAGGGTCAGGCTTCGGGGAAGGGTTAGGGTTAGGGTTCGGGCTAGGGTTAGGGTTAGGGGACGGGGACGGTTTAGGGTCCAGGTGAGGGTACGACAACGCTTTAGGGGGAGCGTACGTGTGAGGGCGCGGCTTAGTGTCAGCGTACGGGTTAGGATTAGGGCACGGGTGAGGGTCAGGCTTCGGGGAAGGGTTAGGGTTAGGGTTCGGGCTAGGGTTAGGGTTAGGGGACGGGGACGGTTTAGGGTCCAGGTGAGGGTACGACAACGCTGTAGGGGGAGCGTACATGTGAGGGCGCGGGTTAGTGTCAGCGTACGGGTTAGGATTAGGGGACGGGTCAGGGTCAGGCTTCGGGGAAGGGTTAGGGTTAGGGTTCGGGCTAGGGTTAGGGTTAGGGGACGGGGACGGTTTAGGGTCCAGGTGAGGGTACGACAACGCTTTAGGGGGAGCGTACGTGTGAGGGCGCGGCTTAGTGTCAGCGTACGGGTTAGGATTAGGGGACGGGTGAGGGTCAGGCTTCGGGGAAGGGTTAGGGTTAGGGTTCGGGCTAGGGTTAGGGTTAGGGGACGGGGACGGTTTAGGGTCCAGGTGAGGTTACGACAACGCTTTAGGGGGAGCGTACGTGTGAGGGCGCGGGTTAGTGTCAGCGTACGGGTTAGGATTAGGGGACGGGTGAGGGTCAGGCTTCGGGGAAGGGTTAGGGTTAGGGTTCGGGCTAGGGTTAGGGTTAGGGGACGGGGACGGTTTAGGGTCCAGGTGAGGGTACGACAACGCTTTAGGGGGAGCGTACGTGTGTGGGCGCGGGTTAGTGTCAGCGTACGGGTTAGGATTAGGGGACGGGTGAGGGTCAGGCTTCGGGGAAGTGTTAGGGTTAGGGTTCGGGCTAGGGTTAGGGTTAGGGGGCGGGGACGGTTTAGGGTCCAGGTGAGGGTACGACAACGCTTTAGGGGGAGCGTACGTGTGAGGGCAGGGCTTAGTGTCAGCGTACGGGTTAGGATTAGGGGACGGGTGAGGGTCAGGCTTCGGGGAAGTGTTAGGGTTAGGGTTCGGGCTAGGGTTAGGGTTAGGGGACGGGGACGGTTTAGGGTCCAGGTGAGGGTACGACAACGCTTTAGGGGGAGCGTACGTGTGAGGGCGAGGGTTAGTGTCAGCGTACGGGTTAGGATTAGGGGACGGGTGAGGGTCAGGCTTCGGGGAAGGGTTAGGGTTAGGGTTCGGGCTAGGGTTAGGGTTAGGGGACGGGGACGGTTTAGGGTCCAGGTGAGGGTACGACAACGCTTTAGGGGGAGCGTACGTGTGCGGGCGCGGCTTAGCGTCAGCGTACGGGTTAGGATTAGGGGACGGGTGAGTGTCTGGCTTCGGGGAAGGGTTAGGGTTAGGGTTAGGGCTAGGGTTAGGGTTAGGGGACGGGGACGGTTTAGGGTCCAGGTGAGGGTATGACAACGCTTTAGGGGGAGCGTACGTGTGAGGGCGCGGGTTATTGTCAGCGTACGGGTTAGGATTAGGGGACGGGTGAGGGTCAGGCTTCGGGGAAAGGTTAGGGTTAGGGTTCGGGCTAGGGTTAGGGTTAGGGGACGGGGACGGTTTAGGGTCCAGGTGAGGGTACGACAACGCTTTAGGGGGAGCGTACGTGTGAGGGCGCGGCTTAGTGTCCGCGTACGGGTTAGGATTAGGGGACGGGTGAGGGTCAGGCTTCGGGGAAGGGTTAGGGTTAGGGTTCGGCCTAGTGTTAGGGTTAGGGGACGGGGACGGTTTAGGGTCCAGGTGAGGGTACGACAACGCTTTAGGGGGAGCGTACGTGTGAGGGCGCGGCTTAGTGTCAGCGTACGGGTTAGGATTAGGGGACACGTGAGGGTCAGGCTTCGGAGAAGGGTTAGGGTTAGGGTTCGGGCTAGGGTTAGGGTTAGGGGACGGGGACGGTTTAGGGTCCAGGTGAGGGTACGACAACGCTTTAGGGGGAGCGTACGTGTGAGGGCGCGGCTTAGTGTCAGCGTACGGGTTAGGATTAGGGGACGGGTGAGGGTCAGGCTTCGGGGAAGGGTTAGGGTTAGGGTTCGGGCTAGGGTTAGGGTTAGGGGACGGGGACGGTTTAGGGTCCAGGTGAGGGTACGACAACGCTTTAGGGGGAGCGTACGTGTGAGGGCGCGGCTTAGTGTCAGCGTACGGGTTAGGATTAGGGGACGGGTGAGGGTCAGGCTTCGGGGAAGGGTTAGGGTTAGGGTTCGGGCTAGGGTTAGGGTTAAGGGACGGGGACGGTTTATGGTCCAGGTGAGGGTACGACAATGCTTTAGGGGGAGCGTACGTGTGAGGGCGCGGGTTAGTGTCAGCGTACGGGTTAGGATTAGGGGATGGGTGAGGGTCAGGCTTCGGGGAAGGGTTAGGGTTAGGGTTCGGGCTAGGGTTAGGGTTAGGGGACGGGGACGGTTTAGGGTCCAGGTGAGGTTACGACAACGCTTTAGGGGGAGCGTACGTGTGAGGGTGCGGGTTACTGTCAGCGTACGGGTTAGGATTAGGGGACGGGTGAGGGTCAGGCTTCGGGGAAGGGTTAGGTTTAGGGGACGGGGACGGTTTAGGGTCCAGGTGAGGGTACGACAACGCTTTAGGGGGAGCGTACGTGTGAGGGCGCGGGTTAGTGTCAGCGTACGGGTTAGGATTAGGGGACGGTTGAGGGTCAGGCTTCGGGGAAGGGTTAGGGTTAGGGTTCGTGCTAGGGTTAGGGTTAGGGGACGGGGACGGTTTAGGGTCCAGGTGAGGGTACGACAACGTTTTAGCGGGAGCGTACGTGTGAGGGCGCGGCTTAGTGTCAGCGTACGGGTTAGGATTAGGGGACGGGTGAGGGTCAGGCTTCGGGGAAGGGTTAGGGTTAGGGTTCGGGCTAGGGTTAGGGTTAGGGGACGGGGACGGTTTAGGGTCCAGGTGAGGGTACGACAACGCTTTAGGGGGAGCGTACGTGTGAGGGCGCGGCTTAGTGTCAACGTACGGGTTAGGATTAGGGGACGGGTGAGGGTCAGGCTTCGGGGAAGGGTTAGGGTTAGGGTTCGGGCTAGGGTTAGGGTTAGGGGACGGGGACGGTTTAGGGTCCAGGTGAGGGTACGACAACGCTTTAGGGGGAGCGTACGTGTGAGGGCGCGGCTTAGCGTCAGCGTACGGGTTAGGATTAGGGGACGGGTGAGGGTCAGGCTTCGGGGAAGGGTTAGGGTTAGGGTTCGGTCTAGGGTTAGGTTTAGGGGACGGGGACGGTTTAGGGTCCAGGTGAGGGTACGACAACGCTTTAGGGGGAGCGTACGTGTGAGGGCGCGGCTTAGTGTCAGCGTACGGGTTAGGATTAGGGGACGGCTGAGGGTCAGGCTTCGGGGAAGGGTTAGGGTTAGGGTTCGGGCTAGGGTTAGGGTTAGGGGACGGGGACGGTTTAGGGTCCAGGTGAGGGTACGACAACGCTTTAGGGGGAGCGTACGTGTGAGGGCGCGGGTTAGTGTCAGCGTACGGGTTAGGATTAGGGGACGGGTGAGGGTCAGGCTTCGGGAAAGGGTTAGGGTTAGGGTTCGAGCTAGGGTTAGGGTTAGGGGACGGGGACGGTTTAGGGTCCAGGTGAGGGTACGACAACGCTTTAGGGGGAGCGTACGTGTGAGGGCGCCGGTTAGTGTCAGCATACGAGTTAGGATTATGGGACGGGTGAGGGTCAGGCTTCGGGGAAGGGTTAGGGTTAGGGGACGGGGAAGGTTTAGGGTCCAGGTGAGGGTACGACAACGCTTTAGGGGGAGCGTACGTGTGAGGGCGCGGGTTAGTGTCAGCGTACGGGTTAGGATTAGGGGACGGTTGAGGGTCAGGCTTCGGGGAAGGGTTAGGGTTAGGGTTCGGGCTAGGGTTAGGGTTAGGGGACGGGGACGGTTTAGGGTCCAGGTGAGGGTACGACAACGCTTTAGGGGGAGCGTACGTGTGAGGGCGCGGCTTAGTGTCAGCGTACGGGTTATGATTAGGGGACGGGTGAGGGTCAGGCTTCGGGGAAGGGTTAGGGTTAGGGTTCGGGCTAGGGTTAGGGTTAGGGGACGGGGACGGTTTAGGGTCCAGGTGAGGGTACGACAACGCTTTAGGGGGAGCGTACGTGTGAGGGCGCGGGTTAGTGTCAGCATACGGGTTAGGATTAGGGGACGGGTGAGGGTCAGGCTTCGGGGAAGGGTTAGGGTTAGGGTTCGGTCTAGGGTTAGGGTTAGGGAACGGGGACTGTTTAGGGTCCAGGTGAGGGTACGACAACGCTTTAGGGGGAGCGTACGTGTGAGGGCGCCGGTTAGTGTCAGCATACGAGTTAGGATTATGGGACGGGTGAGGGTCAGGCTTCGGGGAAGGGTTAGGGTTAGGGGACGGGGACGGTTTAGGGTCCAGGTGAGGGTACGACAACGCTTTAGGGGGAGCGTACGTGTGAGGGCGTGGGTTAGTGTCAGCGTACGGTTTAGGATTAGGGGACGGGTGAGGGTCAGGCTTCGGGGAAGGGTTAGGGTTAGGGTTCGGTCTAGGGTTAGGGTTAGGGGACGGGGACTGTTTACGGTCCAGGTGAGGGTACGACAACGCTTTAGGGGGAGCGTACGTGTGAGGGCGCCGGTTAGTGTCAGCGTACGAGTTAGGATTATGGGACGGGTGAGGGTCAGGCTTCGGGGAAGGGTTAGGGTTAGGGGACGGGGACGGTTTAGGGTCCAGGTGAGGGTACGACAACGCTTTAGGGGGAGCGTTCGTGTGAGGGCGCGGGTTAGTGTCAGCGTACGGGTTAGGATTAGGGGACGGTTGAGGGTCAGGCTTCGGGGAAGGGTTAGGGTTACGGTTCGGGCTAGGGTTAGGGTTAGGGGACGGGGACTGTTTAGGGTCCAGGTGAGGGTACGACAACGCTTTAGCGGGAGCGTACGTGTGAGGGCGCGGCTTAGTGTCAGCGTACGGGTTAGGATTAGGGGACGGGTGAGGGTCAGGCTTCGGGGAAGGGTTAGGGTTAGGGTTCGGGCTAGGGTTAGGGTTAGGGGACGGGGACGGTTTAGGGTCCAGGTGAGGGTACGACAACGCTTTAGGGGGAGCGTACGTGTGAGGGCGCGGCTTAGTGTCAGCGTACGGGTTAGGATTAGGGGACGGGTGAGGGTCAGGCTTCGGGGAAGGGTTAGGGTTAGGGTTCGGGCTAGGGTTAGGGTTAGGGGACGGGGACGGTTTAGGGTCCAGGTGAGGGTACGACAACGCTTTAGGGGGAGCGTACGTGTGAGGGCGCGGCTTAGCGTCAGCGTACGGTTTAGGATTAGGGGACGGGTGAGGGTCAGGCTTCGGGGAAGGGTTAGGGTTAGGGGACGGGGACGGTTTAGGGTCCCGGTGAGGGTACGACAACGCTTTAGGGGGAGTGTACGTGTGAGGGCGCGGCTTAGTGTCAGCGTACGGGTTAGGATTAGGGGACGGGTGAGGGTCAGGCTTCGGGGAAGGGTTAGGGTTAGGGTTCGGTCTAGGGTTAGGTTTAGGGGACGGGGACGGTTTAGGGTCCAGGTGAGGGTACGACAACGCTTTAGGGGGAGCGTACGTGTGAGGGCGCGGCTTAGTGTCAGCGTACGGGTTAGGATTAGGGGACGGGTGAGGGTCAGGCTTCGGGGAAGGGTTAGGGTTAGGGTTCCGTCTAGGGTTAGGTTTAGGGGACGGGGACGGTTTAGGGTCCAGGTGAGGGTACGACAACGCTTTAGGGGGAGCGTACATGTGAGGGGGCGGCTTAGTGTCAGCGTACGGGTTAGGATTAGGGGACGGGTGAGGGTCAGGCTTCGGGGAAGGGTTAGGGCTAGGGTTCGGGCTAGGGTTAGGGTTAGGGGACGGGGACGGTTTAGGGTCCAGGTGAGGGTACGACAACGCTTTAGGGGGAGCGTACGGGTGAGGGCGTGGGTTAGTGTCAGCGTACGGGTTAGGATTAGGGGACGGGTGAGGGTCAGGCTTCGGGGAAGGGTTAGGGTTAGGGGACGGGGACGGTTTAGGGTCCAGGTGAGGGTACGACAACGCTTTAGGGGGAGCGTACGTGTGAGGGCGTGTGTTAGTGTCAGCGTACGGGTTAGGATTAGGGTACGGTTGAGGGTCAGGCTTCGGGGAAGGGTTAGGGTTAGGGTTCGGGCTAGGGTTAGGGTTAGGGGACGGGGACGGTTTAGGGTCCAGGTGAGGGTACGACAACGCTTTAGGGGGAGCGTACGTGTGAGGGCGCGGCTTAGCGTCAGCGTACGGGTTAGGATTAGGGGACGGGTGAGTGTCAGGCTTCGGGGAAGGATTAGGGTTAGGGTTCGGGCTAGGGTTAGGGTTAGGGGACGGGGACGGTTTAGGGTCCAGGTGAGGGTACGACAACGCTTTAGGGGGAGCGTACGTGTGAGGGCGCGGGTTAGTGTCAGCGTACGGGTTAGGATTAGGGGACGGGTGAGGGTCAGGCTTCGGGGAAGGGTTAGGGTTAGGGGACGGGGACGGTTTAGGGTCCAGGTGAGGGTACGACAACGCTTTAGGGGGAGCGTACGTGTGAGGGCGTGGGTTAGTGTCAGCGTACGGGTTAGGATTAGGGGACGGTTGAGGGTCAGGCTTCGGGGAAGGGTTAGGGTTAGGGTTCGGGCTAGGGTTAGGGTTAGGGGACGGGGACGTTTTAGGGTCCAGGTGAGGGTACGACAACGCTTTAGCGGGAGCGTACGTGTGAGGGCGCGGCTTAGTGTCAGCGTACGGGTTAGGATTAGGGGACGGGTGAGGGTCAGGCTTCGGGGAAGGGTTAGGGTTAGGGTTCGGGCTAGGGTTAGGGTTAGGGGACGGGGACGGTTTAGGGTCCAGGTGAGGGTACGACAACGCTTTAGGGGGAGCGTACGTGTGACGGCGCGGGTTAGTGTCAGCGTACGGGTTAGGATTAGGGGACGGTTGAGGGTCAGGCTTCGGGGAAGGGTTAGGGTTAGGGTTCGGGCTAGGGTTAGGGTTAGGGGACGGGGACGGTTTAGGGTCCAGGTGAGGGTACGACAACGCTTTAGGGGGAGCGTACGTGTGAGGGCGCGGGTTACTGTCAGCGTACGGGTTAGGATTAGGGGACGGGTGAGGGTCAGGCTTCGGGGAAGGGTTAGGGTTAGGGGACGGGGACGGTTTAGGGTCCAGGTGAGGGTACGACAACGCTTTAGGGGGAGCGTACGTGTGAGGGCGCGGGTTAGTGTCAGCGTACGGGTTAGGATTAGGGGACGGTTGAGGGTCAGGCTTCGGGGAAGTGTTAGGGTTAGGGTTCGGGCTAGGGTTAGGGTTAGGGGACGGGGACGGTTTAGGGTCCAGGTGAGGGTACGACAATGCTTTAGGGGGAGCGTACGTGTGAGGGCGCGGCTTAGTGTCAGCCTACGGGTTAGGATTAGGGGACGGGTGAGGGTCAGGCTTCGGGGAAGGGTTAGGGTTAGGGTTCGGGCTAGGGTTAGGGTTAGGGGACGGGGACGGTTTAGGGTCCAGGTGAGGGTACGACAACGCTTTAGGGGGAGCGTACGTGTGAGGGCGCGGGTTAGTGTCAGCGTACGGGTTAGGATTAGGGGACGGGTGAGGGTCAGGCTTCGGGGAAGGGTTAGGGTTAGGGTTCGGGCTAGGGTTAGGGTTAGGGTTAGGGGACGGTTTAGGGTCCAGGTGAGGGTACGACAACGCTTTAGGGGGAGCGTACGTGTGAGGGCGCGGCTTAGTCACAGCGTACGGGTTAGGATTAGGGGACGGGTGAGGGTCAGGCTTCGGGGAAGGGTTAGGGTTAGGGTTCGGGCTAGGGTTAGGGTTAGGGGACGGAGACTGTTTAGGGTCCAGGTGAGGGTACGACAACGCTTTAGGGGGAGCGTACGTGTGAGGTCGCGGGTTAGTGTCAGCGTACGGATTAGGATTAGGGGACGGGTGAGTGTCAGGCTTCGGGGAAGGGTTAGGGTTAGGGTTCGGGCTAGGGTTAGGGTTAGGGGACGGGGACGGTTTAGGGTCCAGGTGAGGGTACGACAACGCTTTAGGGGGAGCGTACGTGTGAGGGCGCGGGTTAGTGTCAGCGTACGGGTTAGGATTAGGGGACGGGTGAGGGTCAGGCTTCGGGGAAGGGTTAGGGTTAGGGTTCGGGCTAGGGTTAGGGTTAGGGGACGGGGACGGTTTAGGGTCCAGGTGAGGGTACGACAACGCTTTAGGGGGAGCGTACGTGTGAGGGCGCGGGTTAGTGTCAGCGTACGGGTTAGGATTAGGGGACGGGAGAGGGTCAGGCTTCGGGGAAGGGTTAGGGTTAGGGTTCGGGCTAGGGTTAGGGTTAGGGGACGGGGACGGTTTAGGGTCCAGGTGAGGGTACGACAACGCTTTAGGGGGAGCGTACGTGTGAGGGCGCGGGTTACTGTCAGCGTATGGGTTAGGATTAGGGGACGGGTGAGGGTCAGGCTTCGGGGAAGGGTTAGGGTTAGGGGACGGGGACGGTTTAGGGTCCAGGTGAGGGTACGACAACGCTTTAGGGGGAGCGTACGTGTGAGGGCGCGGGTTAGTGTCAGCGTACGGGTTCGGATTAGGGGACGGTTGAGGGTCAGGCTTCGGGGAAGTGTTAGGGTTAGGGTTCGGGCTAGGGTTAGGGTTAGGGGACGGGGACGGTTTAGGGTCCAGGTGAGGGTACGACAACGCTTTAGGGGGAGCGTACGTGTGAGGGCGCGGCTTAGTGTCAGCGTACGGGTTAGGATTAGGGGACGGGTGAGGGTCAGGCTTCGGGGAAGGGTTAGGGTTAGGTTTCGGGCTAGGGTTAGGGTTAGGGGACGGGGACGGTTTAGGGTCCAGGTGAGGGTACGACAACGCTTTAGGGGGAGCGTACGTGTGAGGGCGCGGGTTAGTGTCAGCGTACGGGTTAGGATTAGGGGACGGGTGAGGGTCAGGCTTCGGGGAAGAGTTACGGTTAGGGTTCGGTCTAGGGTTAGGGTTAGGGGACGGGGACGGTTTAGGGTCCAGGTGAGGGTACGACAACGCTTTAGGGGGAGCGTACGTGTGAGGGCGCGGGTTAGTGTCAGCGTACGGGTTAGGATTAGGGGACGGGTGAGGGTCAGGCTTCGGGGAAGGGTTAGGGTTAGGGTTCGGGCTAGGGTTAGGGTTAGGGGACGGGGACGGTTTAGGGTCCAGGTGAGGGTACGACAACGCTTTAGGGGGAGCGTACTTGTGAGGGCGCGGGTTAGTGTCAGCGTACGGGTTAGGATTAGGGGACGGGTGAGGGTCAGGCTTCGGGGAAGGGTTAGGGTTAGGGTTCGGGCTAGGGTTAGGGTTAGGGGACGGGGACGGTTTAGGGTCCAGGTGAGGGTACGACAACGCTTTAGGGGGAGCGTACGTGTGAGGGCGCGGGTTAGTGTCAGCGTACGTGTTAGGATTAGGGGACGGGAGAGGGTCAGGCTTCGGGGAAGGGTTAGGGTTAGGGTTCGGGCTAGGGTTAGGGTTAGGGGACGGGGACGGTTTAGGGTCCAGGTGAGGGTACGACAACGCTTTAGGGGGAGCGTACGTGTGAGGGCGCGGCTTAGTGTCAGCGTACGGGTTAGGATTAGGGGACGGGTGAGGGTCAGGCTTCGGGGAAGGGTTAGGGTTAGGGTTCGGGCTAGGGTTAGGGTTAGGGGACGGGGACGGTTTAGGGTCCAGGTGAGGGTACGACAACGCTTTAGGGGGAGCGTTCTTGTGAGGGCGCGTGTTAGTGTCAGCGTACGGGTTAGGATTAGGGGACGGGTGAGGGTCAGGCTTCGGGGAAGGGTTAGGGTTAGGGTTCGGGCTAGGGTTAGGGTTAGGGGACGGGGACGGTTTAGGGTCCAGGTGAGGGTACGAGAACGCTTTAGGGGGAGCGTACGTGTGAGGGCGCGGGTTAGTGTCAGCGTACGTGTTAGGATTAGGGGACGGGAGAGGGTCAGGCTTCGGGGAAGGGTTAGGGTTAGGGTTCGGGCTAGGGTTAGGGTTAGGGGACGGGGACGGTTTAGGGTCCAGGTGAGGGTACAACAACGCTTTAGGGGGAGCGTACGTGTGAGGGCGCGGCTTAGTGTCAGCGTACGGGTTAGGATTAGGGGACGGGTGAGGGTCAGGCTTCGGGGAAGGGTTAGGGTTAGGTTTCGGGCTAGGGTTAGGGTTAGGGGACGGGGACGGTTTAGGGTCCAGGTGAGGGTACGACAACGCTTTAGGGGGAGCGTACGTGTGAGGGCGCGGGTTAGTGTCAGCGTACGGGTTAGGATTAGGAGACGGGTGAGGGTCAGGCTTCGGGGAAGAGTTACGGTTAGGGTTCGGGCTAGGGTTAGGGTTAGGGGACGGGGACGGTTTAGGGTCCAGGTGAGGGTACGACAACGCTTTAGGGGGAGCGTACGTGTGAGGGCGCGGGTTAGTGTCAGCGTACGGGTTAGGATTAGGGGACGGGTGAGGGTCAGGCTTCGGGGAAGGGTTAGGGTTAGGGTTCGGGCTAGGGTTAGGGTTAGGGGACGGGGACGGTTTAGGGTCCAGGTGAGGGTACGACAACGCTTTAGGGGGAGCGTACGTGTGAGGGCGCGGGTTAGTGTCAGCGTACGGGTTAGGATTAGGGGACGGGTGAGGGTCAGGCTTCGGGGAAGGGTTAGGGTTAGGGTTCGGTCTAGGGTTAGGGTTAGGGGACGGGGACTGTTTAGGGTCCAGGTAAGGGTACGACAACGCTTTAGGGGGAGCGTACGTGTGAGGGCGCCGGTTAGTGTCAGCATACGAGTTAGGATTATGGGACGGGTGAGGGTCAGGCTTCGGGGAAGGGTTAGGGTTAGGGGACGGGGAAGGTTTAGGGTCCAGGTGAGGGTACGACAACGCTTTAGGGGGAGCGTACGTGTGAGGGCGCGGGTTAGTGTCAGCGTACGGGTTAGGATTAGGGGACGGTTGAGGGTCAGGCTTCGGGGAAGGGTTAGGGTTAGGGTTCGGGCTAGGGTTAGGGTTAGGGGACGGGGACGGTTTAGGGTCCAGGTGAGGGTACGACAACGCTTTAGGGGGAGCGTACGTGTGAGGGCGCGGCTTAGTGTCAGCGTACGGGTTAGGATTAGGGGACGGGTGAGGGTCAGGCTTCGGGGAAGGGTTAGGGTTAGGGTTCGGGCTAGGGTTAGTGTTAGGGGACGGGGACGGTTTAGGGTCCAGGTGAGGGTACGACAACGCTTTAGGGGGAGCGTACGTGTGAGGGCGCGGGTTAGTGTCAGCGTACGGGTTAGGATTAGGGGACGGGTGAGGGTCAGGCTTCGGGGAAGGGTTAGGGTTAGGGGACGGGGACGATTTAGGGTCCAGGTGAGGGTACGACAACGCTTTAGGGGGAGCGTACGTGTGAGGGCGTGGGTTAGTGTCAGCGTACGGGTTAGGATTAGGGGACGGGTGAGGGTCAGGCTTCCGGGAAGGGTTAGGGTTAGGGTTCGGGCTAGGGTTAGGGTTAGGGGACGGGGACGGTTTAGGGTCCAGGTGAGGGTACGACAACGCTTTAGGGGGAGCGTACGGGTGAGGGCGTGGGTTAGTGTCAGCGTACGGGTTAGGATTAGGGGACGGGTGAGGGTCAGGCTTCGGGGAAGGGTTAGGGTTAGGGGACGGGGACGGTTTAGGGTCCAGGTGAGGGTACGACAACGCTTTAGGGGGAGCGTACGTGTGAGGGCGTGGGTTAGTGTCAGCGTACGGGTTAGGATTAGGGTACGGTTGAGGGTCAGGCTTCGGGGAAGGGTTAGGGTTAGGGTTCGGGCTAGGGTTAGGGTTAGGGGACGGGGACGGTTTAGGGTCCAGGTGAGGGTACGACAACGCTTTAGGGGGAGCGTACGTGTGAGGGCGCGGCTTAGCGTCAGCGTACGGGTTAGGATTAGGGGACGGGTGAGTGTCAGGCTTCGGGGAAGGATTAGGGTTAGGGTTCGGGCTAGGGTTAGGGTTAGGGGACGGGGACGGTTTAGGGTCCAGGTGAGGGTACGACAACGCTTTAGGGGGAGCGTACGTGTGAGGGCGCGGGTTAGTGTCAGCGTACGGGTTAGGATTAGGGGACGGGTGAGGGTCAGGCTTCGGGGAAGGGTTAGGGTTAGGGGACGGGGACGGTTTAGGGTCCAGGTGAGGGTACGACAACGCTTTAGGGGGAGCGTACGTGTGAGGGCGTGGGTTAGTGTCAGCGTACGGGTTAGGATTAGGGGACGGTTGAGGGTCAGGCTTCGGGGAAGGGTTAGGGTTAGGGTTCGGGCTAGGGTTAGGGTTAGGGGACGGGGACGTTTTAGGGTCCAGGTGAGGGTACGACAACGCTTTAGCGGGAGCGTACGTGTGAGGGCGCGGCTTAGTGTCAGCGTACGGGTTAGGATTAGGGGACGGGTGAGGGTCAGGCTTCGGGGAAGGGTTAGGGTTAGGGTTCGGGCTAGGGTTAGGGTTAGGGGACGGGGACGGTTTAGGGTCCAGGTGAGGGTACGACAACGCTTTAGGGGGAGCGTACGTGTGAGGGCGCGGGTTAGTGTCAGCGTACGGGTTAGGATTAGGGGACGGTTGAGGGTCAGGCTTCGGGGAAGGGTTAGGGTTAGGGTTCGGGCTAGGGTTAGGGTTAGGGGACGGGGACGGTTTAGGGTCCAGGTGAGGGTACGACAACGCTTTAGGGGGAGCGTACGTGTGAGGGCGCGGGTTACTGTCAGCGTACGGGTTAGGATTAGGGGACGGGTGAGGGTCAGGCTTCGGGGAAGGGTTAGGGTTAGGGTTCGGGCTAGGGTTAGGGTTAAGGGACGGGGACGGTTTATGGTCCAGGTGAGGGTACGACAATGCTTTAGGGGGAGCGTACGTGTGAGGGCGCGGGTTAGTGTCAGCGTACGGGTTAGGATTAGGGGATGGGTGAGGGTCAGGCTTCGGGGAAGGGTTAGGGTTAGGGTTCGGGCTAGGGTTAGGGTTAGGGGACGGGGACGGTTTAGGGTCCAGGTGAGGTTACGACAACGCTTTAGGGGGAGCGTACGTGTGAGGGTGCGGGTTACTGTCAGCGTACGGGTTAGGATTAGGGGACGGGTGAGGGTCAGGCTTCGGGGAAGGGTTAGGGTTAGGGGACGGGGACGGTTTAGGGTCCAGGTGAGGGTACGACAACGCTTTAGGGGGAGCGTACGTGTGAGGGCGCGGGTTAGTGTCAGCGTACGGGTTAGGATTAGGGGACGGTTGAGGGTCAGGCTTCGGGGAAGGGTTAGGGTTAGGGTTCGGGCTAGGGTTAGGGTTAGGGGACGGGGACGGTTTAGGGTCCAGGTGAGGGTACGACAACGTTTTAGCGGGAGCGTACGTGTGAGGGCGCGGCTTAGTGTCAGCGTACGGGTTAGGATTAGGGGACGGGTGAGGGTCAGGCTTCGGGGAAGGGTTAGGGTTAGGGTTCGGGCTAGGGTTAGGGTTAGGGGACGGGGACGGTTTAGGGTCCAGGTGAGGGTACGACAACGCTTTAGGGGGAGCGTACGTGTGAGGGCGCGGCTTAGTGTCAACGTACGGGTTAGGATTAGGGGACGGGTGAGGGTCAGGCTTCGGGGAAGGGTTAGGGTTAGGGTTCGGGCTAGGGTTAGGGTTAGGGGACGGGGACGGTTTAGGGTCCAGGTGAGGGTACGACAACGCTTTAGGGGGAGCGTTCGTGTGAGGGCGCGGCTTAGCGTCAGCGTACGGGTTAGGATTAGGGGACGGGTGAGGGTCAGGCTTCGGGGAAGGGTTAGGGTTAGGGTTCGGTCTAGGGTTAGGTTTAGGGGACGGGGACGGTTTAGGGTCCAGGTGAGGGTACGACAACGCTTTAGGGGGAGCGTACGTGTGAGGGCGCGGCTTAGTGTCAGCGTACGGGTTAGGATTAGGGGACGGCTGAGGGTCAGGCTTCGGGGAAGGGTTAGGGTTAGGGTTCGGGCTAGGGTTAGGGTTGGGGGACGGGGACGGTTTAGGGTCCAGGTGAGGGTACGACAACGCTTTAGGGGGAGCGTACGTGTGAGGGCGCGGGTTAGTGTCAGCGTACGGGTTAGGATTAGGGGACGGGTGAGGGTCAGGCTTCGGGAAAGGGTTAGGGTTAGGGTTCGAGCTAGGGTTAGGGTTAGGGGACGGGGACGGTTTAGGGTCCAGGTGAGGGTACGACAACGCTTTAGGGGGAGCGTACGTGTGAGGGCGCCGGTTAGTGTCAGCATACGAGTTAGGATTATGGGACGGGTGAGGGTCAGGCTTCGGGGAAGGGTTAGGGTTAGGGGACGGGGAAGGTTTAGGGTCCAGGTGAGGGTACGACAACGCTTTAGGGGGAGCGTACATGTGAGGGCGCGGGTTAGTGTCAGCGTACGGGTTAGGATTAGGGGACGGTTGAGGGTCAGGCTTCGGGGAAGGGTTAGGGTTAGGGTTCGGGCTAGGGTTAGGGTTAGGGGACGGGGACGGTTTAGGGTCCAGGTGAGGGTACGACAACGCTTTAGGGGGAGCGTACGTGTGAGGGCGCGGCTTAGTGTCAGCGTACGGGTTATGATTAGGGGACGGGTGAGGGTCAGGCTTCGGGGAAGGGTTAGGGTTAGGGTTCGGGCTAGGGTTAGGGTTAGGGGACGGGGACGGTTTAGGGTCCAGGTGAGGGTACGACAACGCTTTAGGGGGAGCGTACGTGTGAGGGCGCGGGTTAGTGTCAGCATACGGGTTAGGATTAGGGGACGGGTGAGGGTCAGGCTTCGGGGAAGGGTTAGGGTTAGGGTTCGGTCTAGGGTTAGGGTTAGGGAACGGGGACAGTTTAGGGTCCAGGTGAGGGTACGACAACGCTTTAGGGGGAGCGTACGTGTGAGGGCGCCGGTTAGTGTCAGCATACGAGTTAGGATTATGGGACGGGTGAGGGTCAGGCTTCGGGGAAGGGTTAGGGTTAGGGGACGGGGACGGTTTAGGGTCCAGGTGAGGGTACGACAACGCTTTAGGGGGAGCGTACGTGTGAGGGCGCGGGTTAGTGTCAGCGTACGGGTTAGGATTAGGGGACGGTTGAGGGTCAGGCTTCGGGGAAGCGTTAGGGTTAGGGTTCGGGCTAGGGTTAGGGTTAGGGGACGGGGACGGTTTAGGGTCCAGGTGAGGGTACGACAACGCTTTAGGGGGAGCGTACGTGTGAGGGCGTGGGTTAGTGTCAGCGTACGGTTTAGGATTAGGGGACGGGTGAGGGTCAGGCTTCGGGGAAGGGTTAGGGTTAGGGTTCGGTCTAGGGTTAGGGTTAGGGGACGGGGACTGTTTACCGTCCAGGTGAGGGTACGACAACGCTTTAGGGGGAGCGTACGTGTGAGGGCGCCGGTTAGTGTCAGCGTACGAGTTAGGATTATGGGACGGGTGAGGGTCAGGCTTCGGGGAAGGGTTAGGGTTAGGGGACGGGGACGGTTTAGGGTCCAGGTGAGGGTACGACAACGCTTTAGGGGGAGCGTTCGTGTGAGGGCGCGGGTTAGTGTCAGCGTACGGGTTAGGATTAGGGGACGGTTGAGGGTCAGGCTTCGGGGAAGGGTTAGGGTTACGGTTCGGGCTAGGGTTAGGGTTAGGGGACGGGGACGGTTTAGGGTCCAGGTGAGGGTACGACAACGCTTTAGCGGGAGCGTACGTGTGAGGGCGCGGCTTAGTGTCAGCGTACGGGTTAGGATTAGGGGACGGGTGAGGGTCAGGCTTCGGGGAAGGGTTAGGGTTAGGGTTCGGGCTAGGGTTAGGGTTAGGGGACGGGGACGGTTTAGGGTCCAGGTGAGGGTACGACAACGCTTTAGGGGGAGCGTACGTGTGAGGGCGCGGCTTAGTGTCAGCGTACGGGTTAGGATTAGGGGACGGGTGAGGGTCAGGCTTCGGGGAAGGGTTAGGGTTAGGGTTCGGGCTAGGGTTAGGGTTAGGGGACGGGGACGGTTTAGGGTCCAGGTGAGGGTACGACAACGCTTTAGGGGGAGCGTACGTGTGAGGGCGCGGCTTAGCGTCAGCGTACGGTTTAGGATTAGGGGACGGGTGAGGGTCAGGCTTCGGGGAAGGGTTAGGGTTAGGGGACGGGGACGGTTTAGGGTCCCGGTGAGGGTACGACAACGCTTTAGGGGGAGTGTACGTGTGAGGGCGTGGCTTAGTGTCAGCGTACGGGTTAGGATTAGGGGACGGGTGAGGGTCAGGCTTCGGGGAAGGGTTAGGGTTAGGGTTCGGTCTAGGGTTAGGTTTAGGGGACGGGGACGGTTTAGGGTCCAGGTGAGGGTACGACAACGCTTTAGGGGGAGCGTACGTGTGAGGGCGCGGCTTAGTGTCAGCGTACGGGTTAGGATTAGGGGACGGGTGAGGGTCAGGCTTCGGGGAAGGGTTAGGGTTAGAGTTCCGTCTAGGGTTAGGTTTAGGGGACGGGGACGGTTTAGGGTCCAGGTGAGGGTACGACAACGCTTTAGGGGGAGCGTACATGTGAGGGGGCGGCTTAGTGTCAGCGTACGGGTTAGGATTAGGGGACGGGTGAGGGTCAGGCTTCGGGGAAGGGTTAGGGCTAGGGTTCGGGCTAGGGTTAGGGTTAGGGGACGGGGACGGTTTAGGGTCCAGGTGAGGGTACGACAACGCTTTAGGGGGAGCGTACGTGTGAGGGCGCGGGTTAGTGTCAGCGTACGGGTTAGGATTAGGGGACGGGTGAGGGTCAGGCTTCGGGAAAGGGTTAGGGTTAGGGTTCGAGCTAGGGTTAGGGTTAGGGGACGGGGACGGTTTAGGGTCCAGGTGAGGGTACGACAACGCTTTAGGGGGAGCGTACGTGTGAGGGCGCGGGTTAGTGTCAGCGTACGGGTTAGGATTAGGGGACGGGTGAGGGTCAGGCTTCGGGGAAGGGTTAGGGTTAGGGGACGGGGACGATTTAGGGTCCAGGTGAGGGTACGACAACGCTTTAGGGGGAGCGTACGTGTGAGGGCGTGGGTTAGTGTCAGCGTACGGGTTAGGATTAGGGGACGGGTGAGGGTCAGGCTTCCGGGAAGGGTTAGGGTTAGGGTTCGGGCTAGGGTTAGGGTTAGGGGACGGGGACGGTTTAGGGTCCAGGTGAGGGTACGACAACGCTTTAGGGGGAGCGTACGGGTGAGGGCGTGGGTTAGTGTCAGCGTACGGGTTAGGATTAGGGGACGGGTGAGGGTCAGGCTTCGGGGAAGGGTTAGGGTTAGGGGACGGGGACGGTTTAGGGTCCAGGTGAGGGTACGACAACGCTTTAGGGGGAGCGTACGTGTGAGGGCGTGTGTTAGTGTCAGCGTACGGGTTAGGATTAGGGTACGGTTGAGGGTCAGGCTTCGGGGAAGGGTTAGGGTTAGGGTTCGGGCTAGGGTTAGGGTTAGGGGACGGGGACGGTTTAGGGTCCAGGTGAGGGTACGACAACGCTTTAGGGGGAGCGTACGTGTGAGGGCGCGGCTTAGCGTCAGCGTACGGGTTAGGATTAGGGGACGGGTGAGTGTCAGGCTTCGGGGAAGGATTAGGGTTAGGGTTCGGGCTAGGGTTAGGGTTAGGGGACGGGGACGGTTTAGGGTCCAGGTGAGGGTACGACAACGCTTTAGGGGGAGCGTACGTGTGAGGGCGTGGGTTAGTGTCAGCGTACGGGTTAGGATTAGGGGACGGTTGAGGGTCAGGCTTCGGGGAAGGGTTAGGGTTAGGGGACGGGGACGGTTTAGGGTCCAGGTGAGGGTACGACAACGCTTTAGGGGGAGCGTACGTGTGAGGGCGTGTGTTAGTGTCAGCGTACGGGTTAGGATTAGGGGACGGTTGAGGGTCAGGCTTCGGGGAAGGGTTAGGGTTAGGGATCGGGCTAGGGTTAGGGTTAGGGGACGGGGACGTTTTAGGGTCCAGGTGAGGGTACGACAACGCTTTAGCGGGAGCGTACGTGTGAGGGCGCGGCTTAGTGTCAGCGTACGGGTTAGGATTAGGGGACGGGTGAGGGTCAGGCTTCGGGGAAGGGTTAGGGTTAGGGTTCGGGCTAGGGTTAGGGTTAGGGGACGGGGACGGTTTAGGGTCCAGGTGAGGGTACGACAACGCTTTAGGGGGAGCGTACGTGTGAGGGCGCGGGTTAGTGTCAGCGTACGGGTTAGGATTAGGGGACGGTTGAGTGTCAGGCTTCGGGGAAGGGTTAGGGTTAGGGTTCGGGCTAGGGTTAGGGTTAGGGGATGGGGACGGTTTAGGGTCCAGGTGAGGGTACGACAACGCTTTAGGGGGAGCGTACGTGTGAGGGCGCGGGTTACTGTCAGCGTACGGGTTAGGATTAGGGGACGGGTGAGGGTCAGGCTTCGGGGAAGGGTTAGGGTTAGGGGACGGGGACGGTTTAGGGTCCAGGTGAGGGTACGACAACGCTTTAGGGGGAGCGTACGTGTGAGGGCGCGGGTTAGTGTCAGCGTACGGGTTAGGATTAGGGGACGGTTGAGGGTCAGGCTTCGGGGAAGTGTTAGGGTTAGGGTTCGGGCTAGGGTTAGGGTTAGGGGACGGGGACGGTTTAGGGTCCAGGTGAGGGTACGACAATGCTTTAGGGGGAGCGTACGTGTGAGGGCGCGGCTTAGTGTCAGCCTACGGGTTAGGATTAGGGGACGGGTGAGGGTCAGGCTTCGGGGAAGGGTTAGGGTTAGGGTTCGGGCTAGGGTTAGGGTTAGGGGACGGGGACGGTTTAGGGTCCAGGTGAGGGTACGACAACGCTTTAGGGGGAGCGTACGTGTGAGGGCGCGGGTTAGTGTCAGCGTACGGGTTAGGATTAGGGGACGGGTGAGGGTCAGGCTTCGGGGAAGGGTTAGGGTTAGGGTTCGGGCTAGGGTTAGGGTTAGGGTTAGGGGACGGTTTAGGGTCCAGGTGAGGGTACGACAACACTTTAGGGGGAGCGTACGTGTGAGGGTGCGGCTTAGTCACAGCGTACGGGTTAGGATTAGGGGACGGGTGAGGGTCAGGCTTCGGGGAAGGGTTAGGGTTAGGGTTCGGGCTAGGGTTAGGGTTAGGGGACGGAGACTGTTTAGGGTCCAGGTGAGGGTACGACAACGCTTTAGGGGGAGCGTACGTGTGAGGTCGCGGGTTAGTGTCAGCGTACGGATTAGGATTAGGGGACGGGTGAGTGTCAGGCTTCGGGGAAGGGTTAGGGTTAGGGTTCGGGCTAGGGTTAGGGTTAGGGGACGGGGACGGTTTAGGGTCCAGGTGAGGGTACGACAACGCTTTAGGGGGAGCGTACGTGTGAGGGCGCGGGTTAGTGTCAGCGTACGGGTTAGGATTAGGGGACGGGTGAGGGTCAGGCTTCGGGGAAGGGTTAGGGTTAGGGTTCGGGCTAGGGTTAGGGTTAGGGGACGGGGACGGTTTAGGGTCCAGGTGAGGGTACGACAACGCTTTAGGGGGAGCGTACGTGTGAGGGCGCGGGTTAGTGTCAGCGTACGGGTTAGGATTAGGGGACGGGAGAGGGTCAGGCTTCGGGGAAGGGTTAGGGTTAGGGTTCGGGCTAGGGTTAGGGTTAGGGGACGGGGACGGTTTAGGGTCCAGGTGAGGGTACGACAACGCTTTAGGGGGAGCGTACGTGTGAGGGCGCGGGTTACTGTCAGCGTACGGGTTAGGATTAGGGGACGGGTGAGGGTCAGGCTTCGGGGAAGGGTTAGGGTTAGGGGACGGGGACGGTTTAGGGTCCAGGTGAGGGTATGACAACGCTTTAGGGGGAGCGTACGTGTGAGGGCGCGGGTTAGTGTCAGCGTACGGGTTCGGATTAGGGGACGGTTGAGGGTCAGGCTTCGGGGAAGTGTTAGGGTTAGGGTTCGGGCTAGGGTTAGGGTTAGGGGACGGGGACGGTTTAGGGTCCAGGTGAGGGTACGACAACGCTTTAGGGGGAGCGTACGTGTGAGGGCGCGGCTTAGTGTCAGCGTACGGGTTAGGATTAGGGGACGGGTGAGGGTCAGGCTTCGGGGAAGGGTTAGGGTTAGGTTTCGGGCTAGGGTTAGGGTTAGGGGACGGGGACGGTTTAGGGTCCAGGTGAGGGTACGACAACGCTTTAGGGGGAGCGTACGTGTGAGGGCGCGGGTTAGTGTCAGCGTACGGGTTAGGATTAGGGGACGGGTGAGGGTCAGGCTTCGGGGAAGAGTTACGGTTAGGGTTCGGTCTAGGGTTAGGGTTAGGGGACGGGGACGGTTTAGGGTCCAGGTGAGGGTACGACAACGCTTTAGGGGGAGCGTACGTGTGAGGGCGCGGGTTAGTGTCAGCGTACGGGTTAGGATTAGGGGACGGGTGAGGGTCAGGCTTCGGGGAAGGGTTAGGGTTAGGGTTCGGGCTAGGGTTAGGGTTAGGGGACGGGGACGGTTTAGGGTCCAGGTGAGGGTACGACAACGCTTTAGGGGGAGCGTACTTGTGAGGGCGCGGGTTAGTGTCAGCGTACGGGTTAGGATTAGGGGACGGGTGAGGGTCAGGCTTCGGGGAAGGGTTAGGGTTAGGGTTCGGGCTAGGGTTAGGGTTAGGGGACGGGGACGGTTTAGGGTCCAGGTGAGGGTACGACAACGCTTTAGGGGGAGCGTACGTGTGAGGGCGCGGGTTAGTGTCAGCGTACGTGTTAGGATTAGGGGACGGGAGAGGGTCAGGCTTCGGGGAAGGGTTAGGGTTAGGGTTCGGGCTAGGGTTAGGGTTAGGGGACGGGGACGGTTTAGGGTCCAGGTGAGGGTACGACAACGCTTTAGGGGGAGCGTACGTGTGAGGGCGCGGCTTAGTGTCAGCGTACGGGTTAGGATTAGGGGACGGGTGAGGGTCAGGCTTCGGGGAAGGGTTAGGGTTAGGGTTCGGGCTAGGGTTAGGGTTAGGGGACGGGGACGGTTTAGGGTCCAGGTGAGGGTACGACAACGCTTTAGGGGGAGCGTTCTTGTGAGGGCGCGGGTTAGTGTCAGCGTACGGGTTAGGATTAGGGGACGGGTGAGGGTCAGGCTTCGGGGAAGGGTTAGGGTTAGGGTTCGGGCTAGGGTTAGGGTTAGGGGACGGGGACGGTTTAGGGTCCAGGTGAGGGTACGAGAACGCTTTAGGGGGAGCGTACGTTTGAGGGCGCGGGTTAGTGTCAGCGTACGTGTTAGGATTAGGGGACGGGAGAGGGTCAGGCTTCGGGGAAGGGTTAGGGTTAGGGTTCGGGCTAGGGTTAGGGTTAGGGGACGGGGACGGTTTAGGGTCCAGGTGAGGGTACGACAACGCTTTAGGGGGAGCGTACGTGTGAGGGCGCGGCTTAGTGTCAGCGTACGGGTTAGGATTAGGGGACGGGTGAGGGTCAGGCTTCGGGGAAGGGTTAGGGTTAGGTTTCGGGCTAGGGTTAGGGTTAGGGGACGGGGACGGTTTAGGGTCCAGGTGAGGGTACGACAACGCTTTAGGGGGAGCGTACGTGTGAGGGCGCGGGTTAGTGTCAGCGTACGGGTTAGGATTAGGGGACGGGTGAGGGTCAGGCTTCGGGGAAGAGTTACGGTTAGGGTTCGGGCTAGGGTTAGGGTTAGGGGACGGGGACGGTTTAGGGTCCAGGTGAGGGTACGACAACGCTTTAGGGGGAGCGTACGTGTGAGGGCGCGGGTTAGTGTCAGCGTACGGGTTAGGATTAGGGGACGGGTGAGGGTCAGGCTTCGGGGAAGGGTTAGGGTTAGGGTTCGGGCTAGGGTTAGGGTTAGGGGACGGGGACGGTTTAGGGTCCAGGTGAGGGTACGACAACGCTTTAGGGGGAGCGTACGTGTGAGGGCGCGGGTTAGTGTCAGCGTACGGGTTAGGATTAGGGGACGGGTGAGGGTCAGGCTTCGGGGAAGGGTTAGGGTTAGGGTTCGGTCTAGGGTTAGGGTTAGGGGACGGGGACTGTTTAGGGTCCAGGTAAGGGTACGACAACGCTTTAGGGGGAGCGTACGTGTGAGGGCGCCGGTTAGTGTCAGCATACGAGTTAGGATTATGGGACGGGTGAGGGTCAGGCTTCGGGGAAGGGTTAGGGTTAGGGGACGGGGAAGGTTTAGGGTCCAGGTGAGGGTACGACAACGCTTTAGGGGGAGCGTACGTGTGAGGGCGCGGGTTAGTGTCAGCGTACGGGTTAGGATTAGGGGACGGTTGAGGGTCAGGCTTCGGGGAAGGGTTAGGGTTAGGGTTCGGGCTAGGGTTAGGGTTAGGGGACGGGGACGGTTTAGGGTCCAGGTGAGGGTACGACAACGCTTTAGGGGGAGCGTACGTGTGAGGGCGCGGCTTAGTGTCAGCGTACGGGTTAGGATTAGGGGACGGGTGAGGGTCAGGCTTCGGGGAAGGGTTAGGGTTAGGGTTCGGGCTAGGGTTAGGGTTAGGGGACGGGGACGGTTTAGGGTCCAGGTGAGGGTACGACAACGCTTTAGGGGGAGCGTACGTGTGAGGGTGCGGGTTAGTGTCAGCGTACGGGTTAGGATTAGGGGACGGGTGAGTGTCAGGCTTCGGGGAAGGGTTAGGGTTAGGGGACGGGGACGATTTAGGGTCCAGGTGAGGGTACGACAACGCTTTAGGGGGAGCGTACGTGTGAGGGCGTGGGTTAGTGTCAGCGTACGGGTTAGGATTAGGGGACGGGTGAGGGTCAGGCTTCCGGGAAGGGTTAGGGTTAGGGTTCGGGCTAGGGTTAGGGTTAGGGGACGGGGACGGTTTAGGGTCCAGGTGAGGGTACGACAACGCTTTAGGGGGAGCGTACGGGTGAGGGCGTGGGTTAGTGTCAGCGTACGGGTTAGGATTAGGGGACGGGTGAGGGTCAGGCTTCGGGGAAGGGTTAGGGTTAGGGGACGGGGACGGTTTAGGGTCCAGGTGAGGGTACGACAACGCTTTAGGGGGAGCGTACGTGTGAGGGCGTGGGTTAGTGTCAGCGTACGGGTTAGGATTAGGGTACGGTTGAGGGTCAGGCTTCGGGGAAGGGTTAGGGTTAGGGTTCGGGCTAGGGTTAGGGTTAGGGGACGGGGACGGTTTAGGGTCCAGGTGAGGGTACGACAACGCTTTAGGGGGAGCGTACGTGTGAGGGCGCGGCTTAGCGTCAGCGTACGGTTAGGATTAGGGGACGGGTGAGTGTCAGGCTTCGGGGAAGGATTAGGGTTAGGGTTCGGGCTAGGGTTAGGGTTAGGGGACGGGGACGGTTTAGGGTCCAGGTGAGGGTACGACAACGCTTTAGGGGGAGCGTACGTGTGAGGGCGCGGGTTAGTGTCAGCGTACGGGTTAGGATTAGGGGACGGGTGAGGGTCAGGCTTCGGGGAAGGGTTAGGGTTAGGGGACGGGGACGGTTTAGGGTCCAGGTGAGGGTACGACAACGCTTTAGGGGGAGCGTACGTGTGAGGGCGTGGGTTAGTGTCAGCGTACGGGTTAGGATTAGGGGACGGTTGAGGGTCAGGCTTCGGGGAAGGGTTAGGGTTAGGGTTCGGGCTAGGGTTAGGGTTAGGGGACGGGGACGTTTTAGGGTCCAGGTGAGGGTACGACAACGCTTTAGCGGGAGCGTACGTGTGAGGGCGCGGCTTAGTGTCAGCGTACGGGTTAGGATTAGGGGACGGGTGAGGGTCAGGCTTCGGGGAAGGGTTAGGGTTAGGGTTCGGGCTAGGGTTAGGGTTAGGGGACGGGGACGGTTTAGGGTCCAGGTGAGGGTACGACAACGCTTTAGGGGGAGCGTACGTGTGAGGGCGCGGGTTAGTGTCAGCGTACGGGTTAGGATTAGGGGACGGTTGAGGGTCAGGCTTCGGGGAAGGGTTAGGGTTAGGGTTCGGGCTAGGGTTAGGGTTAGGGGACGGGGACGGTTTAGGGTCCAGGTGAGGGTACGACAACGCTTTAGGGGGAGCGTACGTGTGAGGGCGCGGGTTACTGTCAGCGTACGGGTTAGGATTAGGGGACGGGTGAGGGTCAGGCTTCGGGGAAGGGTTAGGGTTAGGGGACGGGGACGGTTTAGGGTCCAGGTGAGGGTATGACAACGCTTTAGGGGGAGCGTACGTGTGAGGGCGCGGGTTAGTGTCAGCGTACGGGTTAGGATTAGGGGACGGTTGAGGGTCAGGCTTCGGGGAAGTGTTAGGGTTAGGGTTCGGGCTAGGGTTAGGGTTAGGGGACGGGGACGGTTTAGGGTCCAGGTGAGGGTACGACAATGCTTTAGGGGGAGCGTACGTGTGAGGGCGCGGCTTAGTGTCAGCCTACGGGTTAGGATTAGGGGACGGGTGAGGGTCAGGCTTCGGGGAAGGGTTAGGGTTAGGGTTCGGGCTAGGGTTAGGGTTAGGGGACGGGGACGGTTTAGGGTCCAGGTGAGGGTACGACAACGCTTTAGGGGGAGCGTACGTGTGAGGGCGCGGGTTAGTGTCAGCGTACGGGTTAGGATTAGGGGACGGGTGAGGGTCAGGCTTCGGGGAAGGGTTAGGGTTAGGGTTCGGGCTAGGGTTAGGGTTAGGGTTAGGGGACGGTTTAGGGTCCAGGTGAGGGTACGACAACGCTTTAGGGGGAGCGTACGTGTGAGGGCGCGGCTTAGTCACAGCGTACGGGTTAGGATTAGGGGACGGGTGAGTGTCAGGCTTCGGGGAAGGGTTAGGGTTAGGGTTCAGGCTAGGGTTAGGGTTAGGGGACGGGGACGGTTTAGGGTCCAGGTGAGGGTACGACAACGCTTTAGGGGGAGCGTACGTGTGAGGGCGCGGGTTAGTGTCAGCGTACGGGTTAGGATTAGGGGACGGGTGAGGGTCAGGCTTCGGGGAAGGGTTAGGGTTAGGGTTCGGGCTAGGGTTAGGGTTAGGGGACGGGGACGGTTTAGGGTCCAGGTGAGGGTACGACAACGCTTTAGGGGGAGCGTACGTGTGAGGGCGCGGGTTAGTGTCAGCGTACGGGTTAGGATTAGGGGACGGGAGAGGGTCAGGCTTCGGGGAAGGGTTAGGGTTAGGGTTCGGGCTAGGGTTAGGGTTAGGGGACGGGGACGGTTTAGGGTCCAGGTGAGGGTACGACAACGCTTTAGGGGGAGCGTACTTGTGAGGGCGCGGGTTAGTGTCAGCGTACGGGTTAGGATTAGGGGACGGGTGAGGGTCAGGCTTCGGGGAAGGGTTAGGGTTAGGGTTCGGGCTAGGGTTAGGGTTAGGGGACGGGGACGGTTTAGGGTCCAGGTGAGGGTACGACAACGCTTTAGGGGGAGCGTACGTGTGAGGGCGCGGGTTATTGTCAGCGTACGTGTTAGGATTAGGGGACGGGAGAGGGTCAGGCTTCGGGGAAGGGTTAGGGTTAGGGTTCGGGCTAGGGTTAGGGTTAGGGGACATGGACGGTTTAGGGTCCAGGTGAGGGTACGACAACGCTTTAGGGGGACCGTACGTGTGAGGGCGCGGCTTAGTGTCAGCGTACGGGTTAGGATTAGGGGACGGGTGAGGGTCAGGCTTCGGGGAAGGGTTAGGGTTAGGGTTCGGGCTAGGGTTAGGGTTAGGGGACGGGGACGGTTTAGGGTCCAGGTGAGGGTACGACAACGCTTTATGGGGAGCGTTCTTGTGAGGGTGCGGGTTAGTGTCAGCGTACGGGTTAGGATTAGGGGACGGGTGAGGGTCAGGCTTCGGGGAAGGGTTAGGGTTAGGGTTCGGGCTAGGGTTAGGGTTAGGGGACGGGGACGGTTTAGGGTCCAGGTGAGGGTACGACAACGCTTTAGGGGGAGCGTACGTGTGAGGGCGCGCGTTAGTGTCAGCGTACGTGTTAGGATTAGGGGACGGGAGAGGGTCAGGCTTCGGGGAAGGGTTAGGGTTAGGGTTCGGGCTAGGGTTAGGGTTAGGGGACGGGGACGGTTTAGGGTCCAGGTGAGGGTACGACAACGCTTTAGGGGGAGCGTACGTGTGAGGGCGCGGCTTAGTGTCAGCGTACGGGTTAGGATTAGGGGACGGGTGAGGGTCAGGCTTCGGGGAAGGGTTAGGGTTAGGTTTCGGGCTAGGGTTAGGGTTAGGGGACGGGGACGGTTTAGGGTCCAGGTGAGGGTACGACAACGCTTTAGGGGGAGCGTACGTGTGAGGGCGCGGGTTAGTGTCAGCGTACGGGTTAGGATTAGGGGACGGGTGAGGGTCAGGCTTCGGGGAAGAGTTACGGTTAGGGTTCGGGCTAGGGTTAGGGTTAGGGGACGGGGACGGTTTAGGGTCCAGGTGAGGGTACGACAACGCTTTAGGGGGAGCGTACGTGTGAGGGCGCGGGTTAGTGTCAGCGTACGGGTTAGGATTAGGGGACGGGTGAGGGTCAGGCTTCGGGGAAGGGTTAGGGTTAGGGTTCGGGCTAGGGTTAGGGTTAGGGGACGGGGACGGTTTAGGGTCCAGGTGAGGGTACGACAACGCTTTAGGGGGAGCGTACTTGTGAGGGCGCGGGTTAGTGTCAGCGTACGGGTTAGGATTAGGGGACGGGTGAGGGTCAGGCTTCGGGGAAGGGTTAGGGTTAGGGTTCGGGCTAGGGTTAGGGTTAGGGGACGGGGACGGTTTAGGGTCCAGGTGAGGGTACGACAAGGCTTTAGGGGGAGCGTACGTGTGAGGGCGCGGGTTAGTGTCAGCGTACGTGTTAGGATTAGGGGTCGGGAGAGGGTCAGGCTTCGGGGAAGTGTTAGGGTTAGGGTTCGGGCTAGGGTTAGGGTTAGGGGACGGGGACGGTTTAGGGTCCAGGTGAGGGTACGACAACGCTTTAGGGGGAGCGTACGTGTGAGGGCGCGGCTTAGTGTCAGCGTACGGGTTAGGATTATGGGACGGGTGAGGGTCAGGCTTCGGGGAAGGGTTAGGGTTAGGGTTCGGGCTAGGGTTAGGGTTAGGGGACGGGGACGGTTTAGGGTCCAGGTGAGGGTACGACAACGCTTTAGGGGGAGCGTACGTGTGAGGGCGCGGCTTAGCGTCAGCGTACGGGTTAGGATTAGGGGACGTGTGAGGGTCAGGCTTCGGGGAAGGGTTAGGGTTAGGGTTCGGGCTAGGGTTAGTGTTAGGGGACGGGGACGGTTTAGGGTCCAGGTGAGGGTACGACAACGCTTTAGGGGGAGCGTACGTGTGAGGGCGCGGCTTAGCGTCAGCGTACGTGTTAGGATTAGGGGACGGGTGAGGGTCAGGCTTCGGGGAAGGGTTAGGGTTAGGGTTCGGGCTAGGGTTAGGGTTAGGGGACGGGGACGGTTTAGGGTCCAGGTGAGGGTACGACAACGCTTTAGGGGGAGCGTACGTGTGAGGGCGCGGCTTAGTGTCAGCGTACGGGTTAGGATTAGGGGACGGGTGAGGGTCAGGCTTCGGGGAAGGGTTAGGTTTAGGGTTCGGGCTAGGGTTAGGGTTAGGGGACGGGGACGGTTTAGGGTCCAGGTGAGGGTACGACAACGCTTTAGGGGGAGCGTACGTGTGAGAGCGTGGCTTAGTGTCAGCGTACGGGTTAGGATTAGGGGACAGGTGAGGGTCAGGCTTCAGGGAAGGGTTAGGGTTAGGGTTCGGGCTAGGGTTAGGGTTAGGGGACGGGGACTGTTTAGGGTCCAGGTGAGGGTACGACAACGCTTTAGCGGGAGCGTACGTGTTAGGGCGCGGCTTAGTGTCAGCGTACGGGTTAGGAATAGGGGACGGGTGAGGGTCAGGCTTCGGGGAAGGGTTAGGGTTAGGGTTCGGGCTAGGGTTAGGGTTAGGGGACGGGGACGGTTTAGGGTCCAGGTGAGGGTACGACAACGCTTTAGGGGGAGCGTACGTGTGAGGGCGCGGGTTACTGTCAGCGTACGGGTTAGGATTAGGGGACGGGTGAGGGTCAGGCTTCGGGGAAGGGTTAGGGTTAGGGGACGGGGACGGTTTAGGGTCCAGGTGAGGGTACGACAACGCTTTAGGGGGAGCGTACGTGTGAGGGCGCGGCTTAGCGTCAGCGTACGGGTTAGGATTAGGGGACGGGTGAGGGTCAGGCTTCGGGGAAGGGTTAGGGTTAGGGTTCGGGCTAGGGTTAGGGTTAGGGGACGGGGACGGTTTAGGGTCCAGGTGAGGGTACGACAACGCTTTAGGGGGAGCGTACGTGTGAGGGCGCGGGTTAGTGTCAGCGTACGGGTTAGGATTAGGGGACGGGTGAGGGTCAGGCTTCGGGGAAGGGTTAGGGTTAGGGTTCGAGCTAGGGTTAGGGTTAGGGTTAGGGGACGGTTTAGGGTCCAGGTGAGGGTACGACAACGCTTTAGGGGGAGCGTACGTGTGAGGGCGCGGCTTAGTCACAGCGTACGGGTTAGGATTAGGGGACGGGTGAGGGTCAGGCTTCGGGGAAGGGTTAGGGTTAGGGTTCGGGCTAGGGTTAGGGTTAGGGGACGGAGACTGTTTAGGGTCCAGGTGAGGGTACGACAACGCTTTAGGGGGAGCGTACGTGTGAGGTCGCGGGTTAGTGTCAGCGTACGGATTAGGATTAGGGGACGGGTGAGGGTCAGGCTTCGGGGAAGGGTTAGGGTTAGGGTTCGGGCTAGGGTTAGGGTTAGGGGACGGGGACGGTTTAGGGTCCAGGTGAGGGTACGACAACGCTTTAGGGGGAGCGTACGTGTGAGGGCGCGGGTTACTGTCAGCGTACGGGTTAGGATTAGGGGACGGGAGAGGGTCAGGCTTCGGGGAAGGGTTAGGGTTAGGGTTCGGGCTAGGGTTAGGGTTAGGGGACGGGGACGGTTTAGGGTCCAGGTGAGGGTATGACAACGCTTTAGGGGGAGCGTACGTGTGAGGGCGCGGGTTACTGTCAGCGTACGGGTTAGGATTAGGGGACGGGTGAGGGTCAGGCTTCGGGGAAGTGTTAGGGTTAGGGGACGGGGACGGTTTAGGGTCCAGGTGAGGGTACGACAACGCTTTAGGGGGAGCGTACGTGTGAGGGCGCGGGTTAGTGTCAGCGTACGGGTTAGGATTAGGGGACGGGTGAGGGTCAGGCTTCGGGGAAGGGTTAGGGTTAGGGTTCGGGCTAGGGTTAGGGTTAGGGGACGGGGACGGTTTAGGGTCCAGGTGAGGGTACGACAACGCTTTAGGGGGAGCGTACGTGTGAGGGCGCGGCTTAGTGTCAGCGTACGGGTTAGGATTAGGGGACGGGTGAGGGTCAGGCTTCGGGGAAGGGTTACGGTTAGGGTTCGGGCTAGGGTTAGGGTTAGGGGACGGGGACGGTTTAGGGTCCAGGTGAGGGTACGACAACGCTTTAGGGGGAGCGTACGTGTGAGGGCGCGGGTTAGTGTCAGCGTACGGGTTAGGATTAGGGGACGGGTGAGGGTCAGGCTTCGGGGAAGGGTTAGGGTTAGGGTTCGGGCTAGGGTTAGGGTTAGGGGACGGGGACGGTTTAGGGTCCAGGTGAGGGTACGACAACGCTTTAGGGGGAGCGTACGTGTGAGGGCGCGGGTTAGTGTCAGCGTACGGGTTAGGATTAGGGGACGGGTGAGGGTCAGGCTTCGGGGAAGGGTTAGGGTTAGGGTTCGGGCTAGGGTTAGGGTTAGGGGACGGGGACGGTTTAGGGTCCAGGTGAGGGTACGACAACGCTTTAGGGGGAGCGTACGTGTGAGGGCGCGGGTTAGTGTCAGCGTACGGGTTAGGATTAGGGGACGGGTGAGGGTCAGGCTTCGGGGAAGGGTTAGGGTTAGGGTTCGGGCTAGGGTTAGGGTTAGGGGACGGGGACGGTTTAGGGTCCAGGTGAGGGTACGACAACGCTTTAGGGGGAGCGTACGTGTGAGGGCGCGGGTTAGTGTCAGCGTACGGGTTCGGATTAGGGGACGGTTGAGGGTCAGGCTTCGGGGAAGTGTTAGGGTTAGGGTTCGGGCTAGGGTTAGGGTTAGGGGACGGGGACGGTTTAGGGTCCAGGTGAGGGTACGACAACGCTTTAGGGGGAGCGTACGTGTGAGGGCGCGGCTTAGTGTCAGCGTACGGGTTAGGATTAGGGGACGGGTGAGGGTCAGGCTTCGGGGAAGGGTTAGGGTTAGGTTTCGGGCTAGGGTTAGGGTTAGGGGACGGGGACGGTTTAGGGTCCAGGTGAGGGTACGACAACGCTTTAGGGGGAGCGTACGTGTGAGGGCGCGGGTTAGTGTCAGCGTACGGGTTAGGATTAGGGGACGGGTGAGGGTCAGGCTTCGGGGAAGAGTTACGGTTAGGGTTCGGTCTAGGGTTAGGGTTAGGGGACGGGGACGGTTTAGGGTCCAGGTGAGGGTACGACAACGCTTTAGGGGGAGCGTACGTGTGAGGGCGCGGGTTAGTGTCAGCGTACGGGTTAGGATTAGGGGACGGGTGAGGGTCAGGCTTCGGGGAAGGGTTAGGGTTAGGGTTCGGGCTAGGGTTAGGGTTAGGGGACGGGGACGGTTTAGGGTCCAGGTGAGGGTACGACAACGCTTTAGGGGGAGCGTACTTGTGAGGGCGCGGGTTAGTGTCAGCGTACGGGTTAGGATTAGGGGACGGGTGAGGGTCAGGCTTCGGGGAAGGGTTAGGGTTAGGGTTCGGGCTAGGGTTAGGGTTAGGGGACGGGGACGGTTTAGGGTCCAGGTGAGGGTACGACAACGCTTTAGGGGGAGCGTACGTGTGAGGGCGCGGGTTAGTGTCAGCGTACGTGTTAGGATTAGGGGACGGGAGAGGGTCAGGCTTCGGGGAAGGGTTAGGGTTAGGGTTCGGGCTAGGGTTAGGGTTAGGGGACGGGGACGGTTTAGGGTCCAGGTGAGGGTACGACAACGCTTTAGGGGGAGCGTACGTGTGAGGGCGCGGCTTATTGTCAGCGTACGGGTTAGGATTAGGGGACGGGTGAGGGTCAGGCTTCGGGGAAGGGTTAGGGTTAGGGTTCGGGCTAGGGTTAGGGTTAGGGGACGGGGACGGTTTAGGGTCCAGGTGAGGGTACGACAACGCTTTATGGGGAGCGTACGTGTGAGGGCGCGGCTTAGTGTCAGCGTACGGGTTAGGATTAGGGGACGGGTGAGGGTCAGGCTTCGGGGAAGGGTTAGGGTTAGGGTTCGGGCTAGGGTTAGGGTGAGGGGACGGGGACGGTTTAGGGTCCAGGTGAGGGTACGACAACGCTTTAGGGGGAGCGTACGTGTGAGGGGGCGGCTTAGTGTCAGCGTACGGGTTAGGATTAGGGGACGGGTGAGGGTCAGGCTTCGGGGAAGGGTTAGGGTTAGGGTTCGGGCTAGGGTTAGGGTTAGGGGACGGGGACGGTTTAGGGTCCAGGTGAGGGTACGACAACGCTTTAGGGGGAGCGTACGTGTGAGGGCGCGGGTTAGTGTCAGCGTACGGGTTAGCATTAGGGGACGGGTGAGGGTCAGACTTCGGGGAAGGGTTAGGGTTAGGGTTCGGGCTAGGGTTAGGGTTAGGGGACGGGGACGGTTTAGGGTCCAGGTGAGGGTACGACAACGCTTTAGGGGGAGCGTACATGTGAGGGCGCGACTTAGCATCAGCGTACGGGTTAGGATTAGGGGACGGGTGAGGGTCAGGCTTCGGGGAAGGGTTAGGGTTAGGGTTCGGGCTAGGGTTAGGGTTAGGGGACGGCGACGGTTTAGGGTCCAGGTGAAGGTACGACAACGCTTTAGGGGGAGCGTACGTGTGAGGGCGCGGGTTAGTGTCAGCGTACCGGTTAGGATTAGGGGACGGGTGAGGGTCAGGCTTCGGGGAAGGGTTAGGGTTAGGGTTCGGGCTAGGGTTAGGGTTAGGGGACGGGGACGGTTTAGGGTCCAGGTGAGGGTACGACAACGCTTTAGGGGGAGCGTACGTGTGAGGGTGCGGCTTAGTGTCAGCGTACGGGTTAGGATTAGGGGACGGGTGAGGTTCAGGCTTGGGGGAAGTGTTAGGGTTAGGGTTCGGGCTAGGGTTAGGGTTAGGGGATGGGGACGGTTTAGGGTCCAGGTGAGGGTATGACAACGCTTTAGGGGGAGCGTACGTGTGAGGGCGCGGGTTAGTGTCAGCGTACGGGTTAGGATTAGGGGACGGGTGAGGGTCAGGCTTCGGGGAAGGGTTAGGGTTAGGGTTCGGGCTAGGGTTAGGGTTAGGGGACGGGGACGGTTTAGGGTCCAGGTGAGGGTACGACAACGCTTTAGGGGGAGCGTACGTGTGAGGGCGCGGGTTAGTGTCAGCGTACCGGTTAGGATTAGGGGACGGGTGAGGGTCAGGCTTCGGGGAAGGGTTAGGGTTAGGGTTCGGGCTAGGGTTAGGGTTAGGGGACGGGGACGGTTTAGGGTCCAGGTGAGGGTACGACAACGCTTTAGGGGGAGCGTACGTGTGAGGGTGCGGCTTAGTGTCAGCGTACGGGTTAGGATTAGGGGACGGGTGAGGTTCAGGCTTGGAAGAAGGGTTAGGGTTAGGGTTAGGTTTCGGGCTAGGGTTAGGGTTAGGGGACGGGGACGGTTTAGGGTCCAGGTGAGGGTATGACAACGCTTTAGGGGGAGCGTACGTGTGAGGGCGCGGGTTAGTGTCAGCGTACGGGTTAGGATTAGGGGACGGGTGAGGGTCAGGCTTCGGGGAAGGGTTAGGGTTAGGGTTTGGGCTAGGGTTAGGGTTAGGGGACGGGGACGGTTTAGGGTCCAGGTGAGGGTACGGCAACGCTTTAGGGGGAGCGTACATGTGAGGGCGCGGGTTAGTGTCAGCGTACGGGTTAGGATTAGGGGACGGGTGAGGGTCAGGCTTCGGGGAAGGTTTAGGGTTAGGGTTCGGGCTAGGGTTAGGGTTAGGGGACGGGGACGGTTTAGGGTCCAGGTGAGGGTACGACAACGCTTTAGGGGGAGCGTACGTGTGAGGGCGCGGCTTAGTGTCAGCGTACGGGTTAGGATTAGGGGACGGGTGAGGGTCAGGCTTCGGGGAAGGGTTAGGGTTAGGGTTCGGGCTAGGGTTAGGGTTAGGGGATGGGGACGGTTTAGGGTCCAGGTGAGGGTACGACAACGCTTTATGGAGAGCGTACGTGTGAGGGCGCGGGTTAGTGTCAGCGTACGGGTTAGGATTAGGGGACGGGTGAGGGTCAGGCTTCGGGGAAGGGTTAGGGTTAGGGTTCGGGCTAGGGTTAGGGTTAGGGGACGGGGACGGTTTAGGGTCCAGGTGAGGGTACGACAACGCTTTAGGGGGAGCGTACGTGTGAGGGCGCGGCTTAGTGTCAGCGTACGGGTTAGGATTAGGGGACGGGTGAGGGTCAGGCTTCGGGGAAGGGTTAGGGTTAGGGTTCGGGCTAGGGTTAGGGTTAGGGGACGGGGACGGTTTAGGGTCCAGGTGAGGGTACGACAACGCTTTAGGGGGAGCGTACGTGTGAGGGCGCGGCTTAGTGTCAGCGTACGGGTTAGGATTAGGGGACGGGTGAGGGTCAGGCTTCGGGGAAGGGTTAGGGTTAGGGTTCGGGCTAGGGTTAGGGTTAGGGGACGGGGACGGTTTAGGGTCCAGGTGAGGGTACGACAACACTTTAGGGGGAGCGTACGTGTGAGGGCGCGGCTTAGTGTCAGCGTACGGGTTAGGATTAGGGGACGGGTGAGGGTCAGGCTTCGGGGAAGGGTTAGGGTTAGGGTTCGGGCTAGGGTTAGGGTTAGGGGACGGGGACGGTTTAGGGTCCAGGTGAGGGTACGACAACGCTTTAGGGGGAGCGTACGTGTGAGGGCGCGGGTTAGTGTCAGCGTATAGGTTAGGATTAGGGGACGGGTGAGGGTCAGGCTTCGGGGAAGGGTTAGGGTTAGGGTTCGGGCTTGGGTTAGGGTTAGGGGACGGGGACGGTTTAGGGTCCAGGTGAGGGTACGACAACGCTTTAGGGGGAGCGTACGTGTGAGGGCGCGGCTTAGCGTCAGCGTACGGGTTAGGATTAGGGGACGGGTGAGGGTCAGGCTTCGGGGAAGGGTTAGGGTTAGGGTTCGGGCTAGGGTTAGGGTTAGGGGACGGGGACGGTTTAGGGTCCAGGTGAGGGTACGACAACGCTTTAGGGGGAGCGTACGTGTGAGGGCGCGGCTTAGCGTCAGCGTACGGGTTAGGATTAGGGGACGGGTGAGGGTCAGGCTTCGAGGAAGGGTTAGGGTTAGGGTTCGGGCTAGGGTTAGGGTGAGGGGACGGCGACGGTTTAGGGTCCAGGTGAGGGTACGACAACGCTTTAGGGGGAGCGTACTTGTGAGGGCGCGGGTTAGTGTCAGCGTACGGGTTAGGATTAGGGGACGGGTGAGGGTCAGGCTTCGGGGAAGGGTTAGGGTTAGGGTTCGGGCTAGGGTTAGGGTTAGGGGACGGGGACGGTTTAGGGTCCAGGTGAGGGTACGACAAGGCTTTAGGGGGAGCGTACGTGTGAGGGCGCGGGTTAGTGTCAGCGTACGTGTTAGGATTAGGGGTCGGGAGAGGGTCAGGCTTCGGGGAAGTGTTAGGGTTAGGGTTCGGGCTAGGGTTAGGGTTAGGGGACGGGGACGGTTTAGGGTCCAGGTGAGGGTACGACAACGCTTTAGGGGGAGCGTACGTGTGAGGGCGCGGCTTAGTGTCAGCGTACGGGTTAGGATTAGGGGACGGGTGAGGGTCAGGCTTCGGGGAAGGGTTAGGGTTAGGGTTCGGGCTAGGGTTAGGGTTAGGGGACGGGGACGGTTTAGGGTCCAGGTGAGGGTACGACAACGCTTTAGGGGGAGCGTACGTGTGAGGGCGCGGCTTAGCGTCAGCGTACGGGTTAGGATTAGGGGACGTGTGAGGGTCAGGCTTCGGGGAAGGGTTAGGGTTAGGGTTCGGGCTAGGGTTAGTGTTAGGGGACGGGGACGGTTTAGGGTCCAGGTGAGGGTACGACAACGCTTTAGGGGGAGCGTACGTGTGAGGGCGCGGCTTAGCGTCAGCGTACGTGTTAGGATTAGGGGACGGGTGAGGGTCAGGCTTCGGGGAAGGGTTAGGGTTAGGGTTCGGGCTAGGGTTAGGGTTAGGGGACGGGGACGGTTTAGGGTCCAGGTGAGGGTACGACAACGCTTTAGGGGGAGCGTACGTGTGAGGGCGCGGCTTAGTGTCAGCGTACGGGTTAGGATTAGGGGACGGGTGAGGGTCAGGCTTCGGGGAAGGGTTAGGTTTAGGGTTCGGGCTAGGGTTAGGGTTAGGGGACGGGGACGGTTTAGGGTCCAGGTGAGGGTACGACAACGCTTTAGGGGGAGCGTACGTGTGAGAGCGTGGCTTAGTGTCAGCGTACGGGTTAGGATTAGGGGACAGGTGAGGGTCAGGCTTCAGGGAAGGGTTAGGGTTAGGGTTCGGGCTAGGGTTAGGGTTAGGGGACGGGGACTGTTTAGGGTCCAGGTGAGGGTACGACAACGCTTTAGCGGGAGCGTACGTGTTAGGGCGCGGCTTAGTGTCAGCGTACGGGTTAGGAATAGGGGACGGGTGAGGGTCAGGCTTCGGGGAAGGGTTAGGGTTAGGGTTCGGGCTAGGGTTAGGGTTAGGGGACGGGGACGGTTTAGGGTCCAGGTGAGGGTACGACAACGCTTTAGGGGGAGCGTACGTGTGAGGGCGCGGGTTACTGTCAGCGTACGGGTTAGGATTAGGGGACGGGTGAGGGTCAGGCTTCGGGGAAGGGTTAGGGTTAGGGGACGGGGACGGTTTAGGGTCCAGGTGAGGGTACGACAACGCTTTAGGGGGAGCGTACGTGTGAGGGCGCGGCTTAGCGTCAGCGTACGGGTTAGGATTAGGGGACGGGTGAGGGTCAGGCTTCGGGGAAGGGTTAGGGTTAGGGTTCGGGCTAGGGTTAGGGTTAGGGGACGGGGACGGTTTAGGGTCCAGGTGAGGGTACGACAACGCTTTAGGGGGAGCGTACGTGTGAGGGCGCGGGTTAGTGTCAGCGTACGGGTTAGGATTAGGGGACGGGTGAGGGTCAGGCTTCGGGGAAGGGTTAGGGTTAGGGTTCGAGCTAGGGTTAGGGTTAGGGTTAGGGGACGGTTTAGGGTCCAGGTGAGGGTACGACAACGCTTTAGGGGGAGCGTACGTGTGAGGGCGCGGCTTAGTCACAGCGTACGGGTTAGGATTAGGGGACGGGTGAGGGTCAGGCTTCGGGGAAGGGTTAGGGTTAGGGTTCGGGCTAGGGTTAGGGTTAGGGGACGGAGACTGTTTAGGGTCCAGGTGAGGGTACGACAACGCTTTAGGGGGAGCGTACGTGTGAGGTCGCGGGTTAGTGTCAGCGTACGGATTAGGATTAGGGGACGGGTGAGGGTCAGGCTTCGGGGAAGGGTTAGGGTTAGGGTTCGGGCTAGGGTTAGGGTTAGGGGACGGGGACGGTTTAGGGTCCAGGTGAGGGTACGACAACGCTTTAGGGGGAGCGTACGTGTGAGGGCGCGGGTTAGTGTCAGCGTACGGGTTAGGATTAGGGGACGGGAGAGGGTCAGGCTTCGGGGAAGGGTTAGGGTTAGGGTTCGGGCTAGGGTTAGGGTTAGGGGACGGGGACGGTTTAGGGTCCAGGTGAGGGTATGACAACGCTTTAGGGGGAGCGTACGTGTGAGGGCGCGGGTTACTGTCAGCGTACGGGTTAGGATTAGGGGACGGGTGAGGGTCAGGCTTCGGGGAAGTGTTAGGGTTAGGGGACGGGGACGGTTTAGGGTCCAGGTGAGGGTACGACAACGCTTTAGGGGGAGCGTACGTGTGAGGGCGCGGGTTAGTGTCAGCGTACGGGTTAGGATTAGGGGACGGGTGAGGGTCAGGCTTCGGGGAAGGGTTAGGGTTAGGGTTCGGGCTAGGGTTAGGGTTAGGGGACGGGGACGGTTTAGGGTCCAGGTGAGGGTACGACAACGCTTTAGGGGGAGCGTACGTGTGAGGGCGCGGCTTAGTGTCAGCGTACGGGTTAGGATTAGGGGACGGGTGAGGGTCAGGCTTCGGGGAAGGGTTACGGTTAGGGTTCGGGCTAGGGTTAGGGTTAGGGGACGGGGACGGTTTAGGGTCCAGGTGAGGGTACGACAACGCTTTAGGGGGAGCGTACGTGTGAGGGCGCGGGTTAGTGTCAGCGTACGGGTTAGGATTAGGGGACGGGTGAGGGTCAGGCTTCGGGGAAGGGTTAGGGTTAGGGTTCGGGCTAGGGTTAGGGTTAGGGGACGGGGACGGTTTAGGGTCCAGGTGAGGGTACGACAACGCTTTAGGGGGAGCGTACGTGTGAGGGCGCGGGTTAGTGTCAGCGTACGGGTTAGGATTAGGGGACGGGTGAGGGTCAGGCTTCGGGGAAGGGTTAGGGTTAGGGTTCGGGCTAGGGTTAGGGTTAGGGGACGGGGACGGTTTAGGGTCCAGGTGAGGGTACGACAACGCTTTAGGGGGAGCGTACGTGTGAGGGCGCGGGTTAGTGTCAGCGTACGGGTTAGGATTAGGGGACGGGTGAGGGTCAGGCTTCGGGGAAGGGTTAGGGTTAGGGTTCGGGCTAGGGTTAGGGTTAGGGGACGGGGACGGTTTAGGGTCCAGGTGAGGGTACGACAACGCTTTAGGGGGAGCGTACGTGTGAGGGCGCGGGTTAGTGTCAGCGTACGGGTTCGGATTAGGGGACGGTTGAGGGTCAGGCTTCGGGGAAGTGTTAGGGTTAGGGTTCGGGCTAGGGTTAGGGTTAGGGGACGGGGACGGTTTAGGGTCCAGGTGAGGGTACGACAACGCTTTAGGGGGAGCGTACGTGTGAGGGCGCGGCTTAGTGTCAGCGTACGGGTTAGGATTAGGGGACGGGTGAGGGTCAGGCTTCGGGGAAGGGTTAGGGTTAGGTTTCGGGCTAGGGTTAGGGTTAGGGGACGGGGACGGTTTAGGGTCCAGGTGAGGGTACGACAACGCTTTAGGGGGAGCGTACGTGTGAGGGCGCGGGTTAGTGTCAGCGTACGGGTTAGGATTAGGGGACGGGTGAGGGTCAGGCTTCGGGGAAGAGTTACGGTTAGGGTTCGGTCTAGGGTTAGGGTTAGGGGACGGGGACGGTTTAGGGTCCAGGTGAGGGTACGACAACGCTTTAGGGGGAGCGTACGTGTGAGGGCGCGGGTTAGTGTCAGCGTACGGGTTAGGATTAGGGGACGGGTGAGGGTCAGGCTTCGGGGAAGGGTTAGGGTTAGGGTTCGGGCTAGGGTTAGGGTTAGGGGACGGGGACGGTTTAGGGTCCAGGTGAGGGTACGACAACGCTTTAGGGGGAGCGTACTTGTGAGGGCGCGGGTTAGTGTCAGCGTACGGGTTAGGATTAGGGGACGGGTGAGGGTCAGGCTTCGGGGAAGGGTTAGGGTTAGGGTTCGGGCTAGGGTTAGGGTTAGGGGACGGGGACGGTTTAGGGTCCAGGTGAGGGTACGACAACGCTTTAGGGGGAGCGTACGTGTGAGGGCGCGGGTTAGTGTCAGCGTACGTGTTAGGATTAGGGGACGGGAGAGGGTCAGGCTTCGGGGAAGGGTTAGGGTTAGGGTTCGGGCTAGGGTTAGGGTTAGGGGACGGGGACGGTTTAGGGTCCAGGTGAGGGTACGACAACGCTTTAGGGGGAGCGTACGTGTGAGGGCGCGGCTTATTGTCAGCGTACGGGTTAGGATTAGGGGACGGGTGAGGGTCAGGCTTCGGGGAAGGGTTAGGGTTAGGGTTCGGGCTAGGGTTAGGGTTAGGGGACGGGGACGGTTTAGGGTCCAGGTGAGGGTACGACAACGCTTTATGGGGAGCGTACGTGTGAGGGCGCGGCTTAGTGTCAGCGTACGGGTTAGGATTAGGGGACGGGTGAGGGTCAGGCTTCGGGGAAGGGTTAGGGTTAGGGTTCGGGCTAGGGTTAGGGTGAGGGGACGGGGACGGTTTAGGGTCCAGGTGAGGGTACGACAACGCTTTAGGGGGAGCGTACGTGTGAGGGGGCGGCTTAGTGTCAGCGTACGGGTTAGGATTAGGGGACGGGTGAGGGTCAGGCTTCGGGGAAGGGTTAGGGTTAGGGTTCGGGCTAGGGTTAGGGTTAGGGGACGGGGACGGTTTAGGGTCCAGGTGAGGGTACGACAACGCTTTAGGGGGAGCGTACGTGTGAGGGCGCGGGTTAGTGTCAGCGTACGGGTTAGCATTAGGGGACGGGTGAGGGTCAGGCTTCGGGGAAGGGTTAGGGTTAGGGTTCGGGCTAGGGTTAGGGTTAGGGGACGGGGACGGTTTAGGGTCCAGGTGAGGGTACGACAACGCTTTAGGGGGAGCGTACATGTGAGGGCGCGACTTAGCATCAGCGTACGGGTTAGGATTAGGGGACGGGTGAGGGTCAGGCTTCGGGGAAGGGTTAGGGTTAGGGTTCGGGCTAGGGTTAGGGTTAGGGGACGGCGACGGTTTAGGGTCCAGGTGAAGGTACGACAACGCTTTAGGGGGAGCGTACGTGTGAGGGCGCGGGTTAGTGTCAGCGTACCGGTTAGGATTAGGGGACGGGTGAGGGTCAGGCTTCGGGGAAGGGTTAGGGTTAGGGTTCGGGCTAGGGTTAGGGTTAGGGGACGGGGACGGTTTAGGGTCCAGGTGAGGGTACGACAACGCTTTAGGGGGAGCGTACGTGTGAGGGTGCGGCTTAGTGTCAGCGTACGGGTTAGGATTAGGGGACGGGTGAGGTTCAGGCTTGGGGGAAGGGTTAGGGTTAGGGTTCGGGCTAGGGTTAGGGTTAGGGGATGGGGACGGTTTAGGGTCCAGGTGAGGGTATGACAACGCTTTAGGGGGAGCGTACGTGTGAGGGCGCGGGTTAGTGTCAGCGTACGGGTTAGGATTAGGGGACGGGTGAGGGTCAGGCTTCGGGGAAGGGTTAGGGTTAGGGTTCGGGCTAGGGTTAGGGTTAGGGGACGGGGACGGTTTAGGGTCCAGGTGAGGGTACGACAACGCTTTAGGGGGAGCGTACGTGTGAGGGCGCGGGTTAGTGTCAGCGTACCGGTTAGGATTAGGGGACGGGTGAGGGTCAGGCTTCGGGGAAGGGTTAGGGTTAGGGTTCGGGCTAGGGTTAGGGTTAGGGGACGGGGACGGTTTAGGGTCCAGGTGAGGGTACGACAACGCTTTAGGGGGAGCGTACGTGTGAGGGTGCGGCTTAGTGTCAGCGTACGGGTTAGGATTAGGGGACGGGTGAGGTTCAGGCTTGGGGGAAGGGTTAGGGTTAGGGTTAGGTTTCGGGCTAGGGTTAGGGTTAGGGGACGGGGACGGTTTAGGGTCCAGGTGAGGGTATGACAACGCTTTAGGGGGAGCGTACGTGTGAGGGCGCGGGTTAGTGTCAGCGTACGGGTTAGGATTAGGGGACGGGTGAGGGTCAGGCTTCGGGGAAGGGTTAGGGTTAGGGTTCGGGCTAGGGTTAGGGTTAGGGGACGGGGACGGTTTAGGGTCCAGGTGAGGGTACGGCAACGCTTTAGGGGGAGCGTACATGTGAGGGCGCGGGTTAGTGTCAGCGTACGGGTTAGGATTAGGGGACGGGTGAGGGTCAGGCTTCGGGGAAGGTTTAGGGTTAGGGTTCGGGCTAGGGTTAGGGTTAGGGGACGGGGACGGTTTAGGGTCCAGGTGAGGGTACGACAACGCTTTAGGGGGAGCGTACGTGTGAGGGCGCGGCTTAGTGTCAGCGTACGGGTTAGGATTAGGGGACGGGTGAGGGTCAGGCTTCGGGGAAGGGTTAGGGTTAGGGTTCGGGCTAGGGTTAGGGTTAGGGGATGGGGACGGTTTAGGGTCCAGGTGAGGGTACGACAACGCTTTATGGAGAGCGTACGTGTGAGGGCGCGGGTTAGTGTCAGCGTACGGGTTAGGATTAGGGGACGGGTGAGGGTCAGGCTTCGGGGAAGGGTTAGGGTTAGGGTTCGGGCTAGGGTTAGGGTTAGGGGACGGGGACGGTTTAGGGTCCAGGTGAGGGTACGACAACGCTTTAGGGGGAGCGTACGTGTGAGGGCGCGGCTTAGTGTCAGCGTACGGGTTAGGATTAGGGGACGGGTGAGGGTCAGGCTTCGGGGAAGGGTTAGGGTTAGGGTTCGGGCTAGGGTTAGGGTTAGGGGACGGGGACGGTTTAGGGTCCAGGTGAGGGTACGACAACGCTTTAGGGGGAGCGTACGTGTGAGGGCGCGGCTTAGTGTCAGCGTACGGGTTAGGATTAGGGGACGGGTGAGGGTCAGGCTTCGGGGAAGGGTTAGGGTTAGGGTTCGGGCTAGGGTTAGGGTTAGGGGACGGGGACGGTTTAGGGTCCAGGTGAGGGTACGACAACACTTTAGGGGGAGCGTACGTGTGAGGGCGCGGCTTAGTGTCAGCGTACGGGTTAGGATTAGGGGACGGGTGAGGGTCAGGCTTCGGGGAAGGGTTAGGGTTAGGGTTCGGGCTAGGGTTAGGGTTAGGGGACGGGGACGGTTTAGGGTCCAGGTGAGGGTACGACAACGCTTTAGGGGGAGCGTACGTGTGAGGGCGCGGGTTAGTGTCAGCGTATAGGTTAGGATTAGGGGACGGGTGAGGGTCAGGCTTCGGGGAAGGGTTAGGGTTAGGGTTCGGGCTAGGGTTAGGGTTAGGGGACGGGGACGGTTTAGGGTCCAGGTGAGGGTACGACAACGCTTTAGGGGGAGCGTACGTGTGAGGGCGCGGCTTAGCGTCAGCGTACGGGTTAGGATTAGGGGACGGGTGAGGGTCAGGCTTCGGGGAAGGGTTAGGGTTAGGGTTCGGGCTAGGGTTAGGGTTAGGGGACGGGGACGGTTTAGGGTCCAGGTGAGGGTACGACAACGCTTTAGGGGGAGCGTACGTGTGAGGGCGCGGCTTAGCTTCAGCGTACGGGTTAGGATTAGGGGACGGGTGAGGGTCAGGCTTCGAGGAAGGGTTAGGGTTAGGGTTCGGGCTAGGGTTAGGGTGAGGGGACGGCGACGGTTTAGGGTCCAGGTGAGGGTACGACAACGCTTTAGGGGGAGCGTACGTGTGAGGGCGCGGGTTAGTGTCAGCGTACGGGTTAGGATTAGGGGACGGGTGAGGGTCAGGCTTCGGGGAAGGGTTAGGGTTAAGGTTCGGGCTAGGGTTAGGGTTAGGGTTAGGGGACGGTTTAGGGTCCAGGTGAGGGGACGACAACGCTTTAGGGGGAGCGTACGTGTGAGGGCGCGGCTTAGTCACAGCGTACGGGTTAGGATTAGGGGACGGGTGAGGGTCAGGCTTCGGGGAAGGGTTAGGGTTAGGGTTCGGGCTAGGGTTAGGGTTAGGGGACGGAGACTGTTTAGGGTCCAGGTGAGGGTACGACAACGCTTTAGGGGGAGCGTACGTGTGAGGTCGCGGGTTAGTGTCAGCGTACGGATTAGGATTAGGGGACGGGTGAGGGTCAGGCTTCGGGGAAGGGTTAGGGTTAGGGTTCGGGCTAGGGTTAGGGTTAGGGGACGGGGACGGTTTAGGGTCCAGGTGAGGGTACGACAACGCTTTAGGGGGAGCGTACGTGTGAGGGCGCGGGTTAGTGTCAGCGTACGGGTTAGGATTAGGGGACGGGTGAGGGTCAGGCTTCGGGGAAGGGTTAGGGTTAGGGTTCGGGCTAGGGTTAGGGTTAGGGGACGGGGACGGTTTAGGGTCCAGGTGAGGGTACGACAACGCTTTAGGCGGAGCGTACGTGTGAGGGCGCGGGTTAGTGTCAGCGTACGGGTTAGGATTAGGGGACGGGAGAGGGTCAGGCTTCGGGGAAGGGTTAGGGTTAGGGTTCGGGCTAGGGTTAGGGTTAGGGGACGGGGACGGTTTAGGGTCCAGGTGAGGGCACGACAACGCTTTAGGGGGAGCGTACGTGTGAGGGCGCGGGTTACTGTCAGCGTACGGGTTAGGATTAGGGGACGGGTGAGTGTCAGGCTTCGGGGAAGGGTTAGGGTTAGGGGACGGGGACGGTTTAGGGTCCAGGTGAGGGTACGACAACGCTTTAGGGGGAGCGTACGTGTGAGGGCGCGGGTTAGTGTCAGCGTACGGGTTCGGATTAGGGGACGGTTGAGGGTCAGGCTTCGGGGAAGTGTTAGGGTTAGGGTTCGGGCTAGGGTTAGGGTTAGGGGACGGGGACGGTTTAGGGTCCAGGTGAGGGTACGACAACGCTTTAGGGGGAGCGTACGTGTGAGGGCGCGGCTTAGTGTCAGCGTACGGGTTAGGATTAGGGGACGGGTGAGGGTCAGGCTTCGGGGAAGGGTTAGGGTTAGGTTTCGGGCTAGGGTTAGGGTTAGGGGACGGGGACGGTTTAGGGTCCAGGTGAGGGTACGACAACGCTTTAGGGGGAGCGTACGTGTGAGGGCGCGGGTTAGTGTCAGCGTACGGGTTAGGATTAGGGGACGGGTGAGGGTCAGGCTTCGGGGAAGAGTTACGGTTAGGGTTCGGTCTAGGGTTAGGGTTAGGGGACGGGGACGGTTTAGGGTCCAGGTGAGGGTACGACAACGCTTTAGGGGGAGCGTACGTGTGAGGGCGCGGGTTAGTGTCAGCGTACGGGTTAGGATTAGGGGACGGGTGAGTGTCAGGCTTCGGGGAAGGGTTAGGGTTAGGGTTCGGGCTAGGGTTAGGGTTAGGGGACGGGGACGGTTTAGGGTCCAGGTGAGGGTACGACAACGCTTTAGGGGGAGCGTACTTGTGAGGGCGCGGGTTAGTGTCAGCGTACGGGTTAGGATTAGGGGACGGGTGAGGGTCAGGCTTCGGGGAAGGGTTAGGGTTAGGGTTCGGGCTAGGGTTAGGGTTAGGGGACGGGGACGGTTTAGGGTCCAGGTGAGGGTACGACAACGATTTAGGGGGAGCGTACGTGTGAGGGCGCGGGTTAGTGTCAGCGTACGTGTTAGGATTAGGGGACGGGAGAGGGTCAGGCTTCGGGGAAGGGTTAGGGTTAGGGTTCGGGCTAGGGTTAGGGTTAGGGGACGGGGACGGTTTAGGGTCCAGGTGAGGGTACGACAACGCTTTAGGGGGAGCGTACGTGTGAGGGCGCGGCTTAGTGTCAGCGTACGGGTTAGGATTAGGGGACGGGTGAGGGTCAGGCTTCGGGGAAGGGTTAGGGTTAGGGTTCGGGCTAGGGTTAGGGTTAGGGGACGGCGACGGTTTAGGGTCCAGGTGAAGGTACGACAACGCTTTAGGGGGAGCGTACGTGTGAGGGCGCGGCTTAGTGTCAGCGTACGGGTTAGGATTAGGGGACGGGTGAGGGTCAGGCTTCGGGGAAGGGTTAGGGTTAGGGTTCGGACTAGGTTTAGGGTTAGGGGACGGGGACGGTTTAGGGTCCAGGTGAGGGTACGACAACGCTTTAGGGGGAGCGTACGTGTGAGGGTGCGGCTTAGTGTCAGCGTACGGGTTAGGATTAGGGGACGGGTGAGGTTCAGGCTTGGGGGAAGGGTTAGGATTAGGGTTCGGGCTAGGGTTAGGGTTAGGGGACGGGGACGGTTTAGGGTCCAGGTGAGGGCACGACAACGCTTTAGGGGGAGCGTACGTGTGAGGGCGCGGGTTACTGTCAGCGTACGGGTTAGGATTAGGGGACGGGTGAGGGTCAGGCTTCGGGGAAGGGTTAGGGTTAGGGGACGGGGACGGTTTAGGGTCCAGGTGAGGGTACGACAACGCTTTAGGGGGAGCGTACGTGTGAGGGCGCGGCTTAGTGTCGGCGTACGGGTTAGGATTAGGGGACGGGTGAGGGTCAGGCTTCGGGGAAGGGTTAGGGTTAGGGTTCGGGCTAGGGTTAGGGTTAGGGGACGGGGACGGTTTAGGGTCCAGGTGAGGGTACGACAACGCTTTATGGGGAGCGTACGTGTGAGGGCGCGGCTTAGTGTCAGCGTACGGGTTAGGATTAGGGGACGGGTGAGGGTCAGGCTTCGGGGAAGGGTTAGGGTTAGGGTTCGGGCTAGGGTTAGGGTGAGGGGACGGGGACGGTTTAGGGTCCAGGTGAGGGTACGACAACGCTTTAGGGGGAGCGTACGTGTGAGGGGGCGGCTTAGTGTCAGCGTACGGGTTAGGATTAGGGGACGGGTGAGGGTCAGGCTTCGGGAAAGGGTTAGGGTTAGGGTTCGGGCTAGGGTTAGGGTTAGGGGACGGGGACGGTTTAGGGTCCAGGTGAGGGTACGACAACGCTTTAGGGGGAGCGTACGTGTGAGGGCGCGGGTTAGTGTCAGCGTACGGGTTAGGATTAGGGGACGGGTGAGGGTCAGGCTTCGGGGAAGGGTTAGGGTTAGGGTTCGGGCTAGGGTTAGGGTTAGGGGACGGGGACGGTTTAGGGTCCAGGTGAGGGTACGACAAAGCTTTAGGGGGAGCGTACATGTGAGGGCGCGACTTAGCATCAGCGTACGGGTTAGGATTAGGGGACGGGTGAGGGTCAGGCTTCGGGGAACGGTTAGGGTTAGGGTTCGGGCTAGGGTTAGGGTTAGGGGACGGCGACGGTTTAGGGTCCAGGTGAAGGTACGACAACGCTTTAGGGGGAGCGTACGTGTGAGGGCGCGGGTTAGTGTCAGCGTACCGGTTAGGATTAGGGGACGGGTGAGGGTCAGGCTTCGGGGAAGGGTTAGGGTTAGGGTTCGGGCTAGGGTTAGGGTTAGGGGACGGGGACGGTTTAGGGTCCAGGTGAGGGTACGACAACGCTTTAGGGGGAGCGTACGTGTGAGGGTGCGGCTTAGTGTCAGCGTACGGGTTAGGATTAGGGGACGGGTGAGGTTCAGGCTTGGGGGAAGGGTTAGGGTTAGGGTTCGGGCTAGGGTTAGGGTTAGGGGATGGGGACGGTTTAGGGTCCAGGTGAGGGTATGACAACGCTTTAGGGGGAGCGTACGTGTGAGGGCGCGGGTTAGTGTCAGCGTACGGGTTAGGATTAGGGGACGGGTGAGGGTCAGGCTTCGGGGAAGGGTTAGGGTTAGGGTTCGGGCTAGGGTTAGGGTTAGGGGACGGGGACGGTTTAGGGTCCAGGTGAGGGTACGACAACGCTTTAGGGGGAGCGTACGTGTGAGGGCGCGGGTTAGTGTCAGCGTACCGGTTAGGATTAGGGGACGGGTGAGGGTCAGGCTTCGGGGAAGGGTTAGGGTTAGGGTTCGGGCTAGGGTTAGGGTTAGGGGACGGGGACGGTTTAGGGTCCAGGTGAGGGTACTACAACGCTTTAGGGGGAGCGTACGTGTGAGGGTGCGGCTTAGTGTCAGCGTACGGGTTAGGATTAGGGGACGGGTGAGGTTCAGGCTTGGGGGAAGGGTTAGGGTTAGGGTTCGGGCTAGGGTTAGGGTTAGGGGACGGGGACGGTTTAGGGTCCAGGTGAGGGTATGACAACGCTTTAGGGGGAGCGTACGTGTGAGGGCGCGGGTTAGTGTCAGCGTACGGGTTAGGATTAGGGGACGGGTGAGGGTCAGGCTTCGGGGAAGGGTTAGGGTTAGGGTTCGGGCTAGGGTTAGGGTTAGGGGACGGGGACGGTTTAGGGTCCAGGTGAGGGTACGACAACGCTTTAGGGGGAGCGTACATGTGAGGGCGCGGGTTAGTGTCAGCGTACGGGTTAGGATTAGGGGACGGGTGAGGGTCAGGCTTCGGGGAAGGGTTAGGGTTAGGGTTCGGGCTAGGGTTAGGGTTAGGGGATGGGGACGGTTTAGGGTCCAGGTGAGGGTACGACAACGCTTTATGGGGAGCGTACGTGTGAGGGCGCGGGTTAGTGTCAGCGTACGGGTTAGGATTAGGGGACGGGTGAGGGTCAGGCTTCGGGGAAGGGTTAGGGTTAGGGTTCGGGCTAGGGTTAGGGTTAGGGGACGGGGACGGTTTAGGGTCCAGGTGAGGGTACGACAACGCTTTAGGGGGAGCGTACGTGTGAGGGCGCGGCTTAGTGTCAGCGTACGGGTTAGGATTAGGGGACGGGTGAGGGTCAGGCTTCGGGGAAGGGTTAGGGTTAGGGTTCGGGCTAGGGTTAGGGTTAGGGGACGGGGACGGTTTAGGGTCCAGGTGAGGGTACGACAACGCTTTAGGGGGAGCGTACGTGTGAGGGCGCGGCTTAGTGTCAGCGTACGGGTTAGGATTAGGGGACGGGTGAGGGTCAGGCTTCGGGGAAGGGTTAGGGTTAGGGTTCGGGCTAGGGTTAGGGTTAGGGGACGGGGACGGTTTAGGGTCCAGGTGAGGGTACGACAACACTTTAGGGGGAGCGTACGTGTGAGGGCGCGGCTTAGTGTCAGCGTACGGGTTAGGATTAGGGGACGGGTGAGGGTCAGGCTTCGGGGAAGGGTTAGGGTTAGGGTTCGGGCTAGGGTTAGGGTTAGGGGACGGGGACGGTTTAGGGTCCAGGTGAGGGTACGACAACGCTTTAGGGGGAGCGTACGTGTGAGGGCGCGGGTTAGTGTCAGCGTATAGGTTAGGATTAGGGGACGGGTGAGGGTCAGGCTTCGGGGAAGGGTTAGGGTTAGGGTTCGGGCTAGGGTTAGGGTTAGGGGACGGGGACGGTTTAGGGTCCAGGTGAGGGTACGACAACGCTTTAGGGGGAGCGTACGTGTGAGGGCGCGGCTTAGCGTCAGCGTACGGGTTAGGATTAGGGGACGGGTGAGGGTCAGGCTTCGGGGAAGGGTTAGGGTTAGGGTTCGGGCTAGGGTTAGGGTTAGGGGACGGGGACGGTTTAGGGTCCAGGTGAGGGTACGACAACGCTTTAGGGGGAGCGTACGTGTGAGGGCGCGGCTTAGCGTCAGCGTACGGGTTAGGATTAGGGGACGGGTGAGGGTCAGGCTTCGAGGAAGGGTTAGGGTTAGGGTTCGGGCTAGGGTTAGGGTGAGGGGACGGCGACGGTTTAGGGTCCAGGTGAGGGTACGACAACGCTTTAGGGGGAGCGTACGTGTGAGGGCGCGGGTTAGTGTCAGCGTACGGGTTAGGATTAGGGGACGGGTGAGGGTCAGGCTTCGGGGAAGGGTTAGGGTTAGGGTTCGGGCTAGGGTTAGGGTTAGGGTTAGGGGACGGTTTAGGGTCCAGGTGAGGGGACGACAACGCTTTAGGGGGAGCGTACGTGTGAGGGCGCGGCTTAGTCACAGCGTACGGGTTAGGATTAGGGGACGGGTGAGGGTCAGGCTTCGGGGAAGGGTTAGGGTTAGGGTTCGGGCTAGGGTTAGGGTTAGGGGACGGAGACTGTTTAGGGTCCAGGTGAGGGTACGACAACGCTTTAGGGGGAGCGTACGTGTGAGGTCGCGGGTTAGTGTCAGCGTACGGATTAGGATTAGGGGACGGGTGAGGGTCAGGCTTCGGGGAAGGGTTAGGGTTAGGGTTCGGGCTAGGGTTAGGGTTAGGGGACGGGGACGGTTTAGGGTCCAGGTGAGGGTACGACAACGCTTTAGGGGGAGCGTACGTGTGAGGGCGCGGGTTAGTGTCAGCGTACGGGTTAGGATTAGGGGACGGGTGAGGGTCAGGCTTCGGGGAAGGGTTAGGGTTAGGGTTCGGGCTAGGGTTAGGGTTAGGGGACGGGGACGGTTTAGGGTCCAGGTGAGGGTACGACAACGCTTTAGGGGGAGCGTACGTGTGAGGGCGCGGGTTAGTGTCAGCGTACGGGTTAGGATTAGGGGACGGGAGAGGGTCAGGCTTCGGGGAAGGGTTAGGGTTAGGGTTCGGGCTAGGGTTAGGGTTAGGGGACGGGGACGGTTTAGGGTCCAGGTGAGGGCACGACAACGCTTTAGGGGGAGCGTACGTGTGAGGGCGCGGGTTACTGTCAGCGTACGGGTTAGGATTAGGGGACGGGTGAGGGTCAGGCTTCGGGGAAGGGTTAGGGTTAGGGGACGGGGACGGTTTAGGGTCCAGGTGAGGGTACGACAACGCTTTAGGGGGAGCGTACGTGTGAGGGCGCGGGTTAGTGTCAGCGTACGGGTTCGGATTAGGGGACGGTTGAGGGTCAGGCTTCGGGGAAGTGTTAGGGTTAGGGTTCGGGCTAGGGTTAGGGTTAGGGGACGGGGACGGTTTAGGGTCCAGGTGAGGGTACGACAACGCTTTAGGGGGAGCGTACGTGTGAGGGCGCGGCTTAGTGTCAGCGTACGGGTTAGGATTAGGGGACGGGTGAGGGTCAGGCTTCGGGGAAGGGTTAGGGTTAGGTTTCGGGCTAGGGTTAGGGTTAGGGGACGGGGACGGTTTAGGGTCCAGGTGAGGGTACGACAACGCTTTAGGGGGAGCGTACGTGTGAGGGCGCGGGTTAGTGTCAGCGTACGGGTTAGGATTAGGGGACGGGTGAGAGTCAGGCTTCGGGGAAGAGTTACGGTTAGGGTTCGGTCTAGGGTTAGGGTTAGGGGACGGGGACGGTTTAGGGTCCAGGTGAGGGTACGACAACGCTTTAGGGGGAGCGTACGTGTGAGGGCGCGGGTTAGTGTCAGCGTACGGGTTAGGATTAGGGGACGGGTGAGGGTCAGGCTTCGGGGAAGGGTTAGGGTTAGGGTTCGGGCTAGGGTTAGGGTTAGGGGACGGGGACGGTTTAGGGTCCAGGTGAGGGTACGACAACGCTTTAGGGGGAGCGTACTTGTGAGGGCGCGGGTTAGTGTCAGCGTACGGGTTAGGATTAGGGGACGGGTGAGGGTCAGGCTTCGGGGAAGGGTTAGGGTTAGGGTTCGGGCTAGGGTTAGGGTTAGGGGACGGGGACGGTTTAGGGTCCAGGTGAGGGTACGACAACGCTTTAGGGGGAGCGTACGTGTGAGGGCGCGGGTTAGTGTCAGCGTACGTGTTAGGATTAGGGGACGGGAGAGGGTCAGGCTTCGGGGAAGGGTTAGGGTTAGGGTTCGGGCTAGGGTTAGGGTTAGGGGACGGGGACGGTTTAGGGTCCAGGTGAGGGTACGACAACGCTTTAGGGGGAGCGTACGTGTGAGGGCGCGGCTTAGTGTCAGCGTACGGGTTAGGATTAGGGGACGGGTGAGGGTCAGGCTTCGGGGAAGGGTTAGGGTTAGGGTTCGGGCTAGGGTTAGGGTTAGGGGACGGGGACGGTTTAGGGTCCAGGTGAGGGTACGACAACGCTTTAGGGGGAGCGTACTTGTGAGGGCGCGGGTTAGCGTCAGCGTACGGGTTAGGATTAGGGGACGGGTGAGGGTCAGGCTTCGGGGAAGGGTTAGGGTTAGGGTTCGGGCTAGGGTTAGGGTTAGGGGACGGGGACGGTTTAGGGTCCAGGTGAGGGTACGACAACGCTTTAGGGGGAGCGTACGTGTGAGGGCGCGGGTTAGTGTCAGCGTACGTGTTAGGATTAGGGGACGGGAGAGGGTCAGGCTTCGGGGAAGGGTTAGGGTTAGGGTTCGGGCTAGGGTTAGGGTTAGGGGACGGGGACGGTTTAGGGTCCAGGTGAGGGTACGACAACGCTTTAGGGGGAGCGCACGTGTGAGGGCGCGGCTTAGTGTCAGCGTACGGGTTAGGATTAGGGGACGGGTGAGGGTCAGGCTTCGGGGAAGGTTTAGGGTTAGGTTTCGGGCTAGGGTTAGGGTTAGGGGACGGGGACGGTTTAGGGTCCAGGTGAGGGTACGACAACGCTTTAAGGGGAGCGTACGTGTGATGGCGCGGGTTAGTGTCAGCGTACGGGTTAGGATTAGGGGACGGGTGAGGGTCAGGCTTCGGGGAAGAGTTACGGTTAGGGTTCGGGCTAGGGTTAGGGTTAGGGGACGGGGACGGTTTAGGGTCCAGGTGAGGGTACGACAACGCTTTAGGGGGAGCGTACGTGTGAGGGCGCGGGTTAGTGTCAGCGTACGGGTTAGGATTAGGGGACGGGTGAGGGTCAGGCTTCGGGGAAGGGTTAGGGTTAGGGTTCGGGCTAGGGTTAGGGTTAGGGGACGGGGACGGTTTAGGGTCCAGGTGAGGGTACGACAACGCTTTAGGGGGAGCGTACTTGTGAGGGCGCGGGTTAGTGTCAGCGTACGGGTTAGGATTAGGGGACGGGTGAGGGTCAGGCTTCGGGGTAGGGTTAGGGTTAGGGTTCGGGCTAGGGTTAGGGTTAGGGGACGGGGACGGTTTAGGGTCCAGGTGAGGGTACGACAACGCTTTAGGGGGAGCGTACGTGTGAGGGCGCGGCTTAGCGTCAGCGTACGGGTTAGGATTAGGGGACGTGTGAGGGTCAGGCTTCGGGGAAGGGTTAAGGTTAGGGTTCGGGCTAGGGTTAGTGTTAGGGGACGGGGACGGTTTAGGGTCCAGGTGAGGGTACGACAACGCTTTAGGGGGAGCGTACGTGTGAGGGCGCGGCTTAGCGTCAGCGTACGTGTTAGGATTAGGGGACGGGTGAGGGTCAGGCTTCGGGGAAGGGTTAGGGTTAGGGTTCGGGCTAGGGTTAGGGTTAGGGTTAGGGGACGGTTTAGGGTCCAGGTGAGGGGACGACAACGCTTTAGGGGGAGCGTACGTGTGAGGGCGCGGCTTAGTCACAGCGTACGGGTTAGGATTAGGGGACGGGTGAGGGTCAGGCTTCGGGGAAGGGTTAGGGTTAGGGTTCGGGCTAGGGTTAGGGTTAGGGGACGGAGACTGTTTAGGGTCCAGGTGAGGGTACGACAACGCTTTAGGGGGAGCGTACGTGTGAGGTCGCGGGTTAGTGTCAGCGTACGGATTAGGATTAGGGGACGGGTGAGGGTCAGGCTTCGGGGAAGGGTTAGGGTTAGGGTTCGGGCTAGGGTTAGGGTTAGGGGACGGGGACGGTTTAGGGTCCAGGTGAGGGTACGACAACGCTTTAGGGGGAGCGTACGTGTGAGGGCGCGGGTTAGTGTCAGCGTACGGGTTAGGATTAGGGGACGGGTGAGGGTCAGGCTTCGGGGAAGGGTTAGGGTTAGGGTTCGGGCTAGGGTTAGGGTTAGGGGACGGGGACGGTTTAGGGTCCAGGTGAGGGTACGACAACGCTTTAGGGGGAGCGTACGTGTGAGGGCGCGGGTTAGTGTCAGCGTACGGGTTAGGATTAGGGGACGGGAGAGGGTCAGGCTTCGGGGAAGGGTTAGGGTTAGGGTTCGGGCTAGGGTTAGGGTTAGGGGACGGGGACGGTTTAGGGTCCAGGTGAGGGCACGACAACGCTTTAGGGGGAGCGTACGTGTGAGGGCGCGGGTTACTGTCAGCGTACGGGTTAGGATTAGGGGACGGGTGAGGGTCAGGCTTCGGGGAAGGGTTAGGGTTAGGGGACGGGGACGGTTTAGGGTCCAGGTGAGGGTACGACAACGCTTTAGGGGGAGCGTACGTGTGAGGGCGCGGGTTAGTGTCAGCGTACGGGTTCGGATTAGGGGACGGTTGAGGGTCAGGCTTCGGGGAAGTGTTAGGGTTAGGGTTCGGGCTAGGGTTAGGGTTAGGGGACGGGGACGGTTTAGGGTCCAGGTGAGGGTACGACAACGCTTTAGGGGGAGCGTACGTGTGAGGGCGCGGCTTAGTGTCAGCGTACGGGTTAGGATTAGGGGACGGGTGAGGGTCAGGCTTCGGGGAAGGGTTAGGGTTAGGTTTCGGGCTAGGGTTAGGGTTAGGGGACGGGGACGGTTTAGGGTCCAGGTGAGGGTACGACAACGCTTTAGGGGGAGCGTACGTGTGAGGGCGCGGGTTAGTGTCAGCGTACGGGTTAGGATTAGGGGACGGGTGAGAGTCAGGCTTCGGGGAAGAGTTACGGTTAGGGTTCGGTCTAGGGTTAGGGTTAGGGGACGGGGACGGTTTAGGGTCCAGGTGAGGGTACGACAACGCTTTAGGGGGAGCGTACGTGTGAGGGCGCGGGTTAGTGTCAGCGTACGGGTTAGGATTAGGGGACGGGTGAGGGTCAGGCTTCGGGGAAGGGTTAGGGTTAGGGTTCGGGCTAGGGTTAGGGTTAGGGGACGGGGACGGTTTAGGGTCCAGGTGAGGGTACGACAACGCTTTAGGGGGAGCGTACTTGTGAGGGCGCGGGTTAGTGTCAGCGTACGGGTTAGGATTAGGGGACGGGTGAGGGTCAGGCTTCGGGGAAGGGTTAGGGTTAGGGTTCGGGCTAGGGTTAGGGTTAGGGGACGGGGACGGTTTAGGGTCCAGGTGAGGGTACGACAACGCTTTAGGGGGAGCGTACGTGTGAGGGCGCGGGTTAGTGTCAGCGTACGTGTTAGGATTAGGGGACGGGAGAGGGTCAGGCTTCGGGGAAGGGTTAGGGTTAGGGTTCGGGCTAGGGTTAGGGTTAGGGGACGGGGACGGTTTAGGGTCCAGGTGAGGGTACGACAACGCTTTAGGGGGAGCGTACGTGTGAGGGCGCGGCTTAGTGTCAGCGTACGGGTTAGGATTAGGGGACGGGTGAGGGTCAGGCTTCGGGGAAGGGTTAGGGTTAGGGTTCGGGCTAGGGTTAGGGTTAGGGGACGGGGACGGTTTAGGGTCCAGGTGAGGGTACGACAACGCTTTAGGGGGAGCGTACTTGTGAGGGCGCGGGTTAGCGTCAGCGTACGGGTTAGGATTAGGGGACGGGTGAGGGTCAGGCTTCGGGGAAGGGTTAGGGTTAGGGTTCGGGCTAGGGTTAGGGTTAGGGGACGGGGACGGTTTAGGGTCCAGGTGAGGGTACGACAACGCTTTAGGGGGAGCGTACGTGTGAGGGCGCGGGTTAGTGTCAGCGTACGTGTTAGGATTAGGGGACGGGAGAGGGTCAGGCTTCGGGGAAGGGTTAGGGTTAGGGTTCGGGCTAGGGTTAGGGTTAGGGGACGGGGACGGTTTAGGGTCCAGGTGAGGGTACGACAACGCTTTAGGGGGAGCGCACGTGTGAGGGCGCGGCTTAGTGTCAGCGTACGGGTTAGGATTAGGGGACGGGTGAGGGTCAGGCTTCGGGGAAGGTTTAGGGTTAGGTTTCGGGCTAGGGTTAGGGTTAGGGGACGGGGACGGTTTAGGGTCCAGGTGAGGGTACGACAACGCTTTAAGGGGAGCGTACGTGTGATGGCGCGGGTTAGTGTCAGCGTACGGGTTAGGATTAGGGGACGGGTGAGGGTCAGGCTTCGGGGAAGAGTTACGGTTAGGGTTCGGGCTAGGGTTAGGGTTAGGGGACGGGGACGGTTTAGGGTCCAGGTGAGGGTACGACAACGCTTTAGGGGGAGCGTACGTGTGAGGGCGCGGGTTAGTGTCAGCGTACGGGTTAGGATTAGGGGACGGGTGAGGGTCAGGCTTCGGGGAAGGGTTAGGGTTAGGGTTCGGGCTAGGGTTAGGGTTAGGGGACGGGGACGGTTTAGGGTCCAGGTGAGGGTACGACAACGCTTTAGGGGGAGCGTACTTGTGAGGGCGCGGGTTAGTGTCAGCGTACGGGTTAGGATTAGGGGACGGGTGAGGGTCAGGCTTCGGGGTAGGGTTAGGGTTAGGGTTCGGGCTAGGGTTAGGGTTAGGGGACGGGGACGGTTTAGGGTCCAGGTGAGGGTACGACAACGCTTTAGGGGGAGCGTACGTGTGAGGGCGCGGCTTAGCGTCAGCGTACGGGTTAGGATTAGGGGACGTGTGAGGGTCAGGCTTCGGGGAAGGGTTAAGGTTAGGGTTCGGGCTAGGGTTAGTGTTAGGGGACGGGGACGGTTTAGGGTCCAGGTGAGGGTACGACAACGCTTTAGGGGGAGCGTACGTGTGAGGGCGCGGCTTAGCGTCAGCGTACGTGTTAGGATTAGGGGACGGGTGAGGGTCAGGCTTCGGGGAAGGGTTAGGGTTAGGGTTCGGGTTAGGGTTAGGGTTAGGGGACGGGGACGGTTTAGGGTCCAGGTGAGGGTACGACAACGCTTTAGGGGGAGCGTACGTGTGAGGGCGCGGCTTAGTGTCAGCGTACGGGTTAGGATTAGGGGACGGGTGAGGGTCAGGCTTCGGGGAAGGGTTAGGGTTAGGGTTCGGGCTAGGGTTAGGGTTAGGGGACGGGGACGGTTTAGGGTCCAGGTGAGGGTACGACAACGCTTTAGGGGGAGCGTACGTGTGAGAGCGTGGCTTAGTGTCAGCGTACGGGTTAGGATTAGGGGACAGGTGAGGGTCAGGCTTCAGGGAAGGGTTAGGGTTAGGGTTCGGGCTAGGGTTAGGGTTAGGGGACGGGGACTGTTTAGGGTCCAGGTGAGGGTACGACAACGCTTTAGCGGGAGCGTACGTGTTAGGGCGCGGCTTAGTGTCAGCGTACGGGTTAGGAATAGGGGACGGGTGAGGGTCAGGCTTCGGGGAAGGGTTAGGGTTAGGGTTCGGGCTAGGGTTAGGGTTAGGGGACGGGGACGGTTTAGGGTCCAGGTGAGGGTACGACAACGCTTTAGGGGGAGCGTACGTGTGAGGGCGCGGGTTACTGTCAGCGTACGGGTTAGGATTAGGGGACGGGTGAGTGTCAGGCTTCGGGGAAGGGTTAGGGTTAGGGGACGGGGACGGTTTAGGGTCCAGGTGAGGGTACGACAACGCTTTAGGGGGAGCGTACGTGTGAGGGCGCGGCTTAGCGTCAGCGTACGGGTTAGGATTAGGGGACGGGTGAGGGTCAGGCTTCGGGGAAGGGTTAGGGTTAGGGTTCGGGCTAGGGTTAGGGTTAGGGGACGGGGACGGTTTAGGGTCCAGGTGAGGGTACGACAACGCTTTAGGGGGAGCGTACGTGTGAGGGCGCGGGTTAGTGTCAGCGTACGGGTTAGGATTAGGGGACGGGTGAGGGTCAGGCTTCGGGGAAGGGTTAGGGTTAGGTTTCGGGCTAGGGTTAGGGTTAGGGGACGGGGACGGTTTAGGGTCCAGGTGAGGGTACGACAACGCTTTAGGGGGAGCGTACGTGTGAGGGCGCGGGTTAGTGTCAGCGTACAGGTTAGGATTAGGGGACGGGTGAGGGTCAGGCTTCGGGGAAGGGTTAGGGTTAGGGTTCGGGCTAGGGTTAGGGTTAGGGGACGGGGACGGTTTAGGGTCCAGGTGAGGGTACGACAACGCTGTAGGGGGAGCGTACGTGTGAGGGCGCGGCTTAGTGTCAGCGTACGGGTTAGGATTAGGGGACGGGAGAGGGTCAGGCTTCGGGGAAGGGTTAGGGTTAGGGTTCGGGCTAGGGTTAGGGTTAGGGGACGGGGACGGTTTAGGGTCCAGGTGAGGGTACGACAACGCTTTAGGGGGAGCGTACGTGTGAGGGCGCGGGTTAGTGTCAGCGTACGGGTTAGGATTAGGGGACGGGTGAGGGTCAGGCTTCGGGGAAGGGTTACGGTTAGGGTTCGGGCTAGGGTTAGGGTTAGGGGACGGGGACGGTTTAGGGTCCAGGTGAGGGTACGACAACGCTTTAGGGGGAGCGTACGTGTGAGGGCGCGGGTTAGTGTCAGCGTACGGGTTAGGATTAGGGGACGGGTGAGGGTCAGGCTTCGGGGAAGGGTTAGGGTTAGGGTTCGGGCTAGGGTTAGGGTTAGGGGACGGGGACGGTTTAGGGTCCAGGTGAGGGTACGACAACGCTTTAGGGGGAGCGTACGTGTGAGGGCGCGGGTTAGTGTCAGCGTACGGGTTAGGATTAGGGGACGGGTGAGGGTCAGGCTTCGGGGAAGGGTTAGGGTTAGGGTTCGGGCTAGGGTTAGGGGACGGGGACGGTTTAGGGTCCAGGTGAGGGTACGACAACGCTTTAGGGGGAGCGTACGTGTGAGGGCGCGGGTTAGTGTCAGCGTACGGGTTAGGATTAGGGGACGGGTGAGGGTCAGGCTTCGGGGAAGGGTTAGGGTTAGGGTTCGGGCTAGGGTTAGGGTTAGGGGACGGGGACGGTTTAGGGTCCAGGTGAGGGTACGACAGCGCTTTAGGGGGAGCGTACGTGTGAGGGCGCGGCTTAGTGTCAGCGTACGGGTTAGGATTAGGGCACGGGTGAGGGTCAGGCTTCGGGGAAGTGTTAGGGTTAGGGTTCGGGCTAGGGTTAGGGTTAGGGGACGGGGACGGTTTAGGGTCCAGGTGAGGGTACGACAACGCTTTAGGGGGAGCGTACGTGTGAGGGCGCGGGTTAGTGTCAGCGTACGGGTTAGGATTAGGGGACGGGTGAGGGTCAGGCTTCGAGGAAGGGTTAGGGTTAGGGTTAGGGCTAGGGTTAGGGTTAGGGGACGGGGACGGTTTAGGGTCCAGGTGAGGGTACGACAACGCTTTAGGGGGAGCGTACGTGTGAGGGCGCGTGTTAGTGTCAGCGTACGGGTTAGGATTAGGGGACGGTTGAGGGTCAGGCTTCGGGGAAGGGTTAGAGTTAGGGGACGGGGACGGTTTAGGGTCCAGGTGAGGGTACGACAACGCTTTAGGGGGAGCATACATGTGAGGGCGCGGGTTACTGTCAGCGTACGGGTTAGGATTAGGGGACGGTTGAGGGTCAGGCTTCGGGGAAGGGTTAGGGTTAGGGTTCGGGCTAGGGTTAGGGTTAGGGGACGGGGACGGTTCAGGGTCCAGGTGAGGGTACGACAACGCTTTAGGGGGAGCGTACGTGTGAGGGCGCGGCTTAGTGTCAGCGTACGGGTTAGGATTAGGGGACGGGTGAGGGTCAGGCTTCGGGGAAGGGTTAGGGTTAGGGTTCGGGCTAGGGTTAGGGTTAGGGGACGGGGACGGTTTAGGGTCCAGGTGAGGGTACGACAACGCTTTAGGGGGAGCGTACGTGTGAGGGCGCGGCTTAGTGTCAGCGTACGGGTTAGGATTAGGGGACAGGTGAGGGTCAGGCTTCGGGGTAGGGTTAGGGTTAGGGTTCGGGCTAGGGTTAGGGTTAGGGGACGGGGACGGTTTAGGGTCCAGGTGAGGGTACGACAACGCTTTAGGGGGAGCGTACGTGTGAGGGCGCGGGTTAGTGTCAGCGTACGGGTTAGGATTAGGGGACGGGTGAGGGTCAGGCTTCGGGGAAGGGTTAGGGTTAGGGGACGGGGACGGTTTAGGGTCCAGGTGAGGGTACGACAACGCTTTAGGGGGAGCGTACGTGTGAGGGCGTGGGTTAGTGTCAGCGTACGGGTTAGGATTAGGGGACGGTTGAGGGTCAGGCTTCGGGGAAGGGTTAGGGTTAGGGTTTGGGCTAGGGTTAGGGTTAGGGGACGGGGACGGTTTAGGGTCCAGGTGAGGGTACGACAACGCTTTAGCGGGAGCGTACGTGTGAGGGCGCGGCTTAGTGTCAGCGTACGGGTTAGGATTAGGGGACGGGTGAGGGTCAGGCTTCGGGGAAGTGTTAGGGTTAGGGTTCGGGCTAGGGTTAGGGTTAGGGGACGGGGACGGTTTAGGGTCCAGGTGAGGGTACGACAACGCTTTAGCGGGAGCGTACGTGTGAGGGCGCGGCTTAGTGTCAGCGTACGGGATAGGATTAGGGGACGGGTGAGGGTCAGGCTTCGGGGAAGGGTTAGGGTTAGGGTTCGGGCTAGGGTTAGGGTTAGGGGACGGGGACGGTTTAGGGTCCAGGTGAGGGTACGACAACGCTTTAGGGGGAGCGTACGTGTGAGGGCGTGGCTTAGCGTCAGCGTACGGGTTAGGATTAGGGGACGGGTGAGGGTCAGGCTTCGGGGAAGGGTTAGGGTTAGGGTTCGGGCTAGGGTTAGGGTTAGGGGACGGGGACGGTTTAGGGTCCAGGTGAGGGTACGACAACGCTTTAGGGGGAGCGTACGTGTGAGGGCGCAGGTTAGTGTCAGCGTACGGGTTAGGATTAGGGGACGGGTGAGGGTCAGGCTTCGGGGAAGGGTTAGGGTTAGGGTTCGGGCTAGGGTTAGGGTTAGGGTTAGGGGACGGTTTAGGGTCCAGGTGAGGGTACGACAACGCTTTAGGGGGAGCGTACGTGTGAGGGCGTGGCTTAGTCACAGCGTACGGGTTAGGATTAGGGGACGGGTGAGGGTCAGGCTTCGGGGAAGGGTTAGGGTTAGGGTTCGGGCTAGGGTTAGGGTTAGGGGACGGGGACGGTTTAGGGTCCAGGTGAGTATACGACAAGGCTTTAGGGGGAGCGTACGTGTGAGGTCGCGGGTTAGTGTCAGCGTACGGGTTAGGATTAGGGGACGGGTGAGGGTCAGGCTTCGGGGAAGGGTTAGGGTTAGGGTTCGGGCTAGAGTTAGGGTTAGGGGACGGGGACGGTTTAGGGTCCAGGTGAGGGTACGACAACGCTGTAGGGGGAGCGTACGTGTGAGGGCGCGGGTTAGCGTCAGCGTACGGGTTAGGATTAGGGGACGGGTGAGGGTCAGGCTTCGGTTAAGGTTTAGGGTTAGGGTTCGGGCTAGGGTTAGGGTTAGGGGACGGGGACGGTTTAGGGTCCAGGTGAGGGTACGACAACGCTTTAGGGGGAGCGTACGTGTGAGGGCGCGGGTTAGTGTCAGCGTACGGGTTAGGATTAGGGGACGGGTGAGGGTCAGGCTTCGGGGAAGGGTTAGGGTTAGGGTTCGGGCTAGGGTTAGGGTTAGGGTTAGGGGACGGTTTAGGGTCCAGGTGAGGGTACGACAACGCTTTAGGGGGAGCGTACGTGTGAGGGCGCGGCTTAGTCACAGCGTACGGGTTAGGATTAGGGGACGGGTGAGGGTCAGGCTTCGGGGAAGGGTTAGGGTTAGGGTTCGGGCTAGGGTTAGGGTTAGGGGACGGGGACGGTTTAGGGTCCAGGTGAGGGTACGACAACGCTTTAGGGGGAGCGTACGTGTGAGGTCGCGGGTTAGTGTCAGCGTACGGGTTAGGATTAGGGGACGGGTGAGGGTCAGGCTTCGGGGAAGGGTTAGGGTTAGGGTTCGGGCTAGGGTTAGGGTTAGGGGACGGGGACGGTTTAGGGTCCAGGTGAGGGTACGACAACGCTGTAGGGGGAGCGTATGTGTGAGGGCGCGGGTTAGTGTCAGCGTACGGGTTAGGATTAGGGGACGGGTGAGGGTCAGGCTTCGGTTAAGGGTTAGGGTTAGGGTTCGGGCTAGGGTTAGGGTTAGGGGACGGGGACGGTTTAGGGTCCAGGTGAGGGTACGACAACGCTTTAGGGGGAGCGTACGTGTGAGGGCGCGGCTTAGTGTCAGCGTACGGGTTAGGATTAGGGGACGGGTGAGGGTCAGGCTTCGGGGAAGGGTTAGCGTTAGGGTTCAGGCTAGGGTTAGGGTTAGGGGACGGGGACGGTTTAGGGTCCAGGTGAGGGTACGACAACGCTTTAGGGGGAGCGTACGTGTGAGGGCGCGGCTTAGTGTCAGCGTACGGGTTAGGATTAGGGCACGGGTGAGGGTCAGGCTTCGGGGAAGGGTTAGGGTTAGGGTTCGGGCTAGGGTTAGGGTTAGGGGACGGGGACGGTTTAGGGTCCAGGTGAGGGTACGACAACGCTGTAGGGGGAGCGTACATGTGAGGGCGCGGGTTAGTGTCAGCGTACGGGTTAGGATTAGGGGACGGGTGAGGGTCAGGCTTCGGGGAAGGGTTAGGGTTAGGGTTCGGGCTAGGGTTAGGGTTAGGGGACGGGGACGGTTTAGGGTCCAGGTGAGGGTACGACAACGCTTTAGGGGGAGCGTACGTGTGAGGGCGCGGCTTAGTGTCAGCGTACGGGTTAGGATTAGGGGACGGGTGAGGGTGAGGCTTCGGGGAAGGGTTAGGGTTAGGGTTCTGGCTAGGGTTAGGGTTAGGGGACGGGGACGGTTTAGGGTCCAGGTGAGGGTACGACAACGCTTTAGGGGGAGCGTACGTGTGAGGGCGCGGGTTAGTGTCAGCGTACGGGTTAGGATTAGGGGACGGGTGAGGGTCAGGCTTCGGGGAAGGGTTAGGGTTAGGGTTCGGGCTAGGGTTAGGGTTAGGGGACGGGGATGGTTTAGGGTCCAGGTGAGGGTACGACAACGCTTTAGGGGGAGCGTACGTGTGAGGGCGCGGCTTAGTGTCAGCGTACGGGTTAGGATTAGGGCACGGGTGAGGGTCAGGCTTCGGGGAAGGGTTAGGGTTAGGGTTCGGGCTAGGGTTAGGGTTAGGGGACGGGGACGGTTTAGGGTCCAGGTGAGGGTACGACAACGCTTTAGGGGGAGCGTACATGTGAGGGCGCGGCTTAGCGTCAGCGTACGGGTTAGGATTAGGGGACGGGTGAGGGTCAGGCTTCGGGGAAGGGTTAGGGTTAGGGTTCGGGCTAGGGTTAGGGTTAGGGGACGGCGACGGTTTAGGGTCCAGGTGAAGGTACGACAACGCTTTAGGGGGAGCGTACGTGTGAGGGCGCGGCTTAGTGTCAGCGTACGGGTTAGGATTAGGGGACGGGTGAGGGTCAGGCTTCGGGGAAGGGTTAGGGTTAGGGTTCGGACTAGGGTTAGGGTTAGGGGACGGGGACGGTTTAGGGTCCAGGTGAGGGTACGACAACGCTTTAGGGGGAGCGTACGTGTGAGGGTGTGGCTTAGTGTCAGCGTACGGGTTAGGATTAGGGGACGGGTGAGGTTCAGGCTTGGGGGAAGGGTTAGGATTAGGGTTCGGGCTAGGGTTAGGGTTAGGGGACGGGGACGGTTTAGGGTCCAGGTGAGGGTATGACAACGCTTTAGGGGGAGCGTACGTGTGAGGGCGCGGGTTAGTGTCAGCGTACGGGTTAGGATAAGGGGACGGGTGAGGGTCAGGCTTCGGGGAAGGGTTAGGGTTAGGGTTCGGGCTAGGGTTAGGGTTAGAGGACGGGGACGGTTTACCGTCCAGGTGAGGGTACGACAACGCTTTAGGGGGAGCGTACGTGTGAGGGCGCGGGTTAGTGTCAGCGTACGGGTTAGGATTAGGGGACGGTTGAGGTTCAGGCTTCGGGGAAGGGTTAGGGTTAGGGTTTGGGCTAGGGTTAGGGTTAGGGGACGGGGACGGTTTAGGGTCCAGGTGAGGGTACGACAACGCTTTAGGGGGAGCGTACGTGTGAGGGCGCGGCTTAGTGTCAGCGTACGGGTTAGGATTAGGGGACGGGTGAGGGTCAGGCTTCGGGGAAGGGTTAGGGTTAGGGTTCGGGCTAGGGTTAGGGTTAGGGGATGGGGACGGTTTAGGGTCCAGGTGAGGGTACGACAACGCTTTAGGGGGAGCGTACGTGTGAGGGCGCGGCTTAGTGTCAGCGTACGGGTTAGGATTAGGGGACGGGTGAGGGTCAGGCTTCGGGGAAGGGTTAGGGTTAGGGTTCGGGCTAGGGTTAGGGTGAGGGGACGGGGACGGTTTAGGGTCCAGGTGAGGGTACGACAACGCTTTAGGGGGAGCGTACGTGTGAGGGCGCGGCTTAGTGTCAGCGTACGGGTTAGGATTAGGGGACGGGTGAGGGTCAGGCTTCGGGGAAGGGTTAGGGTTAGGGTTCGGGCTAGGGTTAGGGTTAGGGGACGGGGACGGTTTAGGGTCCAGGTGAGGGTACGACAACGCTTTAGGGGGAGCGTACGTGTGAGGGCGCGGGTTAGTGTCAGCGTACGGGTTAGGATTAGGGGACGGGTGAGGGTCAGGCTTCGGGGAAGGGTTAGGGTTAGGGTTCGGGCTAGGGTTAGGGTTAGGGGACGGGGACGGTTTAGGGTCCAGGTGAGGGTACGACAACGCTTTAGGGGGAGCGTACATGTGAGGGCGCGACTTAGCATCAGCGTACGGGTTAGGATTAGGGGACGGGTGAGGGTCAGGCTTCGGGGAAGGGTTAGGGTTAGGGTTCGGGCTAGGGTTAGGGTTAGGGGACGGCGACGGTTTAGGGTCCAGGTGAAGGTACGACAACGCTTTAGGGGGAGCGTACGTGTGAGGGCGCGGGTTAGTGTCAGCGTACCGGTTAGGATTAGGGGACGGGTGAGGGTCAGGCTTCGGGGAAGGGTTAGGGTTAGGGTTCGGGCTAGGGTTAGGGTTAGGGGACGGGGACGGTTTAGGGTCCAGGTGAGGGTACGACAACGCTTTAGGGGGAGCGTACGTGTGAGGGTGCGGCTTAGTGTCAGCGTACGGGTTAGGATTAGGGGACGGGTGAGGTTCAGGCTTGCGGGAAGGGTTAGGGTTAGGGTTCGGGCTAGGGTTAGGGTTAGGGGACGGGGACGGTTTAGGGTCCAGGTGAGGGTATGACAACGCTTTAGGGGGAGCGTACGTGTGAGGGCGCGGGTTAGTGTCAGCGTACGGGTTAGGATTAGGGGACGGGTGAGGGTCAGGCTTCGGGGAAGGGTTAGGGTTAGGGTTCGGGCTAGGGTTAGGGTTAGGGGACGGGGACGGTTTAGGGTCCAGGTGAGGGTACGACAACGCTTTAGGGGGAGCGTACGTGTGAGGACGCGGGTTAGTGTCAGCGTACGGGTTAGGATTAGGGGACGGGTGAGGGTCAGGCTTCGGGGAAGGGTTAGGGTTAGGGTTCGGACTAGGGTTAGGGTTAGGGGACGGGGACGGTTTAGGGTCCAGGTGAGGGTACGACAACGCTTTAGGGGGAGCGTACGTGTGAGGGTGTGGCTTAGTGTCAGCGTACGGGTTAGGATTAGGGGACGGGTGAGGTTCAGGCTTGGGGGAAGGGTTAGGATTAGGGTTCGGGCTAGGGTTAGGGTTAGGGGACGGGGACGGTTTAGGGTCCAGGTGAGGGTATGACAACGCTTTAGGGGGAGCGTACGTGTGAGGGCGCGGGTTAGTGTCAGCGTACGGGTTAGGATAAGGGGACGGGTGAGGGTCAGGCTTCGGGGAAGGGTTAGGGTTAGGGTTCGGGCTAGGGTTAGGGTTAGAGGACGGGGACGGTTTACCGTCCAGGTGAGGGTACGACAACGCTTTAGGGGGAGCGTACGTGTGAGGGCGCGGGTTAGTGTCAGCGTACGGGTTAGGATTAGGGGACGGTTGAGGTTCAGGCTTCGGGGAAGGGTTAGGGTTAGGGTTTGGGCTAGGGTTAGGGTTAGGGGACGGGGACGGTTTAGGGTCCAGGTGAGGGTACGACAACGCTTTAGGGGGAGCGTACGTGTGAGGGCGCGGCTTAGTGTCAGCGTACGGGTTAGGATTAGGGGACGGGTGAGGGTCAGGCTTCGGGGAAGGGTTAGGGTTAGGGTTCGGGCTAGGGTTAGGGTTAGGGGATGGGGACGGTTTAGGGTCCAGGTGAGGGTACGACAACGCTTTAGGGGGAGCGTACGTGTGAGGGCGCGGCTTAGTGTCAGCGTACGGGTTAGGATTAGGGGACGGGTGAGGGTCAGGCTTCGGGGAAGGGTTAGGGTTAGGGTTCGGGCTAGGGTTAGGGTGAGGGGACGGGGACGGTTTAGGGTCCAGGTGAGGGTACGACAACGCTTTAGGGGGAGCGTACGTGTGAGGGCGCGGCTTAGTGTCAGCGTACGGGTTAGGATTAGGGGACGGGTGAGGGTCAGGCTTCGGGGAAGGGTTAGGGTTAGGGTTCGGGCTAGGGTTAGGGTTAGGGGACGGGGACGGTTTAGGGTCCAGGTGAGGGTACGACAACGCTTTAGGGGGAGCGTACGTGTGAGGGCGCGGGTTAGTGTCAGCGTACGGGTTAGGATTAGGGGACGGGTGAGGGTCAGGCTTCGGGGAAGGGTTAGGGTTAGGGTTCGGGCTAGGGTTAGGGTTAGGGGACGGGGACGGTTTAGGGTCCAGGTGAGGGTACGACAACGCTTTAGGGGGAGCGTACATGTGAGGGCGCGACTTAGCATCAGCGTACGGGTTAGGATTAGGGGACGGGTGAGGGTCAGGCTTCGGGGAAGGGTTAGGGTTAGGGTTCGGGCTAGGGTTAGGGTTAGGGGACGGCGACGGTTTAGGGTCCAGGTGAAGGTACGACAACGCTTTAGGGGGAGCGTACGTGTGAGGGCGCGGGTTAGTGTCAGCGTACCGGTTAGGATTAGGGGACGGGTGAGGGTCAGGCTTCGGGGAAGGGTTAGGGTTAGGGTTCGGGCTAGGGTTAGGGTTAGGGGACGGGGACGGTTTAGGGTCCAGGTGAGGGTACGACAACGCTTTAGGGGGAGCGTACGTGTGAGGGTGCGGCTTAGTGTCAGCGTACGGGTTAGGATTAGGGGACGGGTGAGGTTCAGGCTTGCGGGAAGGGTTAGGGTTAGGGTTCGGGCTAGGGTTAGGGTTAGGGGACGGGGACGGTTTAGGGTCCAGGTGAGGGTATGACAACGCTTTAGGGGGAGCGTACGTGTGAGGGCGCGGGTTAGTGTCAGCGTACGGGTTAGGATTAGGGGACGGGTGAGGGTCAGGCTTCGGGGAAGGGTTAGGGTTAGGGTTCGGGCTAGGGTTAGGGTTAGGGGACGGGGACGGTTTAGGGTCCAGGTGAGGGTACGACAACGCTTTAGGGGGAGCGTACGTGTGAGGACGCGGGTTAGTGTCAGCGTACGGGTTAGGATTAGGGGACGGGTGAGGGTCAGGCTTCGGGGAAGGGTTAGGGTTAGGGTTCGGGCTAGGGTTAGGGTTAGGGGACGGGGACGGTTTAGGGTCCAGGTGAGGGTACGACAACGCTTTAGGGGGAGCGTACGTGTGAGGGCGCGGCTTAGTGTCAGCGTACGGGTTAGGATTAGGGGACGGGTGAGGGTCAGGCTTCGGGGAAGGGTTAGGGTTAGGGTTCGGGCTAGGGTTAGGGTTAGGGGATGGGGACGGTTTAGGGTCCAGGTGAGGGTACGACAACGCTTTATGGGGAGCGTACGTGTGAGGGCGCGGGTTAGTGTCAGCGTTCGGGTTAGGATTAGGGGACGGGTGAGGGTCAGGCTTCGGGGAAGGGTTAGGGTTAGGGTTCGGGCTAGGGTTAGGGTTAGGGGACGGGGACGGTTTAGGGTCCAGGTGAGGGTACGACAACGCTTTAGGGGGAGCGTACGTGTGAGGGCGCGGCTTAGTGTCAGCGTACGGGTTAGGATTAGGGGACGGGTGAGGGTCAGGCTTCGGGGAAGGGTTAGGGTTAGGGTTCGGGCTAGGGTTAGGGTTAGGGGACGGGGACGGTTTAGGGTCCAGGTGAGGGTACGACAACGCTTTAGGGGGAGCGTACGTGTGAGGGCGCGGCTTAGTGTCAGCGTACGGGTTAGGATTAGGGGACGGGTGAGGGTCAGGCTTCGGGGAAGGGTTAGGGTTAGGGTTCGGGCTAGGGTTAGGGTTAGGGGACGGGGACGGTTTAGGGTCCAGGTGAGGGTACGACAACGCTTTAGGGGGAGCGTACGTGTGAGGGCGCGGGTTAGTGTCAGCGTATAGGTTAGGATTAGGGGACGGGTGAGGGTCAGGCTTCGGGGAAGGGTTAGGGTTAGGGTTCGGGCTAGGGTTAGGGTTAGGGGACGGGGACGGTTTAGGGTCCAGGTGAGGGTACGACAACGCTTTAGGGGGAGCGTACGTGTGAGGGCGCGGCTTAGCGTCAGCGTACGGGTTAGGATTAGGGGACGGGTGAGGGTCAGGCTTCGGGGAAGGGTTAGGGTTAGGGTTCGGGCTAGGGTTAGGGTTAGGGGACGGGGACGGTTTAGGGTCCAGGTGAGGGTACGACAACGCTTTAGGGGGAGCGTACGTGTGAGGGCGCGGCTTAGCGTCAGCGTACGGGTTAGGATTAGGGGACGGGTGAGGGTCAGGCTTCGAGGAAGGGTTAGGGTTAGGGTTCGGGCTAGGGTTAGGGTGAGGGGACGGCGACGGTTTAGGGTCCAGGTGAGGGTACGACAACGCTTTAGGGGGAGCGTACGTGTGAGGGCGTGGCTTAGTGTCAGCGTACGGGTTAGGATTAGGGGACGGGTGAGGGTCAGGCTTCGGGGAAGTGTTAGGGTTAGGGTTCGGGCTAGGGTTAGGGTTAGGGGACGGGGACGGTTTAGGGTCCAGGTGAGGGTACGACAATGCTTTAGGGGGAGCGTACGTGTGAGGGCGCGGGTTAGTGTCAGCGTACGGGTTAGGATTAGGGGACGGGTGAGGGTCAGGCTTCGGGGAAGGGTTAGGGTTAGGGTTCGGGCTAGGGTTAGGGTTAGGGGACGGGGACGGTTTAGGGTCCAGGTGAGGGTACGACAACGCTTTAGGGGGAGCGTACGTGTGAGGGCGCGGCTTAGTGTCAGCGTACGGGTTAGGATTAGGGGACGGGTGAGGGTCAGGCTTCGGGGAAGGGTTAGGGTTAGGGTTCGGGCTAGGGTTAGGGTTAGGGGATGGGGACGGTTTAGGGTCCAGGTGAGGGTACGACAACGCTTTATGGGGAGCGTACGTGTGAGGGCGCGGGTTAGTGTCAGCGTACGGGTTAGGATTAGGGGACGGGTGAGGGTCAGGCTTCGGGGAAGGGTTAGGGTTAGGGTTCGGGCTAGGGTTAGGGTTAGGGGACGGGGACGGTTTAGGGTCCAGGTGAGGGTACGACAACGCTTTAGGGGGAGCGTACGTGTGAGGGCGCGGCTTAGTGTCAGCGTACGGGTTAGGATTAGGGGACAGGTGAGGGTCAGGCTTCGGGGAAGGGTTAGGGTTAGGGTTCGGGCTAGGGTTAGGGTTAGGGGACGGGGACGGTTTAGGGTCCAGGTGAGGGTACGACAACGCTTTATGGGGAGCGTACGTGTGAGGGCGCGGCTTAGTGTCAGCGTACGGGTTAGGATTAGGGGACGGGTGAGGGTCAGGCTTCGGGGAAGGGTTAGGGTTAGGGTTTGGGCTAGGGTTAGGGTGAGGGGACGGGGACGGTTTAGGGTCCAGGTGAGGGTATGACAACGCTTTAGGGGGAGCGTACGTGTGAGGGCGCGGCTTAGTGTCAGCGTACGGGTTAGGATTAGGGGACGGGTGAGGGTCAGGCTTCGGGGAAGGGTTAGGGTTAGGGTTCGGGCTAGGGTTAGGGTTAGGGGACGGGGACGGTTTAGGGTCCAGGTGAGGGTACGACAACGCTTTAGGGGGAGCGTACGTGTGATGGCGCGGGTTAGTGTCAGCGTACGGGTTAGGATTGGGGACGGGTGAGGGTCAGGCTTCGGGGAAGGGTTAGGGTTAGGGTTCGGGCTAGGGTTAGGGTTAGGGGACGGGGACGGTTTAGGGTCCAGGTGAGGGTACGACAACGCTTTAGGGGGAGCGTACATGTGAGGGCGCGGCTTAGCGTCAGCGTACGGGTTAGGATTAGGGGACGGGTGAGGGTCAGGCTTCGGGGAAGGGTTAGGGTTAGGGTTCGGGCTAGGGTTAGGGTTAGGGGACGGGGACGGTTTAGGGTCCAGGTGAGGGTACGACAAGGCTTTAGGGGGAGCGTACGTGTGAGGTCGCGGGTTAGTGTCAGCGTACGGGTTAGGATTAGGGGACGGGTGAGGGTCAGGCTTCGGGGAAGGGTTAGGGTTAGGGTTCGGGCTAGGGTTAGGGTTAGGGGACGGGGACGGTTTAGGGTCCAGGTGAGGGTACGACAACGCTGTAGGGGGAGCGTACGTGTGAGGGCGCGGGTTAGTGTCAGCGTACGGGTTAGGATTAGGGGACGGGTGAGGGTCAGGCTTCGGGGAAGGGTTAGGGTTAGGGTTCGGGCTAGGGTTAGGGTTAGGGGACGGGGACGGTTTAGGGTCCAGGTGAGGGTACGACAACGCTTTAGGGGGAGCGTACGTGTGAGGGCGCAGCTTAGTGTCAGCGTACGGGTTAGGATTAGGGGACGGGTGAGGGTCAGGCTTCGGGGAAGGGTTAGGGTTAGGGTTCGGGCTAGGGTTAGGGTTAGGGGACGGGGACGGTTTAGGGTCCAGGTGAGGGTACGACAACGCTTTAGGGGGAGCGTACGTGTGAGGGCGCGGCTTAGTGTCAGCGTACGGGTTAGGATTAGGGCACGGGTGAGGGTCAGGCTTCGGGGAAGGGTTAGGGTTACGGTTCGGGCTAGGGTTAGGGTTAGGGGACGGGGACGGTTTAGGGTCCAGGTGAGGGTACGACAACGCTGTAGGGGGAGCGTACATGTGAGGGCGCCGGTTAGTGTCAGCGTACGGGTTAGGATTAGGGGACGGGTGAGGGTCAGGCTTCGGGGAAGGGTTAGGGTTAGGGTTCGGGCTAGGGTTAGGGTTAGGGGACGGGGACGGTTTAGGGTCCAGGTGAGGGTACGACAACGCTTTAGGGGGAGCGTACGTGTGAGGGCGCGGCTTAGTGTCAGCGTACGGGTTAGGATTAGGGGACGGGTGAGGGTCAGGCTTCGGGGAAGGGTTAGGGTTAGGGTTCGGGCTAGGGTTAGGGTTAGGGGACGGGGACGGTTTAGGGTCCAGGTGAGGGTACGACAACGCTTTAGGGGGAGCGTACGTGTTAGGGCGCGGGTTAGTGTCAGCGTACGGGTTAGGATTAGGGGACGGGTGAGGGTCAGGCTTCGGGGAAGGGTTAGGGTTAGGGTTCGGGCTAGGGTTAGGGTTAGGGGACGGGGACGGTTTAGGGTCCAGGTGAGGGTACGACAACGCTTTAGGGGGAGCGTACGTGTGAGGGCGCGGCTTAGTGTCAGCGTACGGGTTAGGATTAGGGGACGGGTGAGGGTCAGGCTTCGGGGAAGGGTTAGGGTTAGGGTTCGGGCTAGGGTTAGGGTTAGGGGACGGGGACGGTTTAGGGTCCAGGTGAGGGTACGACAACGCTTTATGGGGAGCATACGTGTGAGGGCGCGGCTTAGTGTCAGCGTACGGGTTAGGATTAGGGGACGGGTGAGGGTCAGGCTTCGGGGAAGGGTTAGGGTTAGGGTTCGGGCTAGGGTTAGGGTGAGGGGACGGGGACGGTTTAGGGTCCAGGTGAGGGTACGACAACGCTTTAGGGGGAGCGTACGTGTGAGGGCGCGGCTTAGTGTCAGCGTACGGGTTAGGATTAGGGGACGGGTGAGGGTCAGGCTTCGGGGAAGGGTTAGGGTTAGGGTTCGGGCTAGGGTTAGGGTTAGGGGACGGGGACGGTTTAGGGTCCAGGTGAGGGTACGACAACGCTTTAGGGGGAGCGTACGTGTGAGGGCGCGGGTTAGTGTCAGCGTACGGGTTAGGATTAGGGGACGGGTGAGGGTCAGGCTTCGGGGAAGGGTTAGGGTTAGGGTTCGGGCTAGGGTTAGGGTTAGGGGACGGGGACGGTTTAGGGTCCAGGTGAGGGTACGACAACGCTTTAGGGGGAGCGTACATGTGAGGGCGCGGCTTAGCGTCAGCGTATGGGTTAGGATTAGGGGACGGGTGAGGGTCAGGCTTCGGGGAAGGGTTAGGGTTAGGGTTCGGGCTAGGGTTAGGGTTAGGGGACGGCGATGGTTTAGGGTCCAGGTGAAGGTACGACAACGCTTTAGGGGGAGCGTACGTGTGAGGGCGCGGGTTAGTGTCAGAGTACGGGTTAGGATTAGGGGACGGGTGAGGGTCAGGCTTCGGGGAAGGGTTAGGGTTAGGGTTCGGGCTAGGGTTAGGGTTAGGGGACGGGGACGGTTTAGGGTCCAGGTGAGGGTACGACAACGCTGTAGGGGGAGCGTACGTGTGAGGGCGCGGCTTAGTGTCAGCGTACGGGTTAGGATTAGGGGACGGGAAAGGGTCAGGCTTCGGGGAAGGGTTAGGGTTAGGGTTCGGGCTAGGGTTAGGGTTAGGGGACGGGGACGGTTTAGGGTCCAGGTGAGGGTATGACAACGCTTTAGGGGGAGCGTACGTGTGAGGGCGCGGCTTAGTGTCAGCGTACGGGTTAGGATTAGGGGACGGGTGAGGGTCAGGCTTCGGGGAAGGGTTAGGGTTAGGGTTCGGGCTAGGGTTAGGGTTAGGATTAGGGGACGGGGATGGTTTAGGGTCCAGGTGAGGGTACGACAACGCTTTAGGGGGAGCGTACATGTGAGGGTGCGGCTTAGTGTCAGCGTAGGGGTTAGGATTAGGGGACGGGTGAGGGTCAGGCTTCGGGGAAGGGTTAGGGTTAGGGTTCGGGCTAGGGTTAGGGTTAGGGGACGGGGACGGTTTAGGGTCCAGGTGAGGGTACGACAACGCTTTACCTTTGGTTAATTCCTCTTCCTGGTGGGAAATGAGAGTTAAATTTGCCCGTCCAGACACCTCCAGCTAGTCTCTCATTGGTTCTCCCTATTCCTGTTCATCTTCCGCAGAAATTGCAAACTGGGCCGAACAGGAGGTTAAAGGCACTGACCCTCCAAGTCGGGAGAGTGTTAGTAAAGCATCAGGAATGTTGCACCCGAGTACCAGGGGACGAGAACGGAGACATATTTGAACACGTCTCCCGATTACACGGTTGATCGTACTCTGGGTTCCACATGCATGTTTTAGCTGAAGGAAGAATCCCTTAAACCTGGAGAGTTGAGACCCGTGGAATGGGTACCATGCAATATGACTTCAAAGGGTCTTCATTTGCTCACCGAACCTCTCCAATCCTATCACTGCTGCGTTTATGCCCCTGTACACACGCTTGATTCTCTTTTGGAGACATAGCAATCCATAGGTTTTAAGATACTTACTAGTCAGGTACATTCTTAGGCGTTTAATATGGGGTGTTGAGTCCATTTCGTTGAGCAAGGAGTAGCTCTTGTCTATTCCGTATTTGGCTTAAGGAACTTACTCTGTGCTCATTTCAATCTCTGGTTTTATGCAGCACCCCAACTCACCTTTCCCCTTAAGCAAGCATAAGTTGGTTTTCTAAATTTGAGACCCTGTTCTGTTTTGTAATCCAGTTCCTGTGTAGCCAAGTTTACATTCCGTGTATTAGTGATATCTTATGATGTTTCTTTTTCTGTGTGACTTATTTCAGTTAGAATCATCATACCTGAATCCACTCATTATGCTGCTACGGGCCTGATGACATAGATGTCATTGCTGAGTGATATTGCATTGTACGTAAGTACCACAACTTCTTCATCCATTTTTCACTTTCTGCGATATTGAACTTGTACCGTAAACGAGGTTCTTGTAAACAGAGCCGTCCCAAACTTTGGGGTGGCTGTGTCTTTTTGATTTTCATTTCCCTAAGCTATAGGACCATAAGTGGAAGTGCCCTAGGCTCTGTTGCTTTGTTTTTTAGATGTTTCAGGAAACACCATACACTTCTCCCGAGCAGCTGTTGGCAATTTACATCCCGCCCATCAGCATAACAAGGCTCCCAGTTCTCCATGGCCTGTCCTGCCTTTCTGGATTTTACACTTTTTTCAGATGGCACTTTTGACCGGGGAGAAGTGAAACTTCATTGTAGTGCAGATTTCCTTTGCAAGCTTGCTTGGTTGGCCAAAAAGGGCGTATGCGTTTTTTCCTGAATATATTCAGGAAAAAACGCATACGCCCTTTTTGGCCAAGTGCATCATTGTGGACGTTCTGCCTCTTTTCCTATGCTTTAAATGCAATTCCAGTCTACCTCCTGAAATCGGTTTCCTGCAATTCTGCCCCGCTTTCAAGTCCTCTTGGCAGCCTTACTTCAGTATATTTTTGGACGATAGCTGTCATTTATAACTCTGCAGGTTTGTGAATTACAGTGCCCCTGAGCTCCTTTCTTCAACTCGCTTTCTTGTGAGCTGGCCGCAACACCGCAGGATTGCTTCAGGCCCTAATCTGGTTCCAGCACGGCACGCTGAGCCTTTGGTTAATTCCTCTTCCCGGTGGGAAATGAGAGTTAAATTTGCCCGTCCAGACACCTCCAGCTAGTCTCTCATTGGTTCTCCCTATTCCTGTTCATCTTCCGCAGAAATTGCAAACTGGGCCAAACAGGAGGTTAAAGGCACTGACTCTCCAAGTCGGGAGAGTGTTAGTAAAGCGTCTGGAATGTTGCACCCGAGTACCAGGGGACGAGAATGGAGACATATTTGAAGACGTCTCCCGATCACACGGTTGATCATACTCTGGGTTCCACATGCATGTTTTAGCTGAAGGAAGAATCCCTTAAACCTGGAGAGTTGAGACCCGTGGAATGGGTACCATGCAATATGACTTCAAAGGGTCTTCATTTGCTCACCGAACCTCTCCAATCCTATCACTGCTGCGTTTATGCCCCTGTACACACGCTTGATTCTCTTTTGGAGACATAGCAATCCATAGGTTTTAAGATACTTACTAGTCAGGTACATTCTTAGGCGTTTAATATGGGGTGTTGAGTCCATTTCGTTGAGCAAGGAGTAGCTCTTGTCTATTCCATATTTGGCTTAAGGAACTTACTCTGTGCTCATTTCAATCTCTGGTTTTATGCAGCACCCCAACTCACCTTTCCCCTTAAGCAAGCATAAGTTGGTTTTCTAAATTTGAGACCCTGTTCTCTTTTGTAATCCAGTTCCTGTGTAGCCAAGTTTACATTCCGTGTATTAGTGATATCTTATGATGTTTCTTTTTCTGTGTGACTTATTTCAGTTAGAATCATCATACCTGAATCCACTCATTATGCTGCTACGGGCCTGATGACATAGATGTCATTGCTGAGTGATATTGCATTGTACGTAAGTACCACAACTTCTTCATCCATTTTTCACTTTCTGCGATATTGAACTTGTACCGTAAACGAGGTTCTTGTAAACAGAGCCGTCCCAAACTTTGGGGTGGCTGTGTCCTTTTGATTTTCATTTCCCTAAGCTATAGGACCATAAGTGGAAGTGCCCTAGGCTCTGTTGCTTTGTTTTTTAGATGTTTCAGGAAACACCATACACTTCTCCCGAGCGGCTGTTGGCAATTTACATCCCGCCCATCAGTATAACAATGCTCCCAGTTCTCCATGGCCTGTCCTGCCTTTCTGGATTTTACACTTTTTTCAGATGGCCCTTTTGACCGGGGGGAAGTGAGACTTCATTGTAGTGCAGATTTCCTTTGCAAGCTTGCTTGGTTGGCCAAAAAGGGCATATGCCTTTTTTCCTGAATATATTCAGGAAAAAACGCATATGCCCTTTTTGGCCAAGTGCATCATTGTGGACGTTCTGCCTCTTTTCCTATGCTTTAAATGCAATTCCAGTCTACCTCCTGAAATCGGTTTCCTGCAATTCTGCCCCGCTTTCAAGTTCTCTTGGCAGCCTTACTTCAGTATATTTTTGGACGATAGCTGTCATTTATAACTCTGCAGGTTTGTGAATTACAGTGCCCCTGAGCTCCTTTCTTCAACTCGCTTTCTTGTGAGCTGGCCGCAACACCGCAGGATTGCTTCAGGCCCTAATCTGGTTCCAGCACGGCACGCTGAGCCTTTGGTTAATTCCTCTTCCTGGTGGGAAATGAGAGTTAAATTTGCCCGTCCAGACACCTCCAGCTAGTCTCTCATTGGTTCTCCCTATTCCTGTTCATCTTCCGCAGAAATTGCAAACTGGGCCAAACAGGAGGTTAAAGGCACTGACTCTCCAAGTCGGGAGAGTGTTAGTAAAGCGTCTGGAATGTTGCACCCGAGTACCAGGGGACGAGAATGGAGACATATTTGAAGACGTCTCCCGATCACACGGTTGATCATACTCTGGGTTCCACATGCATGTTTTAGCTGAAGGAAGAATCCCTTAAACCTGGAGAGTTGAGACCCGTGGAATGGGTACCATGCAATATGACTTCAAAGGGTCTTCATTTGCTCACCGAACCTCTCCAATCCTATCACTGCTGCGTTTATGCCCCTGTACACACGCTTGATTCTCTTTTGGAGACATAGCAATCCATAGGTTTTAAGATACTTACTAGTCAGGTACATTCTTAGGCGTTTAATATGGGGTGTTGAGTCCATTTCGTTGAGCAAGGAGTAGCTCTTGTCTATTCCATATTTGGCTTAAGGAACTTACTCTGTGCTCATTTCAATCTCTGGTTTTATGCAGCATCCCAACTCACCTTTCCCCTTAAGCAAGCATAAGTTGGTTTTCTAAATTTGAGACCCTGTTCTGTTTTGTAATCCAGTTCCTGTGTAGCCAAGTTTACATTCCGTGTATTAGTGATATCTTATGATGTTTCTTTTTCTGTGTGACATATTTCAGTTAGAATCATCATACCTGAATCCACTCATTATGCTGCTACGGGCCTGATGACATAGATGTCATTGCTGAGTGATATTGCATTGTACGTAAGTACCACAACTTCTTCATCCATTTTTCACTTTCTGCGATATTGAACTTGTACCGTAAACGAGGTTCTTGTAAACAGAGCCGTCCCAAACTTTGGGGTGGCTGTGTCCTTTTGATTTTCATTTCCCTAAGCTATAGGACCATAAGTGGAAGTGCCCTAGGCTCTGTTGCTTTGTTTTTTAGATGTTTCAGGAAACACCATACACTTCTCCCGAGCGGCTGTTGGCAATTTACATCCCGCCCATCAGCATAACAAGGCTCCCAGTTCTCCATGGCCTGTCCTGCCTTTCTGGATTTTACACTTTTTTCAGATGGCCCTTGTGACCGGGGGGAAGTGAGACTTCATTGTAGTGCAGATTTCCTTTGCAAGCTTGCTTGGTTGGCCAAAAAGGGCATATGCCTTTTTTCCTGAATATATTCAGGAAGAAACGCATATGCCCTTTTTGGCCAAGTGCATCATTGTGGACGTTCTGCCTCTTTTCCTATGCTTTAAATGCAATTCCAGTCTACCTCCTGAAATCGGTTTCCTGCAATTCTGCCCCGCTTTCAAGTCCTCTTGGCAGCCTTACTTCAGTATATTTTTGGACGATAGCTGTCATTTATAACTCTGCAGGTTTGTGAATTACAGTGCCCCTGAGCTCCTTTCTTCAACTCGCTTTCTTGTGAGCTGGCCGCAACACCGCAGGATTGCTTCAGGCCCTAATCTGGTTCCAGCACGGCACGCTGAGCCTTTGGTTAATTCCTCTTCCTGGTGGGAAATGAGAGTTAAATTTGCCCGTCCAGACACCTCCAGCTAGTCTCTCATTGGTTCTCCCTATTCCTGTTCATCTTCTGCAGAAATTGCAAACTGGGCCAAACAGGAGGTTAAAGGCACTGACTCTCCAAGTCGGGAGAGTGTTAGTAAAGCGTCTGGAATGTTGCACCCGAGTACCAGGGGACGAGAATGGAGACATATTTGAAGACGTCTCCCGATCACACGGTTGATCATACTCTGGGTTCCACATGCATGTTTTAGCTGAAGGAAGAATCCCTTAAACCTGGAGAGTTGAGACCCGTGGAATGGGTACCATGCAATATGACTTCAAAGGGTCTTCATTTGCTCACCGAACCTCTCCAATCCTATCACTGCTGCGTTTATGCCCCTGTACACACGCTTGATTCTCTTTTGGAGACATAGCAATCCATAGGTTTTAAGATACTTACTAGTCAGGTACATTCTTAGGCGTTTAATATGGGGTGTTGAGTCCATTTCGTTGAGCAAGGAGTAGCTCTTGTCTATTCCATATTTGGCTTAAGGAACTTACTCTGTGCTCATTTCAATCTCTGGTTTTATGCAGCACCCCAACTCACCTTTCCCCTTAAGCAAGCATAAGTTGGTTTTCTAAATTTGAGACCCTGTTCTGTTTTGTAATCCAGTTCCTGTGTAGCCAAGTTTACATTCCGTGTATTAGTGATATCTTATGATGTTTCTTTTTCTGTGTGACTTATTTCAGTTAGAATCATCATACCTGAATCCACTCATTATGCTGCTACGGGCCTGATGACATAGATGTCATTGCTGAGTGATATTGCATTGTACGTAAGTACCACAACTTCTTCATCCATTTTTCACTTTCTGCGATATTGAACTTGTACCGTAAACGAGGTTCTTGTAAACAGAGCCGTCCCAAACTTTGGGGTGGCTGTGTCCTTTTGATTTTCATTTCCCTAAGCTATAGGACCATAAGTGGAAGTGCCCTAGGCTCTGTTGCTTTGTTTTTTAGATGTTTCAGGAAACACCATACACTTCTCCCGAGCGGCTGTTGGCAATTTACATCCCACCCATCAGCATAACAAGGCTCCCAGTTCTCCATGGCCTGTCCTGCCTTTCTGGATTTTACACTTTTTTCAGATGGCCCTTTTGACCGGGGGGAAGTGAGACTTCATTGTAGTGCAGATTTCCTTTGCAAGCTTGCTTGGTTGGCCAAAAAGGGCATATGCCTTTTTTCCTGAATATATTCAGGAAAAAACGCATACGCCCTTTTTGGCCAAGTGCATCATTGTGGACGTTCTGCCTCTTTTCCTATGCTTTAAATGCAATTCCAGTCTACCTCCTGAAATCGGTTTCCTGCAATTCTGCCCCGCTTTCAAGTCCTCTTGGCAGCCTTACTTCAGTATATTTTTGGACGATAGCTGTCATTTATAACTCTGCAGGTTTGTGAATTACAGTGCCCCTGAGCTCCTTTCTTCAACTCGCTTTCTTGTGAGCTGGCCGCAACACCGCAGGATTGCTTCAGGCCCTAATCTGGTTCCAGCACGGCACGCTGAGCCTTTGGTTAATTCCTCTTCCTGGTGGGAAATGAGAGTTAAATTTGCCCGTCCAGACACCTCCAGCTAGTCTCTCATTGGTTCTCCCTATTCCTGTTCATCTTCCGCAGAAATTGCAAACTGGGCCGAACAGGAGGTTAAAGGCACTGACTCTCCAAGTCGGGAGAGTGTTAGTAAAGCGTCTGGAATGTTGCACCCGAGTAACAGGGGACGAGAACGGAGACATATTTGAACACGTCTCCCGATTACACGGTTGATCGTACTCTGGGTTCCACATGCATGTTTTAGCTGAAGGAAGAATCCCTTAAACCTGGAGAGTTGAGACCCGTGGAATGGGTACCATGCAATATGACTTCAAAGGGTCTTCATTTGCTCACCGAACCTCTCCAATCCTATCACTGCTGCGTTTATGCCCCTGTACACACGCTTGATTCTCTTTTGGAGACATAGAAATCCATAGGTTTTAAGATACTTACTAGTCAGGTACATTCTTAGGCGTTTAATATGGGGTGTTGAGTCCATTTCGTTGAGCAAGGAGTAGCTCTTGTCTATTCCATATTTGGCTTAAGGAACTTACTCTGTGCTCATTTCAATCTCTGGTTTTATGCAGCACCCCAACTCACCTTTCCCCTTAAGCAAGCATAAGTTGGTTTTCTAAATTTGAGACCCTGTTCTCTTTTGTAATCCAGTTCCTGTGTAGCCAAGTTTACATTCCGTGTATTAGTGATATCTTATGATGCTTATTTTTCTGTGTGACTTATTTCAGTTAGAATCATCATACCTGAATCCACTCATTATGCTGCTACGGGCCTGATGACATAGATGTCATTGCTGAGTGATATTGCATTGTACGTAAGTACCACAACTTCTTCATCCATTTTTCACTTTCTGCGATATTGAACTTGTACCGTAAACGAGGTTCTTGTAAACAGAGCCGTCCCAAACTTTGGGTGGCTGTGTCCTTTTGATTTTCATTTCCCTAAGCTATAGGACCATAAGTGGAAGTGCCCTAGGCTCTGTTGCTTTGTTTTTTAGATGTTTCAGGAAACACCATACACTTCTCCCGAGTGGCTGTTGGCAATTTACATCCCGCCCATCAGCATAACAAGGCTCCCAGTTCTCCATGGCCTGTCCTGCCTTTCTGGATTTTACAATTTTTTCAGATGGCCCTTTTGACCGGGGGGAAGTGAGACTTCATTGTAGTGCAGATTTCCTTTGCAAGCTTGCTTGGTTGGCCAAAAAGGGCGTATGCGTTTTTTCCTGAATATATTCAGGAAAAAACGCATATGCCCTTTTTGGCCAAGTGCATCATTGTGGACGTTCTGCCTCTTTTCCTATGCTTTCAATGCAATTCCAGTGTACCTCCTGAAATCGGTTTCCTGCAATTCTGCCCCGCTTTCAAGTCCTCTTGGCAGCCTTACTTCAGTATATTTTTGGACAATAGCTGTCATTTATAACTCTGCAGGTTTGTGAATTACAGTGCCCCTGAGCTCCTTTCTTCAACTCGCTTTCTTGTGAGCTGGCCGCAACACCGTAGGATTGCTTCAGGCCCTAATGTGGTTCCGGCACGGCACGCTGAGCCTTTGGTTAATTCCTCTTCCTGGTGGGAAATGAGAGTTAAATTTGTCCGTCCAGACACCTCCAGCTAGTCTCTCATTGGTTCTCCCTATTCCTGTACATCTTTCGCAGAAATTACAAACTGGGCCAAACAGGAGGTTAAAGGCACTGACTCTCCAAGTCGGGAGAGTGTTAGTAAAGCGTCTGGAATGTTGCACCCGAGTAACAGGGGACGAGAACGGAGACATATTGGAACACGTCTCCCGATCACACAGTTGATCATACTCTGGGTTCCACATGCATGTTTTAGCTGAAGGAAGAATCCCTTAAACCTGGAGAGTTGAGACCCGTGGAATGGGTACCATGCAATATGACTTCATAGGGTCTTCATTTGCTGACCGAACCTCTCCAATCCTATCACTGCTGCGTTTATGCCCCTGTACACACGCTTGATTCTCTTTTGGAGACATAGCAATCCATAGGTTTTCAGATACTTACTAGTCATGTACATTCTTAGGCGTTTAATATGGGGTGTTGAGTCCATTTCGTTGAGCAAGGAGTACCTCTTGTCTATTCCATATTTGGCTTAAGGAACTTTATCTGTGCTCATTTCAATCTCTGGTTTTATACAGCACCCCAACTCACCTTTCCCCTTAAGCAAGCATAAGTTGGTTTTCTAAATTTGAGACCCTGTTCTGTTTTGTAATCCAGTTCCTGTGTAGCCAAGTTTACATTCCGTGTATTAGTGATATCTTATGATGTTTCTTTTTCTGTGTGACTTATTTCAGTTAGAATCATCATACCTGAATCCACTCACTATGCTGCTACGGGTCTGATGACATAGATTTCATTGCTGAGTGATATTGCATTGTACGTAAGTGCCACAACATCTTTATCCATTTTTCACTTTCTGCGTTATTGAAGTTGTACCGTAAACGAGGTTCTTGTAAACAGAGCCATCCCAAACTTTGGGGTGGCTGTGTCTTTTTTATTTTAATTTCCCTAATCTATAGGACCATAAGTGGAAGTGCCCTAGGCTCTGTTGCTTTGTTTTTTAGATGTTTCAGGAAACACCATACACTTCTCCCCAGTGGCTGTTGGCAATTTACATCCCGCCCATCAGCATAACAAGGCTCCCAGTTCTCCATGGCCTGTCCTGCCTTTCTGGATTTTACACTTTTTTTAGATGGCCCTTGTGACCGGGGGGAAGTGAGACTTCATTGTAGTGCAGACTTCCTTTGCAAGCTTGCTTGGTTGGCCAAAAAGGGCGTATGCGTTTTTTCCTGAATATATTCAGGAAAAAACGCATACGCCCTTTTTGGCCAAGTGCATCATTGTGGACGTTCTGCCTCTTTTCCTATGCTTTAAATGCAATTCCAGTCTACCTCCTGAAATCGGTTTCCTGCAATTCTGCCCCGCTTTCAAGTCCTCTTGGCAGCCTTACTTCAGTATATTTTTGGACGATAGCTGTCATTTATAACTCTGCAGGTTTGTGAATTACAGTGCCCCTGAGCTCCTTTCTTCAACTCTCTTTCTTGTGAGCTGGCCGCAACACCACAGGATTGCTTCAGGCCCTAATCTGGTTCCGGCACGGCACGCTGAGCCTTTGGTTAATTCCTCTTCCTGGTGGGAAATGAGAGTTAAATTTGCCCGTCCAGACACCTCCAGCTAGTCTCTCATTGGTTCTCCCTATTCCTGTTCATCTTCCGCAGAAATTGCAAACTGGGCCAAACAGGAGGTTAAAGGCACTGACTCTCCAAGTCGGGAGAGTGTTAGTAAAGCGTCTGGAATGTTGCACCCGAGTACCAGGGGACGAGAATGGAGACATATTTGAAGACGTCTCCCGATCACACGGTTGATCATACTCTGGGTTCCACATGCATGTTTTAGCTGAAGGAAGAATCCCTTAAACCTGGAGAGTTGAGACCCGTGGAATGGGTACCATGCAATATGACTTCAAAGGGTCTTCATTTGCTCACCGAACCTCTCCAATCCTATCACTGCTGCGTTTATGCCCCTGTACACACGCTTGATTCTCTTTTGGAGACATAGCAATCCATAGGTTTTAAGATACTTACTAGTCAGGTACATTCTTAGGCGTTTAATATGGGGTGTTGAGTCCATTTCGTTGAGCAAGGAGTAGCTCTTGTCTATTCCATATTTGGCTTAAGGAACTTACTCTGTGCTCATTTCAATCTCTGGTTTTATGCAGCACCCCAACTCACCTTTCCCCTTAAGCAAGCATAAGTTGGTTTTCTAAATTTGAGACCCTGTTCTGTTTTGTAATCCAGTTCCTGTGTAGCCAAGTTTACATTCCGTGTATTAGTGATATCTTATGATGTTTCTTTTTCTGTGTGACTTATTTCAGTTAGAATCATCATACCTGAATCCACTCATTATGCTGCTACGGGCCTGATGACATAGATGTCATTGCTGAGTGATATTGCATTGTACGTAAGTACCACAACTTCTTCATCCATTTTTCACTTTCTGCGATATTGAACTTGTACCGTAAACGAGGTTCTTGTAAACAGAGCCGTCCCAAACTTTGGGGTGGCTGTGTCTTTTTGATTTTCATTTCCCTAAGCTATAGGACCATAAGTGGAAGTGCCCTAGGCTCTGTTGCTTTGTTTTTTAGATGTTTCAGGAAACACCATACACTTCTCCCGAGCGGCTGTTGGCAATTTACATCCCGCCCATCAGCATAACAAGGCTCCCAGTTCTCCATGGCCTGTCCTGCCTTTCTGGATTTTACACTGTTTTCAGATGGCCCTTTTGACCGGGGGGAAGTGAGACTTCATTGTAGTGCAGATTTCCTTTGCAAGCTTGCTTGGTTGGCCAAAAAGGGCGTATGCGTTTTTTCCTGAATATATTCAGGAAAAAACGCATACGCCCTTTTTGGCCAAGTGCATCATTGTGGACGTTCTGCCTCTTTTCCTATGCTTTAAATGCAATTCCAGTCTACCTCCTGAAATCGGTTTCCTGCAATTCTGCCCCGCTTTCAAGTCCTCTTGGCAGCCTTACTTCAGTATATTTTTGGACGATAGCTGTCATTTATAACTCTGCAGGTTTGTGAATTACAGTGCCCCTGAGCTCCTTTCTTCAACTCGCTTTCTTGTGAGCTGGCCGCAACACCGCAGGATTGCTTCAGGCCCTAATCTGGTTCCGGCACGGCACGCTGAGCCTTTGGTTAATTCCTCTTCCTGGTGGGAAATGAGAGTTAAATTTGCCCGTCCAGACACCTCCAGCTAGTCTCTCATTGGTTCTCCCTATTCCTGTTCATCTTCCGCAGAAATTGCAAACTGGGCCAAACAGGAGGTTAAAGGCACTGACTCTCCAAGTCGGGAGAGTGTTAGTAAAGCGTCTGGAATGTTGCACCCGAGTACCAGGGGACGAGAACGGAGACATATTTGAAGACGTCTCCTGATCACACGGTTGATCGTACTCTGGGTTCCACATGCATGTTTTAGCTGAAGGAAGAATCCCTTAAACCTGGAGAGTTGAGACCCGTGGAATGGGTACCATGCAATAGGACTTCAAAGGGTCTTCATTTGCTCACCGAACCTCTCCAATCCTATCACTGCTGCGTTTATGCCCCTGTACACACGCTTGATTCTCTTTTGGAGACATAGCAATCCATAGGTTTTAAGATAATTACTAGTCAGGTACATTCTTAGGCGTTTAATATGGGGTGTTGAGTCCATTTCGTTGAGCAAGGAGTAGCTCTTGTCTATTCCATATTTGGCTTAAGGAACTTACTCTGTGCTCATTTCAATCTCTGGTTTTATGCAGCACCCCAACTCACCTTTCCCCTTAAGCAAGCATAAGTTGGTTTTCTAAATTTGAGACCCTGTTCTCTTTTGTAATCCAGTTCCTGTGTAGCCAAGTTTACATTCCGTGTATTAGTGATATCTTATGATGTTTCTTTTTCTGTGTGACTTATTTCAGTTAGAATCATCATACCTGAATCCACTCATTATGCTGCTACGGGCCTGATGACATAGATGTCATTGCTGAGTGATATTGCATTGTACGTAAGTACCACAACTTCTTCATCCATTTTTCACTTTCTGCGATATTGAACTTGTACCGTAAACGAGGTTCTTGTAAACAGAGCCGTCCCAAACTTTGGGGTGGCTGTGTCTTTTTGATTTTCATTTCCCTAAGCTATAGGACCATAAGTGGAAGTGCCCTAGGCTCTGTTGCTTTGTTTTTTAGATGTTTCAGGAAACACCATACACTTCTCCCGAGCGGCTGTTGGCAATTTACATCCCGCCCATCAGCATAACAAGGCTCCCAGTTCTCCATGGCCTGTCCTGCCTTTCTGGATTTTACACTTTTTTCAGATGGCCCTTTTGACCGGGGGGAAGTGAGACTTCATTGTAGTGCAGATTTCCTTTGCAAGCTTGCTTGGTTGGCCAAAAAGGGCGTATGCGTTTTTTCCTGAATATATTCAGGAAAAAACGCATACGCCCTTTTTGGCCAAGTGCATCATTGTGGACGTTCTGCCTCTTTTCCTATGCTTTAAATGCAATTCCAGTCTACCTCCTGAAATCGGTTTCCTGCAATTCTGCCCCGCTTTCAAGTCCTCTTGGCAGCCTTACTTCAGTATATTTTTGGACGATAGCTGTCATTTATAACTCTGCAGGTTTGTGAATTACAGTGCCCCTGAGCTCCTTTCTTCAACTCGCTTTCTTGTGAGCTGGCCGCAACACCGCAGGATTGCTTCAGGCCCTAATCTGGTTCCGGCACGGCACGCTGAGCCTTTGGTTAATTCCTCTTCCTGGTGGGAAATGAGAGTTAAATTTGCCCGTCCAGACACCTCCAGCTAGTCTCTCATTGGTTCTCCCTATTCCTGTTCATCTTCCGCAGAAATTGCAAACTGGGCCAAACAGGAGGTTAAAGGCACTGACTCTCCAAGTCGGGAGAGTGTTAGTAAAGCGTCTGGAATGTTGCACCCGAGTAACAGGGGATGAGAACGGAGACATATTTGAACACGTCTCCCGATCACACGGTTGATCGTACTCTGGGTTCCACATGCATGTTTTAGCTGAAGGAAGAATCCCTTAAACCTGGAGAGTTGAGACCCGTGGAATGGGTACCATGCAATATGACTTCAAAGGGTCTTCATTTGCTCACCGAACCTCTCCAATCCTATCACTGCTGCTTTTATGCCCCTGTACACACGCTTGATTCTCTTTTGGAGACATAGCAATCCATAGGTTTTAAGATACTTACTAGTCAGGTACATTCTTAGGCGTTTAATATGGGGTGTTGAGTCCATTTCGTTGAGCAAGGAGTAGCTCTTGTCTATTCCATATTTGGCTTAAGGAACTTACTCTGTGCTCATTTCAATCTCTGGTTTTATGCAGCACCCCAACTCACCTTTCCCCTTAAGCAAGCATAAGTTGGTTTTCTAAATTTGAGACCCTGTTCTGTTTTGTAATCCAGTTCCTGTGTAGCCAAGTTTACATTCCGTGTATTAGTGATATCTTATGATGTTTCTTTTTCTGCGTGACTTATTTCAGTTAGAATCATCATACCTGAATCCACTCATTATGCAGCTACGGGCCTGATGACATAGATGTCATTGCTGAGTGACATTGCATTGTACGTAAGTACCACAACTTCTTCATCCATTTTTCACTTTCTGCGATATTGAACTTGTACCGTAAACGAGGTTCTTGTAAACAGAGCCGTCCCAAACTTTGGGGTGGCTGTGTCTTTTTGATTTTCATTTCCCTAAGCTATAGGACCATAAGTGGAAGTGCCCTAGGCTCTGTTGCTTTGTTTTTTAGATGTTTCAGGAAACACCATACACTTCTCCCGAGTGGCTGTTGGCAATTTACATCCCGCCCATCAGCATAACAAGGCTCCCAGTTCTCCATGGCCTGTCCTGCCTTTCTGGATTTTACACTTTTTTCAGATGGCCCTTGTGACCGGGGGGAAGTGAGACTTCATTGTAGTGCAGATTTCCTTTGCAAGCTTGCTTGGTTGGCCAAAAAGGGCGTATGCCTTTTTTCCTGAATATATTCAGGAAAAAACGCATACGCCCTTTTTGGCCAAGTGCATCATTGTGGACGTTCTGCCTCTTTTCCTATGCTTTAAATGCAATTCCAGTCTACCTCCTGAAATCGGTTTCCTGCAATTCTGCCCCGCTTTCAAGTCCTCTTGGCAGCCTTACTTCAGTATATTTTTGGACGATAGCTGTCATTTATAACTCTGCAGGTTTGTGAATTACAGTGCCCCTGAGCTCCTTTCTTCAACTCGCTTTCTTGTGAGCTGGCCGCAACACCGCAGGATTGCTTCAGGCCCTAATCTGGTTCCAGCGCGGCACGCTGAGCCTTTGGTTAATTCCTCTTCCTGGTGGGAAATGAGAGTTAAATTTGCCCGTCCAGACACCTCCAGCTAGTCTCTCATTGGTTCTCCCTATTCCTGTTCATCTTCCGCAGAAATTGCAAACTGGGCCAAACAGGAGGTTAAAGGCACTGACTCTCCAAGTCGGGAGAGTGTTAGTAAAGCGTCTGGAATGTTGCACCCGAGTACCAGGGGACGAGAATGGAGACATATTTGAAGACGTCTCCCGATCACACGGTTGATCATACTCTGGGTTCCACATGCATGTTTTAGCTGAAGGAAGAATCCCTTAAACCTGGAGAGTTGAGACCCGTGGAATGGGTACCATGCAATATGACTTCAAAGGGTCTTCATTTGCTCACCGAACCTCTCCAATCCTATCACTGCTGCGTTTATGCCCCTGTACACACGCTTGATTCTCTTTTGGAGACATAGCAATCCATAGGTTTTAAGATACTTACTAGTCAGGTACATTCTTAGGCGTTTAATATGGGGTGTTGAGTCCATTTCGTTGAGCAAGGAGTAGCTCTTGTCTATTCCATATTTGGCTTAAGGAACTTACTCTGTGCTCATTTCAATCTCTGGTTTTATGCAGCACCCCAACTCACCTTTCCCCTTAAGCAAGCATAAGTTGGTTTTCTAAATTTGAGACCCTGTTCTCTTTTGTAATCCAGTTCCTGTGTAGCCAAGTTTACATTCCGTGTATTAGTGATATCTTATGATGTTTCTTTTTCTGTGTGACTTATTTCAGTTAGAATCATCATACCTGAATCCACTCATTATGCTGCTACGGGCCTGATGACATAGATGTCATTGCTGAGTGATATTGCATTGTACGTAAGTACCACAACTTCTTCATCCATTTTTCACTTTCTGCGATATTGAACTTGTACCGTAAACGAGGTTCTTGTAAACAGAGCCGTCCCAAACTTTGGGGTGGCTGTGTCTTTTTGATTTTCATTTCCCTAAGCTATAGGACCATAAGTGGAAGTGCCCTAGGCTCTGTTGCTTTGTTTTTTAGATGTTTCAGGAAACACCATACACTTCTCCCGAGCAGCTGTTGGCAATTTACATCCCGCCCATCAGCATAACAAGGCTCCCAGTTCTCCATGGCCTGTCCTGCCTTTCTGGATTTTACACTGTTTTCAGATGGCCCTTTTGACCGGGGGGAAGTGAGACTTCATTGTAGTGCAGATTTCCTTTGCAAGCTTGCTTGGTTGGCCAAAAAGGGCGTATGCGTGTTTTCCTGAATATATTCAGGAAAAAACGCATACGCCCTTTTTGGCCAAGTGCATCATTGTGGACGTTCTGCCTCTTTTCCTATGCTTTAAATGCAATTCCAGTCTACCTCCTGAAATCGGTTTCCTGCAATTCTGCCCCGCTTTCAAGTCCTCTTGGCAGCCTTACTTCAGTATATTTTTGGACGATAGCTGTCATTTATAACTCTGCAGGTTTGTGAATTACAGTGCCCCTGAGCTCCTTTCTTCAACTCGCTTTCTTGTGAGCTGGCCGCAACACCGTAGGATTGCTTCAGGCCCTAATCTGGTTCCGGCAAGGCACGCTGAGCCTTTGGTTAATTCCTCTTCCTGGTGGGAAATGAGAGTTAAATTTGCCCGTCCAGACACCTCCAGCTAGTCTCTCATTGGTTCTCCCTATTCCTGTTCATCTTCCGCAGAAATTGCAAACTGGGCCAAACAGGAGGTTAAAGGCACTGACTCTCCAAGTCGGGAGAGTGTTAGTAAAACGTCTGGAATGTTGCACCCGAGTAACAGGGGATGAGAACGGAGACATATTTGAAGACGTCTCCCGATCACACGGTTGATCGTACTCTGGGTTCCACATGCATGTTTTAGCTGAAGGAAGAATCCCTTAAACCTGGAGAGTTGAGACCCGTGGAATGGGTACCATGCAATATGACTTCAAAGGGTCTTCATTTGCTCACCGAACCTCTCCAATCCTATCACTGCTGCGTTTATGCCCCTGTACACACGCTTGATTCTCTTTCGGAGACATAGCAATCCATAGGTTTTAAGATACTTACTAGTCAGGTACATTCTTAGGCGTTTAATATGGGGTGTTGAGTCCATTTCGTTGAGCAAGGAGTAGCTCTTGTCTATTCCATATTTGGCTTAAGGAACTTACTCTGTGTTCATTTCAATCTCTGGTTTTATGCAGCACCCCAACTCACCTTTCCCCTTAAGCAAGCATAAGTTGGTTTTCTAAATTTGAGACCCTGTTCTGTTTTGTAATCCAGTTCCTGTGTAGCCAAGTTTACATTCCGTGTATTAGTGATATCTTATGATGTTTCTTTTTCTGTGTGACTTATTTCAGTTAGAATCATCATACCTGAATCCACTCATTATGCTGCTACGGGCCTGATGACATAGATGTCATTGCTGAGTGATATTGCATTGTACGTAAGTACCACAACTTCTTCATCCATTTTTCACTTTCTGCGATATTGAACTTGTACCGTAAACGAGGTTCTTGTAAACAGAGCCGTCCCAAACTTTGGGGTGGCTGTGTCTTTTTGATTTTCATTTCCCTAAGCTATAGGACCATAAGTGGAAGTGCCCTAGGCTCTGTTGCTTTGTTTTTTAGATGTTTCAGGAAACACCATACACTTCTCCCGAGCGGCTGTTGGCAATTTACATCCCGCCCATCAGCATAACAAGGCTCCCAGTTCTCCATGGCCTGTCCTGCCTTTCTGGATTTTACACTTTTTTCAGATGGCCCTTGTGACCGGGGGGAAGTGAGACTTCATTGTAGTGCAGATTTCCTTTGCAAGCTTGCTTGGTTGGCCAAAAAGGGCGTATGCCTTTTTTCCTGAATATATTCAGGAAAAAACGCATACGCCCTTTTTGGCCAAGTGCATCATTGTGGACGTTCTGCCTCTTTTCCTATGCTTTCAATGCAATTCCAGTCTACCTCCTGAAATCGGTTTCCTGCAATTCTGCCCCGCTTTCAAGTCCTCTTGGCAGCCTTACTTCAGTATATTTTTGGACGATAGCTGTCATTTATAACTCTGCAGGTTTGTGAATTACAGTGCCCCTGAGCTCCTTTCTTCAACTCGCTTTCTTGTGAGCTGGCCGCAACACCGCAGGATTGCTTCAGGCCCTAATCTGGTGCCAGCACGGCACGCTGAGCCTTTGGTTAATTCCTCTTCCTGGTGGGAAATGAGAGTTAAATTTGCCCGTCCAGACACCTCCAGCTAGTCTCTCATTGGTTCTCCCTATTCCTGTTCATCTTCCGCAGAAATTGCAAACTGGGCCAAACAGGAGGTTAAAGGCACTGACTCTCCAAGTCGGGAGAGTGTTAGTAAAGCGTCTGGAATGTTGCACCCGAGTACCAGGGGACGAGAATGGAGACATATTTGAAGACGTCTCCCGATCACACGGTTGATCATACTCTGGGTTCCACATGCATGTTTTAGCTGAAGGAAGAATCCCTTAAACCTGGAGAGTTGAGACCCGTGGAATGGGTACCATGCAATATGACTTCAAAGGGTCTTCATTTGCTCACCGAACCTCTCCAATCCTATCACTGCTGCGTTTATGCCCCTGTACACACGCTTGATTCTCTTTTGGAGACATAGCAATCCATAGGTTTTAAGATACTTATTAGTCAGGTACATTCTTAGGCGTTTAATATGGGGTGTTGAGTCCATTTCGTTGAGCAAGGAGTAGCTCTTGTCTATTCCATATTTGGCTTAAGGAACTTACTCTGTGCTCATTTCAATCTCTGGTTTTATGCAGCACCCCAACTCACCTTTCCCCTTAAGCAAGCATAAGTTGGTTTTCTAAATTTGAGACCCTGTTCTGTTTTGTAATCCAGTTCCTGTGTAGCCAAGTTTACATTCCGTGTATTAGTGATATCTTATGATGTTCCTTTTTCTGTGTGACTTATTTCAGTTAGAATCATCATACCTGAATCCACTCATTATGCTGCTACGGGCCTGATGACATAGATGTCATTGCTGAGTGACATTGCATTGTACGTAAGTACCACAACTTCTTCATCCATTTTTCACTTTCTGCGATATTGAACTTGTACCGTAAACGAGGTTCTTGTAAACAGAGCCGTCCCAAACTTTGGGGTGGCTGTGTCTTTTTGATTTTCATTTCCCTAAGCTATAGGACCATAAGTGGAAGTGCCCTAGGCTCTGTTGCTTTGTTTTTTAGATGTTTCAGGAAACACCATACACTTCTCCAGAGCAGCTGTTGGCAATTTACATCCCGCCCATCAGCATAACAAGGCTCCCAGTTCTCCATGGCCTGTCCTGCCTTTCTGGATTTTACACTTTTTTCAGATGGCCCTTGTGACCGGGGGGAAGTGAGACTTCATTGTAGTGCAGATTTCCATTGCAAGCTTGCTTGGTTGGCCAAAAAGGGCGTATGCCTTTTTTCCTGAATATATTCAGGAAAAAACGCATATGCCCTTTTTGGCCAAGTGCATCATTGTGGACGTTCTGCCTCTTTTCCTATGCTTTAAATGCAATTCCAGTCTACCTCCTGAAATCGGTTTCCTGCAATTCTGCCCCGCTTTCAAGTCCTCTTGGCAGCCTTACTTCAGTATATTTTTGGACGATAGCTGTCATTTATAACTCTGCAGGTTTGTGAATTACAGTGCCCCTGAGCTCCTTTCTTCAACTCGCTTTCTTGTGAGCTGGCCGCAACACCGCAGGATTGCTTCAGGCCCTAATCTGGTTCCGGCACGGCACGCTGAGCCTTTGGTTAATTCCTCTTCCTGGTGGGAAATGAGAGTTAAATTTGCCCGTCCAGACACCTCCAGCTAGTCTCTCATTGGTTCTCCCTATTCCTGTTCATCTTCCGCAGAAATTGCAAACTGGGCCAAACAGGAGGTTAAAGGCACTGACTCTCCAAGTCGGGAGAGTGTTAGTAAAGCGTCTGGAATGTTGCACCCGAGTACCAGGGGACGAGAATGGAGACATATTTGAAGACGTCTCCCGATCACACGGTTGATCATACTCTGGGTTCCACATGCATGTTTTAGCTGAAGGAAGAATCCCTTAAACCTGGAGAGTTGAGACCCGTGGAATGGGTACCATGCAATATGACTTCAAAGGGTCTTCATTTGCTCACCGAACCTCTCCAATCCTATCACTGCTGCGTTTATGCCCCTGTACACACGCTTGATTCTCTTTTGGAGACATAGCAATCCATAGGTTTTAAGATACTTACTAGTCAGGTACATTCTTAGGCGTTTAATATGGGGTGTTGAGTCCATTTCGTTGAGCAAGGAGTAGCTCTTGTCTATTCCATATTTGGCTTAAGGAACTTACTCTGTGCTCATTTCAATCTCTGGTTTTATGCAGCACCCCAACTCACCTTTCCCCTTAAGCAAGCGTAAGTTGGTTTTCTAAATTTGAGACCCTGTTCTGTTTTGTAATCCAGTTCCTGTGTAGCCAAGTTTACATTCCGTGTATTAGTGATATCTTATGATGTTTCTTTTTCTGTGTGACTTATTTCAGTTAGAATCATCATACCTGAATCCACTCATTATGCTGCTACGGGCCTGATGACATAGATGTCATTGCTGAGTGATATTGCATTGTACGTAAGTACCACAACTTCTTCATCCATTTTTCACTTTCTGCGATATTGAACTTGTACCGTAAACGAGGTTCTTGTAAACAGAGCCGTCCCAAACTTTGGGGTGGCTGTGTCTTTTTGATTTTCATTTCCCTAAGCTATAGGACCATAAGTGGAAGTGCCCTAGGCTCTGTTGCTTTGTTTTTTAGATGTTTCAGGAAACACCATACACTTCTCCAGAGCAGCTGTTGGCAATTTACATCCCGCCCATCAGCATAACAAGGCTCCCAGTTCTCCATGGCCTGTCCTGCCTTTCTGGATTTTACACTTTTTTCAGATGGCCCTTGTGACCGGGGGGAAGTGAGACTTCATTGTAGTGCAGATTTCCTTTGCAAGCTTGCTTGGTTGGCCAAAAAGGGCGTATGCCTTTTTTCCTGAATATATTCAGGAAAAAACGCATACGCCCTTTTTGGCCAAGTGCATCATTGTGGACGTTCTGCCTCTTTTCCTATGCTTTAAATGCAATTCCAGTCTACCTCCTGAAATCGGTTTCCTGCAATTCTGCCCCGCTTTCAAGTCCTCTTGGCAGCCTTACTTCAGTATATTTTTGGACGATAGCTGTCATTTATAACTCTGCAGGTTTGTGAATTACAGTGCCCCTGAGCTCCTTTCTTCAACTCGCTTTCTTGTGAGCTGGCCGCAACACCGCAGGATTGCTTCAGGCCCTAATCTGGTTCCGGCACGGCACGCTGAGCCTTTGGTTAATTCCTCTTCCTGGTGGGAAATGAGAGTTAAATTTGCCCGTCCAGACACCTCCAGCTAGTCTCTCATTGGTTCTCCCTATTCCTGTTCATCTTCCGCAGAAATTGCAAACTGGGCCAAACAGGAGGTTAAAGGCACTGACTCTCCAAGTCGGGAGAGTGTTAGTAAAGCGTCTGGAATGTTGCACCCGAGTACCAGGGGACGAGAATGGAGACATATTTGAAGACGTCTCCCGATCACACGGTTGATCATACTCTGGGTTCCACATGCATGTTTTAGCTGAAGGAAGAATCCCTTAAACCTGGAGAGTTGAGACCCGTGGAATGGGTACCATGCAATATGACTTCAAAGGGTCTTCATTTGCTCACCGAACCTCTCCAATCCTATCACTGCTGCGTTTATGCCCCTGTACACACGCTTGATTCTCTTTTGGAGACATAGCAATCCATAGGTTTTAAGATACTTACTAGTCAGGTACATTCTTAGGCGTTTAATATGGGGTGTTGAGTCCATTTCGTTGAGCAAGGAGTAGCTCTTGTCTATTCCATATTTGGCTTAAGGAACTTACTCTGTGCTCATTTCAATCTCTGGTTTTATGCAGCACCCCAACTCACCTTTCCCCTTAAGCAAGCGTAAGTTGGTTTTCTAAATTTGAGACCCTGTTCTGTTTTGTAATCCAGTTCCTGTGTAGCCAAGTTTACATTCCGTGTATTAGTGATATCTTATGATGTTTCTTTTTCTGTGTGACTTCTTTCAGTTAGAATCATCATACCTGAATCCACTCATTATGCTGCTACGGGCCTGATGACATAGATGTCATTGCTGAGTGATATTGCATTGTACGTAAGTACCACAACTTCTTCATCCATTTTTCACTTTCTGCGATATTGAACTTGTACCGTAAACGAGGTTCTTGTAAACAGAGCCGTCCCAAACTTTGGGGTGGCTGTGTCTTTTTGATTTTCATTTCCCTAAGCTATAGGACCATAAGTGGAAGTGCCCTAGGCTCTGTTGCTTTGTTTTTTAGATGTTTCAGGAAACACCATACACTTCTCCAGAGCAGCTGTTGGCAATTTACATCCCGCCCATCAGCATAACAAGGCTCCCAGTTCTCCATGGCCTGTCCTGCCTTTCTGGATTTTACACTTTTTTCAGATGGCCCTTGTGACCGGGGGGAAGTGAGACTTCATTGTAGTGCAGATTTCCTTTGCAAGCTTGCTTGGTTGGCCAAAAAGGGCGTATGCCTTTTTTCCTGAATATATTCAGGAAAAAACGCATACGCCCTTTTTGGCCAAGTGCATCATTGTGGACGTTCTGCCTCTTTTCCTATGCTTTAAATGCAATTCCAGTCTACCTCCTGAAATCGGTTTCCTGCAATTCTGCCCCGCTTTCAAGTCCTCTTGGCAGCCTTACTTCAGTATATTTTTGGACGATAGCTGTCATTTATAACTCTGCAGGTTTGTGAATTACAGTGCCCCTGAGCTCCTTTCTTCAACTCGCTTTCTTGTGAGCTGGCCGCAACACCGCAGGATTGCTTCAGGCCCTAATCTGGTTCCGGCACGGCACGCTGAGCCTTTGGTTAATTCCTCTTCCTGGTGGGAAATGAGAGTTAAATTTGCCCGTCCAGACACCTCCAGCTAGTCTCTCATTGGTTCTCCCTATTCCTGTTCATCTTCCGCAGAAATTGCAAACTGGGCCAAACAGGAGGTTAAAGGCACTGACTCTCCAAGTCGGGAGAGTGTTAGTAAAGCGTCTGGAATGTTGCACCCGAGTACCAGGGGACGAGAATGGAGACATATTTGAAGACGTCTCCCGATCACACGGTTGATCATACTCTGGGTTCCACATGCATGTTTTAGCTGAAGGAAGAATCCCTTAAACCTGGAGAGTTGAGACCCGTGGAATGGGTACCATGCAATATGACTTCAAAGGGTCTTCATTTGCTCACCGAACCTCTCCAATCCTATCACTGCTGCGTTTATGCCCCTGTACACACGCTTGATTCTCTTTTGGAGACATAGCAATCCATAGGTTTTAAGATACTTACTAGTCAGGTACATTCTTAGGCGTTTAATATGGGGTGTTGAGTCCATTTCGTTGAGCAAGGAGTAGCTCTTGTCTATTCCATATTTGGCTTAAGGAACTTACTCTGTGCTCATTTCAATCTCTGGTTTTATGCAGCACCCCAACTCAACTTTCCCCTTAAGCAAGCGTAAGTTGGTTTTCTAAATTTGAGACCCTGTTCTGTTTTGTAATCCAGTTCCTGTGTAGCCAAGTTTACATTCCGTGTATTAGTGATATCTTATGATGTTTCTTTTTCTGTGTGACTTATTTCAGTTAGAATCATCATACCTGAATCCACTCATTATGCTGCTACGGGCCTGATGACATAGATGTCATTGCTGAGTGATATTGCATTGTACGTAAGTACCACAACTTCTTCATCCATTTTTCACTTTCTGCGATATTGAACTTGTACCGTAAACGAGGTTCTTGTAAACAGAGCCGTCCCAAACTTTGGGGTGGCTGTGTCTTTTCGATTTTCATTTCCCTAAGCTATAGGACCATAAGTGGAAGTGCCCTAGGCTCTGTTGCTTTGTTTTTTAGATGTTTCAGGAAACACCATACACTTCTCCCGAGTGGCTGTTGGCAATTTACATCCCGCCCATCAGCATAACAAGGCTCCCAGTTCTCCATGGCCTGTCCTGCCTTTCTGGATTTTACACTTTTTTCAGATGGCCCTTTTGACCGGGGGGAAGTGAGACTTCATTGTAGTGCAGATTTCCTTTGCAAGCTTGCTTGGTTGGCCAAAAAGGGCGTATGCCTTTTTTCCTGAATATATTCAGGAAAAAACGCATACGCCCTTTTTGGCCAAGTGCATCATTGTGGACGTTCTGCCTCTTTTCCTATGCTTTCAATGCAATTCCAGTCTACCTCCTGAAATCGGTTTCCTGCAATTCTGCCCCGCTTTCAAGTCCTCTTGGCAGCCTTACTTCAGTATATTTTTGGACGATAGCTGTCACTTATAACTCTGCAGGTTTGTGAATTACAGTGCCCCTGAGCTCCTTTCTTCAACTCGCTTTCTTGTGAGCTGGCCGCAACACCGCAGGATTGCTTCAGGCCCTAATGTGGTTCCGGCACGGCACGCTGAGCCTTTGGTTAATTCCTCTTCCTGGTGGGAAATGAGAGTTAAATTTGCCCGTCCAGACACCTCCAGCTAGTCTCTCATTGGTTCTCCCTATTCCTGTTCATCTTCCGCAGAAATTGCAAACTGGGCCAAACAGGAGGTTAAAGGCACTGACTCTCCAAGTCGGGAGAGTGTTAGTAAAGCGTCTGGAATGTTGCACCCGAGTAACAGGGGACGAGAACGGAGACATATTTGAACACGTCTCCCGATCACACGGTTGATCGTACTCTGGATTCCACATGCATGTTTAAGCTGAAGGAAGAATCCCTTAAACCTGGAGAGTTGAGACCCGTGGAATGGGTACCATGCAATATGACTTCAAAGGGTCTTCATTTGCTCACCGAACCTCTCCAATCCTATCACTGCTGCGTTTATGCCCCTGTACACACGCTTGATTCTCTTTTGGAGACATAGCAATCCATAGGTTTTAAGATACTTACTAGTCAGGTACATTCTTAGGCGTTTAATATGGGGTGTTGAGTCCATTTCGTTGAGCAAGGAGTAGCTCTTGTCTATTCCATATTTGGCTTAAGGAACTTACTCTGTGCTCATTTCAATCTCTGGTTTTATGCAGCACCCCAACTCACCTTTCCCCTTAAGCAAGCATAAGTTGGTTTTCTAAATTTGAGACCCTGTTCTGTTTTGTAATCCAGTTCCTGTGTAGCCAAGTTTACATTCCGTGTATTAGTGATATCTTATGATGTTTCTTTTTCTGTGTGACTTATTTCAGTTAGAATCATCATACCTGAATCCACTCATTATGCTGCTACGGGCCTGATGACATAGATGTCATTGCTGAGTGATATTGCATTGTACGTAAGTACCACAACTTCTTCATCCATTTTTCACTTTCTGCGATATTGAACTTTTACCGTAAACGAGGTTCTTGTAAACAGAGCCGTCCCAAACTTTGGGGTGGCTTTGTCTTTTTGATTTTCATTTCCCTAAGCTATAGGACCATAAGTGGAAGTGCCCTAGGCTCTGTTGCTTTGTTTTTTAGATGTTTCAGGAAACACAATACACTTCTCCCGAGCGGCTGTTGGCAATTTACATCCCGCCCATCAGCATAACAAGGCTCCCAGTTCTCCATGGCCTGTCCTGCCTTTCTGGATTTTACACTTTTTTCAGATGGCCCTTGTGACCGGGGGGAAGTGAGACTTCATTGCAGTGCAGATTTCCTTTGCAAGCTTGCTTGGTTGGCCAAAAAGGGCGTATGCGTTTTTTCCTGAATATATTCAGGAAAAAACGCATACGCCCTTTTTGGCCAAGTGCATCATTGTGGACGTTCTGCCTCTTTTCCTATGCTTTCAATGCAATTCCAGTCTACCTCCTGAAATCGGTTTCCTGCAATTCTGCCCCGCTTTCAAGTCCTCTTGGCAGCCTTACTTCAGTATATTTTTGGACGATAGCTGTCACTTATAACTCTGCAGGTTTGTGAATTACAGTGCCCCTGAGCTCCTTTCTTCAACTCGCTTTCTTGTGAGCTGGCCGCAACACCGCAGGATTGCTTCAGGCCCTAATCTGGTTCCGGCACGGCACGCTGAGCCTTTGGTTAATTCCTCTTCCTGGTGGGAAATGAGAGTTAAATTTGCCCGTCCAGACACCTCCAGCTAGTCTCTCATTTGTTCTCCCTATTCCTGTTCATCTTCCGCAGAAATTGCAAACTGGGCCAAACAGGAGGTTAAAGGCACTGACTCTCCAAGTCGGGAGAGTGTTAGTAAAGCGTCTGGAATGTTGCACCCGAGTAACAGGGGACGAGAACGGAGACATATTTGAACACGTCTCCCAATCACACGGTTGATCGTACTCTGGATTCCACATGCATGTTTAAGCTGAAGGAAGAATCCCTTAAACCTGGAGAGTTGAGACCCGTGGAATGGGTACCATGCAATATGACTTCAAAGGGTCTTCATTTGCTCACCGAACCTCTCCAATCCTATCACTGCTGCGTTTATGCCCCTGTACACACGCTTGATTCTCTTTTGGAGACATAGCAATCCATAGGTTTTAAGATACTTACTAGTCAGGTACATTCTTAGGCGTTTAATATGGGGTGTTGAGTCCATTTCGTTGAGCAAGGAGTAGCTCTTGTCTATTCCATATTTGGCTTAAGGAACTTACTCTGTGCTCATTTCAATCTCTGGTTTTATGCAGCACCCCAACTCACCTTTCCCCTTAAGCAAGCATAAGTTGGTTTTCTAAATTTGAGACCCTGTTCTGTTTTGTAATCCAGTTCCTGTGTAGCCAAGTTTACATTCCGTGTATTAGTGATATCTTATGATG